>NC_091988.1:188921491-189221491 GCF_044704955.1 Pristiophorus japonicus | reverse complement strand
CGGAGCAATTTTCCATTTGTAGCAAGGTGAGAAGGCACAACCCTCATTTCTTGGTGCAAAGCAAGCTTCTTTTTTTGGGAGGGGGAAAATGAGGGGAGGGGTTGGGGTTAAAATGAAGAGATGATGTTGAGATCCTACTTGTTAGTCAGAAAAGCCGAATTAAGCAGAGAATAGGGACAAACACAACAAAAAACCAACCTGGATGTGTATGGATTACCTGGGAAAATGTACTATATCCCCCACCTTCCCCCCAATTCTAGTAAATCTCACTTACTAAAGAACGTACAAGCGCCATTGGAACAAAGCAAAAATATTAACTCTCCTTTACAGGGGTGCAGTAAAGCTATTGTGCTTTAAATGTATTAACTATTTGGTCCAATTGCAAACTTTTTTTTTCAAAAAAGTTGCAAAAGTCCTAATCAAAAGGTGGTGAGTAATGTTCCCCTCAACTGTTTCTCCATCATTAATGAACCGCATTCTCCAAAAACTGCACACTTCAAAGCCACACGCTCCCACGATTGTTATCGAGTCGTTAATTACAGAGAAAAATTGGGGGTGACTCCCCACAATTACCTCTGTTGAGGAAATTCAGACCAAGCTGTAAATGGAAAAATTCATGTCAATTTTGCTTACTCATTCCTACATAACAATACTACACTGAGTGGCCATCTCATCTTACTTCAGATATAAATCGTCATTCCAGAGGCACTCCCTGCCCTTGGTTGAAGACTGATGCTTTGGAGAGAATTAATTTTCCCACAACATACACTAATATGATGGTGCGCCATCTGTTGGCATTCACATTATTATTATTCCAGGGTGTATGTACCACTTAGAAAAAAATCTATATTAAACAATGTTTTCAAACCAAGGTGAGGAAACATATGCACCTGTGCTTCACCTGGTTCCTGCCACAAAGGCATAAACAATACGTAGTCATTCTTGGAATATGGGGATCACCGGCAAGGCCAGCATTTATAGCCCATCCCAAATTGTCCTGGAGAAGGTGGTGGTGAGCCGCCTTCTTGATTGACTGCAGTTCGCGTGGTGAAGGTACTCACAGTGCTGTTAGGGAGGGAGTTCCAGGATTTTGACCCAGTAGCGATGAAGGAACAGCCAATATATGCCTCAAGTCAGGATGGTGTGTGACTTAGAGGTGGTGGTGTTCCCAACGCCTGCTGCCCTGCTCGTTCTAGGTGGTGAGCGTCGCAGGTTTGGGAACTGGTGGAGAAATATAGCAGTAAACCAGGAACCTCATTCCTTGGCACAGCGTGTATGTGTGGAGCAACCACACCAACCCTATGATGATTTACCCCAGCGTTATTTTTCTTCCCAGTTTTTGAGCTGCACGTGCTGGTGCCATGGGGAGAGCCAAGTGGGAGGAGTCAGCAAGCCCATAATGGAGGAAATTAATGTTAAAATGAGATCGCTACAGCATTCTGCATCCCTGTTGATAGTGTAACTCCCGCTCACCAAATCTGATCATAAATCTAAATTTGTCCTGGACTTTGAACACAATACAGAACTTGACTGATGTATTGTAAACAACTACAGTTCATGCAGACCTTGTACGTTAATTTAAAAAAAAAAAAGCAGAGAACAAGTTAAGGCCATTGAGTCTAGAAAGAGCGAGAGAGGAGAGCGAGGAGAGAGAAAGAGAGAGAGAGGAGAGAGAAGGAGAGAGGAGAGGAGAGAAGAGGAGAGGAGAGGAGAGGAGAGAGAAGGAGAGAAGAGAGGAGAGGAGAGGAGAGGAGAGAAGGAGAGAAGAGAGGAGAGGAGAGGAGAGAGAAGGAGAGGAGAGGAGAGGAGAGGAGAGAGAAGGAGAGGAGAGGAGAGGAGAGGAGAGAGAAGGAGAGGAGAGGAGAGGAGAGGAGAGGAGAGAGAAGGAGAGAAGGAAGGAGAGAAGAGAGGAGAGGAGAGGAGAGGAGAGGAGAGGAGAGGAGAGGAGAGGAGAGGAGAGGAGAGGAGAGGAGAGGAGAGGAGAGGAGAGGAGAGGAGGAGAGGAGAGGAGAGGAGGAGAGTGAAAGCAAAAAGGGGAAAATGAAAAAAGAAAGTGACGAGAGAAAAAGAAAGAGAGAAATAAAATAATTTATACTAATAATTTCCATGGGGAGATGCAAAATGTCCAAGATAAAACTCTGGTGCCATTTCTCCTGGACTCATATTCCTCTTCATATAATATAATCAGTTCTTTTAATCCTGCTACTACCCACAGCAGATATGACTGAGGTACCACTGGGCATGAGAAAAGAAGGACACGCCATCTTCTTAAATCAGTTAAACCACAAGTGAATGTCAGATGGAGGTCAAATATTTTATTTATAATATGAACACACAGATTTCTTGGAAATACTGTGTTTGTTGCAGTTGGCTCTACTTTTTGTTGGTTCCTACACCTCCAAAGATCTCGCCAACTTCCTCTGATCAGAGACAAACCATAGTTTTAAGAGGAAAAACTATACTTGCATTGATCTGTAAATACACTACACCCAATTTTTCAGAGTTGTGATCGAGAGATTGGTGGTGGGAGAAGAGAGAGACACAGATGGGAGAGCGTGAGAGAAAGGGGGGGGGGGTGAGGAAGAGGTTGAGTAGGCCCTTGCCCTCCCCCCATGACCCAGCATTCCACAGCTGCCTCAGCAAGGGGGCCCCTAAAAAAAACTTTTAAAATATTTGGGGATACAGGCCATTTCCCTGGCCTGTACTTTCCACTGTTGGGGCCCACATCAGTACATATGGAAACTGGTACTGTTCGCCTTCAGGGCTTAGACTTAAAGTCACGGCAAACTAGGAGGGAGGCCAACCCTGTATCTAACTCTGCCATACGTATCCTGAAAGTGCTTGAGCATGACACTGGGATCCAAAAATGGTACAAAAACCACCCAGTGTGAGTTGACATCCCACACCAAGATAGCAGAACAGGCCAGAATTATATACAGATCATCAGATGGTCAGAAGTAATCAAACTGAGGAGTTCTGGTGACAGTGACGGCGTATCTCACGTACAAAAATGCAGCGGTTTTTAAACACGAGGAAGACAGATCAAATTGTTCAGTCAACCCCTCTTAATAATGCATATCACATTGCATTTATATTCATTATTAATGCCGGTCAGAGTGCATTTTTTCAGTGCTAGTGTGCTTCAGCCACTGGGGAGCGAAGTTTACAAATCGTGCAAGTGACCTCAGACCTGAATAGAAACAGTATGGTGGCAGTGGAATGCTTAAATCGCAATACTAGAATACAAGAGAAATAAATGCAAGTCTTTCTTTCTATAGTGCCTTTTACGACCACTGGACATCCCAAAACACTTTACAGCCAATGAAGTACTTTTTGAAGAGTAGTCACTGTTGTAATGTAGGAAAAGCAGCAGTCAATTTGCACACAGCAAACTCCCACAAACAGCAATGTGATAATGACCAGATAATCTGGTTTTAGTGATGTTGATTGAGGGATAAATATTGGCTCAGGACACCGGGGACGACTCCCCTGCTCTTCTTCGAAATAGTGCCACGGGATCTTTTATGTACACTTGAGAGAGCAGAAGGGCCTTGGCTTAACGTCTCATCTGAAAGTTGGCACCTCGGACAGTGCAGCACTCCCTCATTACTGGAATGTCAGCCTAGATTTTTGTGCTCTTTGGAGTGGGACTTGAATCCACAACTTTCAGACTCAGCCACGGCTGACACGGAAAAAGAGAAAAACGTACCATTTTAAGGTTCTAAAAACAACATAACACAAACTGACTTTATTAAGAGTCTTTACTATGCAGCTGTCTTTAACTCTCTGCTTCCTTGAGGGCAGGGCAGAGCTGTCCAGCTCAGTATCTAGCGAGCAGGCAGACCAACCCGGTTCATCTAGGTAGCCCAAAAAGTGCTGCATGCTTTTGAGCACCAATATTAGTAAAGAAGAATCAGATTGCTTTTGCAGAAATCTCAATGCCATGGATTTCCACAGGGAATTAGATTGGGCAGGGGGGTGGTGGGGTGTACGTCAGGGGATGAGGGTGGAGGACAAGGAAAGAAGATTGAGGAGCGAAAGAGTGAGAAAAGAAAGCAGGGGCTGAGAGAAGAAAAGGCAGAGAAGCCAGACAGGCATTCCTCCATCGCATCCAAGAAATACTACAGTTCAAAAAAAGAAATCAGATGCTGGGTTGTGTGGGGGGGCAGGGGTGGTGTTAAGAAAGACTTGCATTTATATAGCACCTTTCACGACCACAGGGCGTGCCCCAGCGCTCTTTATAGCCAATGAAGTACGTTTGAAGTGTAGTCACTGTTGTAATGTGGGAAACACAGCAGCCAATTTGCGCACAGCAAGCTCCCACAAACAGCAATGTGACAATAACCAGATAATCTGTTTCTAATGATGTTAGCCAGGACACCGGGGATAACCCAGTGCTCTTCTTCGAAATAGTGCCGTGGGATCTTCTCCGTCCACCTGAGCGCAGACGGGGCCTCGGTTTAACGTCTCATCCAAAAGACGGCACCTCCGACAGTGCAGCATTCCCTCAGCACTGCACTGGAGTTATTTATGTGTTCAAGTCTCTGGAGTGGGACTTGAACCCACGACCTTCTGACTCGGAGGCGAGTGTGCTACCTACCCACTGGCTGACACTGTTCTTTTCCTGCTTGGCTAACGTAACTTTGGCAGAAAACCTCCGTGTATATGCCTAACCGGGGTTTCCAATCATCTTGTGCCAAAGTCAAAGTCACAGTGGCCAAACGGGAGAATCCTCGAGGAAATCGCTGGCGGAGTTCTAAGCAACAAGTCATTCTGACCCTGGACGTAACCACTTGCAGCAAGAAATAATAAACTGCAAACCAAAAGGAGCAAAATTCATCAGGAAGTACTTTTGTTGTGGTTAAGGTTGACTTGCCAACTCTAGTTGGATGTATTCCTGGAGGTTTCATTGCATCACTCCTGCCTTCAACTGCCTCACCCAGTAAAAAAAAGAGCCTTTTCTTAAAATCTCCAATATTTTACTGTATAACTAATAAATAAAAGTGTTCAAAGAAAATGACAAAAACACAATTATTTTTAATAACCCAATGATTTCTCTCCCAAGCATTGCTCGCAGCAGTGTCCTGCAGATTAATTGTTAATTCCTGGAGACTCCAGGGCAATCCTGGAGGGTTGGCAACCCTTGTTGTAATCTACATGACAACCTACAAAACTCAAGAAACGCTAGCCATCAGATTCAGGAATAGCTGATGCACTTCCACTTCCTCCTGGAACATTGACCCATCTACAGTGTGGCGAGGTCAATGGCGCATCAGTGCTGCAATTTCTGTGGTAAATACCTAATTTTCATTTAAAAATAATGATGGTGACAGATGTGACCTGGAGCTATATGATGCTAGCAATACTTGCAGTTAAAAATAATTCTCCAACATCCGTACTTCATATCTCGCATGATCTTTATCGCCCCGACGTGTGAGAACATCACCGTAGGTCGGGGCTATAAATAGAGCTGGAGCGCCGGGCCCTGGAACACCGTGGGCGGAGGCACGGCGAATGAAGGTACGGGGCACCAGAAGAGCCGAGGGCCCAGGGGCAGCACGGACCAGCCCACACTGCGATATGTGTGCACACTAGGTCTGTGCAGCAGAGCTGGTCTCCAGTCGTCCTGGTTAATCCTTGCCACTGGATAAAGGCCTAGCTCTGGCAAGCCCATGTGGTGCCTGTTGTGCAATGGCCACCACATGTTAAAATCCACGCACAGGCATCTTCCACTCCCCCAACTGGAGTCCTTCATTGAAACATCTGTGAACTCATGTGGAAGCAAGTCATCCTCATTCGAGGAACCGCCTGTGATGATGAGATGGTGCGACCAATGGCCAACCCCGCAGGCAAACCACACGGCGCTATAAGTAGCTGGGAACAGGTGCCGTGAGGCAAAGGGAGGGGTGGCGGCACTGGGAAGTAAGTGAGCTGCAACATCTGAAATCAACCCAAATCAAATAAAGTTTAAAAAAAAAAGTTAATTACAGTTAAAGGCTGGAAAAAGAGTTTGATGCCGTGTGTTTGTGTGTTTACGCACAAGGTCCGTGCAGCAGAGCAGGTCTCCAGTCGTCCTGGTTAACCCTTGCCACTGGATAAAGGCCTAACTCCCGTGTGGTGGCTGGTGTGCAACGGTCACCACACGTTAAAAAAAATCCACGCACGGGTATCTTCCACCCCTGGAGTTCAGGACTGGAATATCGGGTCCTTCATTGAAACAGCTATGAACTCATCCCTTTTGGTGTGAAAGCAAGTCATCCTTGTTCGAGGGACTGCCTATGATGATGACATGCAGAATCCTCCGTTGGGCATTGCAGGCAATTAGCTCACTTAGTTAGTGATGGCCCTTCCTATTGATAAGTCCTCTGTGGCCCAAGACCGTTCAAAGTGGAGGAGAAGCATCTGGAAAAGAGTCTCTTCGTCGGGAGCACGTGGAAGCCAAGTGCAAACAGAGGAAGGAGCACACGACAACCCAAGCACCCCACCCACCCGTCCCTCCAACCACCGTCTGCCCCACCTGTGACAGAGACTGTAGGTCCCGCATTGGTCTCAGTCATCCGAGAACTCATTGGTGTGGAAGCAAGTCATCCTCAACTCCGAGGGACTGCCTAAGAAGATGAGAAGTATTGATAAGTGACAGGTTCCTCAAGTGGAGTCCTCAGCGGCCGGTGAGTGCCACCGATAGCCCTTTGGGTATGTCAGCAATCCTGTGGAAGTCGATGCTGTGCAGGGGACATACTTAATGAGGTCGGATGCCCTGCGGGAGGTGGCGCCGGTCGCCCGTTGAACGCTGATCCTCGCAGCTCCTTGGTCAATTTGTTACGGAGACCTGCAGTGCCTGACTGCAAGGAACCGGAGCTGTAGAAAGCGAGGCCTGTCGTCACCTTCATTGGCCACTGTCCAGGCCCTGCGAGAAGTGGATATCAGGTCAGGTCTACATAGAGCACCTCACTTAGCCGGCCAATTGCTTTCTCGCTGGAGCGTAGTCTGCGCATGCAGAGCTCCTCCGGCGGCACCTCGAATGACATCCATTCCCTGTACATACTTTGTGGAGAGTAGTAGCGAGATCGGTCCAGTCACTCGCCACGGTGCCTCAAGCGAAGCGCTTGCTCCCTCTGCTCCTCCTCCAGGTTGTCCCTGGTAATCAGGAACCAGAGGAAAGCCCAGTGGAGAGACCATCACCATGCTTTCACCTTCCTTGCACTTGGAAATAGGCAGGGATCCCGAAAGCAATTGTCTTCAGACACCAACAACTCTCTGGATGGCAAAGCTGGCAAGAATGAAGTGCCAAAAGTGAGATTCAGGTGGTGAGGATTCACAGCTTTACTGATTCTTTTGTTGGCCGCCCAGACCGAGAGTCACGTGTTGGCCATAACTCACATCATTAACAATTCACCCTCACCATGGTTTTCCAGCTGAACTGGCTGCTGCGCGAATAATGATGTAAATCCAGTAAATTGGTGATCGCCATTGACTGCAATGACGTCGGCTGGGCAGTGAGAACAGTTTTGGAGATTCTAATGACGGGTCGGCACAAATGTGCCAGAAAACTATGAAGCACTGCAACTCATGGCATAACTCACTCCATTATTGCCTGGAACTTGTATTAACAATAGTACAAGTTTGCAGCAAATTCAGGGTTGAAAAGCAGTCAGGCTTAATGGTTTGGTTACATAAATTAAAAAAAAATGGGAAGACAAGTTGATAAAAGTGCCAAAATAAAAGGTCATATGCAATCTTAAAAAAAAAAATAAAGACTTGCATTTATATTGTGCCTTTCACAACCACCGGACGTCCCAATGAAGTGCTTTTGGAGTGTAGTCACTGTTGTAATGTAGGAAATGCTGTAGCCAATTTGTGCACAGCAAGCTCCCACAAACAGCAATGTGATAATTGTTATGTATGTAAACATTGTAACTGTGCAAGACTTGTCACCAGAGGGCGCAACTGTTGGAGGCCCAAGGGTCACCTGCACACTCGTGCAAGGGAATATAAAAGGTTGTCTGCCATGCTGCTTAGGCACTCAAGTTGTATTAAAGAGACTAAGGTCACATCAGTTTTAGCTCACAGTACTCAGTCTTGTGGAGTTCTTCCATACTTAACAATGACCAGATAATCTGCTGTCGTGATGTTGGCTGAGGGATAAATATTGACCAGGACACCAGGGATAACTCGCAGCTCTTCTTCAAAATAGTGCCATGGGATCACTTACATCCACCTAAGAGAGCAGATGGGGCCTTGGTTTAATGTCTCATCCGAAAGATGGCACCTCTGACAGTGCAACACTGGATTGCCAGCCTAATTTTTTGTGCCAAGGTCTCAGCAGTGGGACTTGAACCTATAACCTTCTGACTCAGAGGTCGAGGGTGCTACCCGCTGAGCCACAGCTGACACTTGGGTTTTCTAAATAGCAGCATAGCCTATACATAGTATTGGTTAGGCTGCAGTTCTAATGTGTTCAGTTTTAGGAAGAACAACAAGGCTGTGGAGAGGATACTGAGGTTATTAACCAGCATACCAGGTGCTTTAGGAGACAAGAGACTTGAGAAACTCACCCTTCACAAGAGCAGAGAAGTTTAGGCAGATGACATTAGGCAGATTCAAGCCAGATCCCAATGGGCATGGGTCAGAGATGGGGGAAAGAGATGCTGGAAATGCCACTGATGCATTAAGGGGTGCTCCTCTGAAGCACAGCGATTGAGAGAACTGTTTGTGGTATAACTGACTTGCAAATGGTCTACACAAACATTCCTTGCCGAGCCAAAAATCCCCTCCCACTCTCCTACCTTCATTTTTTTTTTTTAAATTCTCAAGATTCCCACGACCTCTCAAAAATCATAGAATGTCATAGCTCAGTAGGAGGCCACTCGGCCCATCACACCTGCACCGGCTCTCTTCCCAGTCCCCTGCCGATTTCCCCAAATGCTTTTGCGACCAATGAAACTGGGTTGCATATTGAACCCAGGCCCCAAAGGGCAGTCGGCTAACTCAATATGCTGAGATCCTCGCTTATGGAGACTCCCGATACTCGAAGCTCCCTGCTGGCTATGCCCAAGAAAAGAATTTACCCTATAACACCTTATTAGACCTCTTCAAAACATGCCAAAGCTCTTCACGTACAATGAATTACTTTGAAGAGCAGCAACTCATGTAGAGATATTCGGCAGCCATCTTTGCACGCAATAAGATCCCACAAAGAACAATGATGAGTTAGTCAGCTTTGGTTGAGGGGAGACAGGAAAGCTGGCCACAACACCAGGAGAATTCCCGGCTGCACCTGTGAGTATGCTCACAGGTTTGTAGAGCTTTTGCATTGTGAGTGGCTTAGCCAGTCATGTGATGTTCACAAGATTCAATAAAACCCCAGTCAGTTGGGTCTAGGTCATATACGATGAGGTATGCAGTTATGAGCCTAGTGGATGAACTGGTAATGTGTAGTGTGATTGTTAAACCTTGGTTAATAAACCAACTAGTTCTTAATAGCAATATGTTGCTATGAATTCTTAAGCAAAGAACCCATGAAGCAAATACATTACACTCTTCAAATACATACTTGGGATCTTCAATATCCAGAAGAGGCAGATGTTTATATCTCAGTTTAATGTCTCATCTGAAGAATGGCCAGGAGATCCAAACTAGCCTTTTACTTGACAATATGAGATAAAGCTCATCACGGTCAGTTTATATTGGATATATACTTAAAAAGGATACATTTGAAAGGCTTGGGTAAAAGAGGTGAGTGGGACTAATTGGTGGGTTTTGCAGAAAGCCATCACAGGCACGATAGGCCGAATGGCCTCTTCCATGCTGTGTGATTCTATATTATGTGTAGCTGTGCACACTGTATCCCTTCCAGCTAACTTGCAGCTGGAAAAAATGACCTCAACAAGTGACATTGTTTGCATACTAATGACCTTAGGGACAATTGCAGATTGTTCCAAACAGTTTGTTCTGAAGCACACAACAAAATAAAAAACTGTGCAGGAATGTCATGATCGAAATGGCACGTTAAAGGGGCAGTGTACTGGTGCAAGGATGCCATTTCACATTTACAATTCCCCACAAGGCTAATTCCTGATCTCAACACCCAGCACAAGAGGGGGAAAATGTTCTGTAATCTATACCATAAATTAAGGTGACCATATTTTCACAACCAAATCCAGGAACACACAGGGTGGGAGCACAGCAAAGTAGCCAGGATGAAAATGTAGGTTGCGCAAGTGTAGCGAGGCAAAAATGTTCAGCAGAACACAGACTACAAATGCAAAACAAATGTGCATAGAATTACTGCGGATATGACGTCACACACTTGAAGTGCGTTCTGACACCGTTTATGAATAATACATTAACACTGTTCAGGCCATTGACCTGAAACTGTGGTTCTGTCTAACGGTATGATATGAATATATTCTTATGAATATGGCTCTAGTCTATTCATCGATGAGTTTCATGAACCGGGGACTCCAACGGGAACATTGTTTGCCCGGGGATAGTACCTCATCCAGTGTCTGTCCCTGGAAAACTGGGATGTATAGTCATCCTACCATAAATAGTGATGCTATTGCCGCTGGTGATAAAAAGTGGGAAGCCTGTTTCATCCCAGTGTTTGTGCTTTGCCAAATATGGATACAGGGGCCTCTCCATACTACATACTATATGGACTTGGATATAAGTTGTCCCGGCATATAGGTCACACCTTACCCAACTGTTTTTTCGCTTTAGAATGAGCAGTTTCTTTGAGGATAATATGGTACTTCATTACAACAGTGACTACACTTCAAAAAGTACTTCATTGGCTGTAAAGTGCTTTGGGACGTCTGGTGGTCGTGAAAGGCACTTTATCAATGAGAGTCTCTCTTTACTTACCAGTCATACTAAACTGTATTACCCAAACAAATCCTTACTTTTTTTTTGATACGCACATTCACAAGCAGAACAAATGTTTGCCGGCTTTGTGCATATACCAGCTGTCAGGACTTGGTATTCCGAGATTTGTCAATGATGCGTTTTGACGGCACAAGACATATATGAAGTGGGACAGAATATCAATTTATCGGATTTGTTGACTGAATTTCACCTAAAAGTTGACAAAGAAACCATTATTGACACCATGTAATGCGCCTCAATGACCATGTTTCGTTAGCTCACATCATGCTCATGCCTCAACAATCTACCGCATAACTGAGATTTGATCCAGGAGTCTTTCTTTAAAAAAAAAACACTTGTCCTTTTATACACGTTCTCCTCTCCCCATTGAGAAGTTTACATATCAGGCAAGAAAACATACCAACAGGATGACACAGCACTTGTGTGTCAGCTGTGGCTCAGTGGGTAGCATCCCCACTGGAGTCAGAAGGTTGTGGGTTCAAATCCCACTCCAGGGACTTGAGCACAAAAATCTAGGCTGACACTCCAATGCAGTGCCAAGGGAGTGCTGCACTGTCGGAGGTGCTGGCTTTCAGATGAGACGGTAAACCGAGGTCCCATCTGCTCTCAGGTGGGTGTAAAAGATCCCATGGCATTTCGAAGAAGAGCAGGGGAGTTATCCCTGGCGTCCTGGGTAATATTTATCCCTCAAATCAAAATCACAAAAACAAATTATCTGGTCATTATCACATTGCTGTTTGTGGGAGCTTGCTGTGCGCAAATTGGCTGCCACATTTCCCACATTACAACAGTGACTATACTCCAAAGTACTTCATTGGCTGTAAAGCGCTTTGGGACGCTTTTCTTTTCTTGACATTCCTTCTATTTCTCTCCCTTTCTCCCAATGAGTTGCAGAGGTTCGATGGAGGCTGGGGGGTGGGGGTAACCCAGCAGACATGGGGGTAGAAATTGGTTAGGGCCGGTTTTCAGACACATGACCAGTGGTCGCGCTCCATCTGAGAGGCCAGAGGCTCACCCTAAATTGGTTCTCATGCCTGATTTAAATATTTTGAGTGAGCGATCAGCACCTGTCATACCTCCAGAAAGGGGTGGGTTGTGGGGGGGGGGGGCAACAGGCGGAGGGCTGATCACAGACTGCGGTAGAGGGGGCAACAGGAGGAGGGCTGATCACAGACTGGCAACAGCCCTCAGGAGTGCAGTGGAGCCTGGATTATTTTTCTTACCTCTAGTTCCAGCTGCTTACTCAGCAGCACCTATGACCAGAAAGGCTGAGCAGGACAGCTCAAATTAGCCAAGGGGTCCTAAAATAGGAGTTATGCCCCTTGCATATGTTAATGAGGGGCCAAATGCCTTTTCTTGGGGACCACCAAGGATACCTATAGGGGTCGGACACAATTCTGCAGTCATCAGGGCGCGGGACATGACCCCACAAAATTGGAATCATTTTGCTTTTATTTCCCGCCTGGAAAACAGACACAAGGACCAATTTCTACCCCATAGTGTTAGTAGAAACACACTATTGAAACCATGTGACCTGTAGATTGCGACATAACCAAACTACTGCTTTGTGGATGACCACGGGATCTGCATTGAGGGTCATAAAAATAAGTACAGATAGAGATGGTCAAACACTCTGCAGAACATGATTGCCAAGATCTTGAAACTAAGGAAGGCCACCAAATCTGAATAACGTATGATCTTGGTTATACAACTATTTGGGAGTTTTCTTTGGATTTTCCTTTGGGAGAAGTACAGACAAACTTTGTAGAAGAACGATCCCTCAGGAAGTGAAATGAGTTGGATGGAGTCCATGGTGGAGCAGATATTACATGCTTAGTGCAAGGAATGCATATATCATGTTCCATGCTTGCTTATGTTCTCAAAATGTGATCTTGTTGTAACAGGACATAAACTTTACTGTTCTTTCTCCTTACTAGAGAACTAAATTACCTAGGATTATAACAAGCTATTTTAAATATGTGTAGAACAGGTAACTGCCAGACTTTTAATTGGGATGAACGAAATTGGGTTTTAATGGTCACAGTGCCGATATCATAAAGCTTATCAACATAGAGACTCTCGGGCCAAGTCTCCTTGATGCTGAGCCACGCTATTGATAGTTACTAGCAAGGGGGC
Source organism: Pristiophorus japonicus (assembly GCF_044704955.1). Lineage (NCBI taxonomy): Eukaryota > Metazoa > Chordata > Chondrichthyes > Pristiophoridae > Pristiophorus > Pristiophorus japonicus. The sequence continues at coordinate 189,208,468 of NC_091988.1, read as the reverse complement.
ATCGGAGAGTGGTTTCACAAGAAACCCGCACGTGAGCTTCCTGCCCACATAAAACCAAGACATAGACTGTGGACGCAAATTTCCTAGCCCAACATGTGGCTGCTCACTACAAAAATCAAGAATGGGCTGGAAATGCAAGATAAGCGAAACTTGTATGACACGGAAACTCTGTTTCTTTTGAAAAGTTAGTATCAGACTGATAGTGCCAAGAGTGAGCAAATTGGTCTTGGGTCCTGAAGACAAGAAAAAAGGTCAAAGAACAGAACAGAACATAGAATGGTCCACGCTGTAGTCTCAATACAGATTTGTTCCAATCTCCCAATGTCACACAGAGCAGTTTGAGGCAGCTCTTGCTGCAGACAAGTCCATGACTGAGGCCACGACAACTCTGTTTGGTTTGTTTGACCAGCAGTGGGGCTACACTTAACTATTGGGAATAGTCAGTTGTTGCATTGGTGTGCAAAACTTGTAAACTAGGACTCAAACCCAACATGGCCAATCGGCTCAGGAATGGGCAGCTAACTACTTCACAACTACACCAGTTAAATGGAACTATTTTATGTTGGTTAAATATAGGTGGTAATTACAAGGTAATCATAAAAAAACAAATTAAGTTCAAACGTCGTCAGATCACAGTTTTAACAAAATGTAGGGATTTTGTAGGGTCAACACAGGACAACAGGAAGTGGACAGAAAATGCCTAAGTTTGATCCCAGTGGTGACTGAAGCACAGGTAGACCTGAAGGCATTGTACCAGGGTACCAATGGGCAAGACCAGAGGTTGGCTATCACTCAATGCATGTTTAAAAAAAATCATATTGCATTTATATAGCATTTTATCACACCCCTCTGAAAATTCACAAAGCTTTACACAAATGGTTCCACAGATCTGATTGAAGAAATTAACTTTGAGGATGCATCTAAAGCTTCGCAATTAGTGTTAAGTAGTTTTTGGTGTCAGGCTTTTCTAATGAAAATATCAGTTTGATTTGGAATTATAGTTATATTCTAGATAAGAAAAACAACTGCTCTATTTACAATAGCATAATTTGCTTTCTATTAGTTAGCAAAGCAACTTCAGAATTCATTTACAATAGAGATTTCGAACAAGGACACAATTAGCATAGTCACCAAGTTTCAAACTCACCTGGAAAATCAACAATTAACCAGCCGTCATCCTCCTTTTCAGTCAAGCTGGGATCGGGACCCTGGATGCAGACTTCCTCAGTGTCCCCATAGAAAAGGCTGGTGAGTCGGTGGAACATGGTGGTCTGGCTGTGAAGTAGGTCTGCAATTTAACGCACAGGCAGACAACCAATCTCTTAGGGGATGACAAGAGGCTGGTGAGCAAGGATCCCTCAGGCGATGTTCAGCTGGGCAGAATGCAAAGTGCGGACATAAGGTTTTCACTTGGTTTACATGCAAAGAAGGCCTAGAACAAAACAAGACAAAAGACACACAGCAATGTTATTATATCTCCCAGTCCTTACCCGGCAGCCTAGAATGATAACTAGTCATATGTTGCTAAGCTGTTTTCTTGGCGGTCAGCACCTAGTTGATAAAGGAAGTACACTGTGGGATTAAATACGTCATACTGTAGAAACTTCACTTCATTCTGTTAATTGATCACATACTCTTCTGGGGACACGATCAGATTCAATGTTGATTAGGGTTGCCAACACTGGTTGGCTGTATTCCGAGATTTAATCACATGACCTCAGGCCCCGTCGCTCCCGCCATTGGTTGCCCAACATGTAAGGGACATGATATAACAAAATAGTTGTAAGGGGCATGATAAAGAAATTTGCAGGTGATACAAAATTTGGCCGCGTGGTTGACAGCGAGGAGGAAAGCTCTAAACTGCAGAACGATATCGATGAACTGATCAATTGGGCAGAAAAGTGGCAACTGGAATTCAATCCGGAAAAGTGTGAGGTAATGCGTTTGGGGAGGAGCAACAAGGCAAAGGAATACACAATAAATGGGAGGATACTTAGAGGTGTGGAGGAACAGAGGGACCTTGGAGTATACGTCCACAGATCCTTAAAAAGGTAGCAGGACAGGTCGATGATGTAATTAAGGTATGCAGAATGCTTTCCTTTACTAGCCGAGGCATAGAATACAAGAGCTGGGAAGTTATGCGAGAACTGTATACAGCACTAGTTGGGCCACAGCTCGAGTACTGCGTGCAGCACTGGTCACCACATTACAGGAAGGATATGATTGCACTAGAGAGGGTACAGAGGAGATTTACAAGGATGTTGGCAGGACTAGAAAACTTTAGCTATGAGGAAAGATTGGATAGGCTGGAGTTGTTTTTCTTTGAACAGAGGAGATTTAATTGAGGTGTATAAAATTATGAGGGGCCCAGATAGAGTGGATAGAAAGGACCTATTTCCCTTAGCAGAGGAGTCAATAACCAGGGGGATAGATTTAAAATAGTTGGTCGAAGGATTAGAGGGGAGATGAGGAGACATTTCTTCACCCAGAGGATGGTGGGAGTCTGGAACTCACTGCCTGAAAGGGTGGTAGAGGCAGAAACCGTCATCACATTTAAAAAGTACTTGGATGTGCACTTAACAAGCTGGAATCTACAGGGCTACGGACCTAGTGCTGGAAGGTGGGATTAGGCTGGGTAACTCTTTTTCAACCGGTACGGACACGATGGGCCAAATGGCTTCCTTCTGTGTCGTGATTTTTCTATGATTCTATGATATGTCCATCCTCACGGAACAGTGCCTTCCCACATCAATCGGAAAGCGATCAGACTCTTCATTACCAAACTGGATGATTCTTTACACAGTCAGTCAAACAGTCTTTCTTCCCCCCTCCATCTAGAATTTTTTTTAGAATGGATAAATGTTGAAAGAAAATTAAAAACAAAATACACTTTATTTTTAATGCTGCTGTGATATTTCTCCTGGAATGCTCACAGCAGTCTCCTGGAGTTTAATCTTCAATTCCTGGAGACCCAAGGACTATCCTGGAGGATTGGCAACTCTGACATTGTGAGTCCCCGTTTTTAAATAACCTGCCAACACCCACTATGAAAAATGGCCAAATAGATAAGGTACCAGAGAGTCGCCAGTGACTAAGGTTCCGTACCCTAATAAAACAAAAGAAAATCGAAACCTTTTGGACAGGAGGAGGGGAAATAGTACTTAGGGGATTTTATAATAAGAATTAGGAGCAGGACTGGGCCATACGGCCCCTCGAAACTGCTCCGCCATTTAATAAGATCATGGCTGATCTTCCACCTCAACTCCACTTTCCCACCCGATCCCCATATCCCTTGATTCCCCTAGAGTCCAAAAATATCTCTCTCAGCCTTAAATACACTCAATGATTCAGCATCTACAGCCCTTTGGGGTAGAGAATTCCAAAGATTCACAACCGTCAGAGTGAAGAAATTCCTCCGCATCTCAGTCTTAAATGGTCGACTCCTTATCCTGACCCCCTAGTTCCAGACTCTCCAGCCAGGTGAACGCAACCTCTCAGCATCTACCCTGTCAATCCCTCTCACAATCTTTTTCTTTTAAAAAAAAATTTAAAAAAAAAATGTAAAGTTTCAGTACTCAATAGGTTAAAATGCAAGTTCTAGTTAGAAATGGGGCTTTTTCTTTTAATGTGTTCACAGTCTAATGTCAGTCTGGGTCATGTTAATCGTGACCGATCACGAGGTTCCAGCAGCAAGAACAGACCTCAAGCCAATAGACAGCATTTGGTCACTAATGTCCATCAGAAAATAAGTGCCACAGTACAGGAGTTCAATGCATTCTGTCGTAACTGCAAGCTTCCAGAAGGTAAATGTTCTCAGAGTTACTGTGCATGCAATTTTATTCCTCTCCTCACCCGCTGATATTTATTACCCTGAAAAGTGTCCTAACTCTCGATTTCTGTTGCAGAACCAGAAATGTCTCATTGAGGGGGAGGGGTCTACTGCTAGAAGTGCAAGCTTAGCTGTGTATAATTGATTCCACTTTAGTGAAGGATAAACACTGTGGCATTTTATCAAAGTAGTACTTGAAACTGCAGTGAATGACCGCATCGATTTTCTCTTTGCCCAACAACATGTGGCTGGGGTTAGAGAGGCTGAACTCCAACAGCTGAAAGCAATGAATGCCTGTGTGCCAGTTTGGAGTGGCATTTATGGAGGTCACCCACCCAGCCACCAATCAGGCAGAAAATTAAAAAGGCATCATTTCACCACTATAGTGTGGAGGTTATAGAAAGGTAAAGTGTCTTCATATTCACAGGTGAAGAGCACCTGTAAGACTGTTGCTCATGATTTATGGAATATGAATCTATAGTGTATGCAGTTTCTTGACACTCTGTCATGTCTACTTATTAGTGTCATGATTAGTTGTTTTTGTGACATTGGTAATATCTAGAGGTAACACCTGCTACCTACTACATTCAATATGCCACACCTGGCACGGTGGTGTAGTGGTTATGTTACTCCAACGGCCTGGATTAAGAGCTCAAATCTCACCATGGCAGTTTGAGCTTATGAAAGAAACAAACAAAGACTTGGATTTATATAGCGCCTTTCACGACCACTGGACGTCGCAAAGCGCTTCACAGACAATGAAGTACTTGTGAAGTGTAGTCACTATAGTAATATGGGAAACGCAGCAGCCAATTTGTGCACAGCAAGCTCCCACAAACGGCAATGTGATAACGACCAGATAATCTGTTTTTGTTATGTTGGTCGAGGGATAAATATTGGCCAGGATACCGGGGAAAACTCTCCAGCTCTACTTCGAAATAGTGCCACGGGATCGTTTACATCCACCCGAGGGGGCAGACGGGGCCTCGGCTTAATGCCTAATCCGAAATATGGCACCTCCGACAGTGTAGCACTCCCTCAGCACTGCACTGGAGTGTCAGCCTAGATGTTTGTGCTCAAGTCCCTGGAGTGGGACCTCAACTCCAGTTGCAGATTTAAAAATCTGGAAATGAAAAGCTGGTACCAGTAAAAAAAAATGACCATGAAGTGGTCGGATTGTCATTCAAAACCCAAATAATTCACTAACTTCCGTTAGGAAAGGAAACCTGCCATCCTTACCCGGTCTGGCCTACATATGACTCCACTGCACACCAATAGGCATGAGTTTTAACTGCTCCCTGAAGTGGCCTCACAAGCCACTCAGTTGCATCAAACTCGGGGCAATAAATGCTAGCCGTGTCAGTGACGCCCACGTTCAGAGAATGAATTAAAAAAAAAATACCATCTGCTATTCAGTCCTCCCTTCACTGGAGGCACAGCGTTGTGAGTTATCCAGGTCCATCCACTACTTTGGTGTTACCACAGACACAGTTAACTAACTATGAGCACAGGAGATTCAATAGTAGGGAATGCTTGCAAGAACTGTGATATACGGAATGGATTCCTTATAGAGGACCCCACAGTATAACCTGAAGGATCAAACTTTCCTCGCAAACATGTTATGTTCATAATAAAGTAATGTAACTGAGTACTGTAGACGTGAGTAAGTGCGACCTTAACTCCTTTATTCAAACTCCACAATGTTGGTACAGCATGGGAGGCCTGCTTATATACAGTGCTCCCAAGGGATGCTGGGATCCCTTGGATCTCCAACAGGTATGCCCTCTGGTGGCGGTATGATACAGGTTGCTTAGGGTTACATACATATCAACAGCCTCAGAACTGGTTATGATCGATGCTGCCACCTTCTCCACAGCTGGAAGATTAAAGCCTCCCCATCATGTGACTGTGGAGCTCCTAATCAGACCCTGGATCACATCATCGAGCTCTGCCCTCAGAGGGAATTTGCAGGCAGCCTGCAAGATATCCACGCTGTTACACCGGAAGCTTTGGCCTGGATATATGACTTGGATATTTACATTTGATTTACTTTGCTACTATCGTACAAAAGACGACAACAACTAGTAGGACAATAAACATGACAGTAATTCAGCTCATATTGCAAACATCAGTAGAACTACAAGGATCCAATTGCTGAATGGAAATAAACTATAAAAGAACAGCAAATTCCTATCGTCTACATGACTTCAAATGCCCAACCATAAATAGGGCAAGTGATTTGTTTTTGCTCAAATACCACTGCTCTTATATCATTGCAGTGTGTCTGATTGTTAATCAGCCTGCGAATCCTTCCATTACTTCATCCTATTCTCCAAGGGAAGAGAAAGTGTGATGATACAAAAACAACCACCAGAACAAACGGGCTTGTGGTTTATGATGTTGCCCGATTCCCAAGTTACGTTATATTCTTCTGCCTAGAATTGTTTTTATAGTACTATAGTTGTGAGATGGTATCATCACACCAAAGTATTGTCATAACTGGAACCAGGATGCAATACCATGAATCTCTTTGGGTCTCTTTTCGCTTGAAAAATGAAAGCCGAGGGATGACCTAATTGAGGTCTTTAAAATTCTGAAAGGTTTTGATAGAGAATGTTTCCACTTGTGGGGAAGTACATAACTAGAGATTATAAGATAGTGACTAAGAAATCCAATAGGGAATCAGAAGAAACTTCTTTACCCAGAGAGTGGTGAGAATGTGGAATGTTGAAGCGAATAGTATAAATGCAGTTAAGGGGAGGCTGGATAAGCATATATCAGGGAGAAGGGAATAGAGGGTTATGTTGATAGAGTTAGATGAGGAAAGATGGGAGGAGGCTCGAGTGGAGCCTAAATGCCAGAATGGACTGGTTGGGCCGAATGGTCTGTTTCTGTGCCGTATGTACTATGTAATTCTATGAATAATGATACAAGAGAGCAAGTTACAAGGTGCAATCTAAGAGGTGTCCTGATGCTTTATATAGTTGGTAGTGAATCACAGACTGGAATCTGATAGAAAGGCTCAGATAACATCAGTCTAGCATTTCGAATCAGGACATCCCAAAGCGCTTTACAGCCAATGGAATAATTTTTGAAGTGTAGTCACCATTGTAATGTAGTAAATATAGGTAGCACACAATTTGTACCTGCCCAACTAGTCTGCAGACTCTAAGAGAACTTAATAAATTCAGGCCATCTCTAGGGATGGGAAATGTTTCTAATTGGAAGCTCACCCATTGGTGGGGAGGGGGAAAATGGTGTGCTGATTCAAGATTTAAGAAGAAGAAAGAAAAGATTTTGGATTCATATAGCGCCTATCATGACCACTGGACGTCTCAAAGCGCTTTACAGCCAATGAAGTACTTTTGGAGTGTAGTCACTGTTGTAATGTGAGAAACACAGCAGCCAACTTGCGCACAGCAAAATCCCACAAACAGTAGTGTGATAATCGTTTATGTTATGATGTTGATTGAGGGCTATATATTGTCCAGGACACCGGGGATAACTCCCCTGCTCTTCTTTGAAATAGTGCCATGGGATCTTTTACGTCCATCCGAGGGGGAAGGCAGGGCCTCGGTTTAACGTCTCATCCGAAAGACGGCACCTCCGACAGTGCAGCACTCCCTCAGCACTGCACTGGGAGTGTCAGCCTAGATTTTTATGCTCAAGTCTCTGGAATGGAACTTGAACCCACAAGCTTCGGACTCAGTGGTGAGTGTGCTACCCAGAGTCATGGCTAACACTGACATTTATAGACCTTCTGCAACTTAAAGGGGGCAAGCACTTAGAAATTTCCAGCTGGCCAAAAAGAAACATGATGGTTTTTAGTATCAGCTCTCTGAAAACTAGAAGCCATGAGTTTAAAAACAGAAAATGCTGGCAATCTCAGTATCTGTGGAGAGAAAGCAGAGTTAATGTTTCGGGTCGACGACCCTTCGATGCTGCCTGACCCGCTGAGATTTCCAGCATCCACAATATTTTGCTTTTGTAGCCGTGGGTTTAGGCTGTCTTAATCCACTTTCAAGTGGATTTGAAAACCCAAAACAGAACTGGTCATCACAGTCAGAATGACTGCTGTGGGAAACACACTGGTGAGCAAGGGTGCATCAAGAGGACGATTCGGACAATGCTCGGCAGGCAGAATATTGGTCCATTTTTCCAGAGTCAGCATCATGGACTGGCAATCTGAATAAAATTTTAGTCAAGGGTCAGGAAATCAGAAACCATTTCCCAGTCTCCCCCACATATGTTGGCACCTTTGCCCATTGATTGCTCATCTATCCAAACTGGGTGTTTCCACTCGTGGGGTGGGGAGAGTTCAAAACTAGATGTCATAAATACAAAGATGGTCACTAATAAATCCAATAAGGAATTCAGGAGCAACTTCTTTACCCAGAGAATGGCTAGAGTACAGAACAGGCCACCACATGGAGTAGTTGAGGTAGACAGCATTGAAGGATTTAAAGGGAAGCTAGATAAGAACATGTGGGAGAAAGGAATAGAAGGATATGATGTTAGGGTTAGAGGCAGCTCATGGAACATAAACACTGTCATAGGCCTGTTGGGCCGAATGGCCTGTTTCTGTGGACAGTCATTTTTGCCTGCCGTCTCTCCTCCATCTCTATTCATGCAAGCCTAATTTTTGCTGTCTTCCTTAGCTTTGTGGCTAAGAACTTCTTGTACTGGGAAAACCTTCTCAATCACATGAATACATCATTTGCATGAACAGTTCTGACGACAGGTCATTGACCTGAAACGTTAACTCTGTTTCTCTCCACTCTTTCTTGACAAGTTATTTATCTATCAAAAACACATTTCCTCAGCTTCTTTTTCAAGTTGCTCCAAGCCAAGCATCACGCCCTAGCCAACCGGAGGGCATGTAAGCACCTTGCCTCTCCGAATCGAGCAACTACTATACACATTGCCTTCCTTTGTATCCTTGGATGGGCAGGCTGGGAGTGACTCAGTGCAAACATATGGGACCAGGTTCCCATGTTTGCTGCCTTGGAACTGGGAGTTTTTAAATCTAATAGCAGATTAGCAGACTGATTAATAATTCACTGCACTCTTGTAATGCAGAAAGGGTCTCTGATTAAAAAAAATGAAAATTTGTTCCTGGGATATGGGCATTGCTGGCTGGGACCCAATTTGGAAGCATTTATTGCCCATCCCTAATTGTCCTCGAGAAGGTGGTGGTGAGCTGCCTTCTTGACAACTGAATGGCTTGCTAGGTTGTTTCAGAGGGCAGTTTAAGAGTCAACCACATTGCCATGGGTCTGGAGTCACATATTGACCAAACCGAGTAAAGACAGATTTCCTTCCTTAAAAAAAACATTAGTGAATGTTTGTTTTTTTAATTTTTTTTATAAACAACAATCCAGTCATTTCATGGCCACCATTATTGATGCTAGCTTTATTTATTCCAGATTTATTTAATTAACTGAATTTAAATTCCCCAGCTGCTGTGGTGGGATTTGAACTCACGTCTCCAGATTACTAATTCAATAACATAACCACTATGCTACAGTCCCTCTGATGCCACTCTAACCAGCCACAAGGCAGTACACACTGCCAGGGCAACTCAGTCCTTTCTATAGAGGAAACAACCAGCTTCTACTCTTCCTCCGCCAGCAATCACGGCCAGTGGGGAATCAAATGCACAACCCCACTTCCAGCCACATCATATCGAAGTTCCAATACACTCCAGTCTATTTTGCTCAGGACAGGTCTGGAAGCTCATTAGCAGTTCATGTTCATCAAAGAATTTTAAAAAGCTTTATTTAAGAAGACAAGAAATAGGAGCAGGAGTAGGCCATTCAGCTTCTGGAGCCTGCAAGAAGATTCAGTATCATGGCTGATCTTCGACCTCAACTCCACTTTCCCGCATTATCCACTTATCCCTGGATTTCCTTAATATTCAAAAATCTATCGATCTCGGTTTTGAATATACGCAACGACTGAGCCTCCACAGCTCTTTGGGGTAGACAATACCAAAGATTCACCACCTTCTGAGTGAAGGCATTTCTCCTCATCTCAGTCCTAAATGGCCAACCCCTTATTCTGAGACTGTGACCCCTGGTTCCAGACTCCCCAGCCAGGGGAAACATCCTCCCTGCATCTACCCTGTCAAGCCCTGTAAGAATTTTGTATGTTTCAATGAGATCACCTCTCATTCTTCTAAGCTCGAGAATATAGGCCTGGTCTACTCAATCCCTCCTCTTAGGACAATCCCCCCATCCCAGGAATCAGTCTGGTGAACCTTCGTTGCACTCCTTTTATGGCAAGTATATCCTTCCTTAGGTAAGGAGACCAAAACTGTACACAATACTTCAGGTGTGGTCTCACCAATTTATAATTTTAAAAGAATATATAAATGAGTTAAATTAGCATCTGGAGGTTCCACGTAGGAATGAAATTAAAAAAAGACACAGAGAGACTATTTACTATATTTTGTACAAAGGAATTTTGTTTTAGCACAGACTTGTTCAAGACTCAAACGAAAAATCCCATTATAATTGGTACTTTGTTTCAACATAAAGAGTTTCACATGCTATTAAATCTGATTAACAAAGCTAATTCTTTCCAGGAGAAAGGGAGTGGTTGAATGCAGTACAATTAGTACAACACTTTGTGCGACAGTGCCATGGTGACTGGGACAAACACCAAGGTCAAAGTCACAGTCACGACCCGAAAAGCAGTGCAAAGAAACTCGGAATTGTGAGCCTTGCAAACTGCAATATTTCTAAAACCGACATTTTTGTAAACAGGGGAGAGAAAAAAAAGCACAAAGAAAAACATAACTTCTCTTTTATATGTTAGCTTCTATTGTGCTCACTGAAGGTCTTCTACCTGCTGCTTTTGAATGGCATTGCACTTAGAGTTCATACATAGAGACGGAGACACTACATGGTCAGAAACTTCTGGCTTAAAAGGTGCAGGTTTCCATTTACAATGGACTGCTAGGACATACAATCTAGAATGAATAGGCATTTTAATCAGACCACTGTAGAAAGGCTGACTGCCTTTGCTATTTCTTTTCAGTCCAACTTTCTTCTCTCCCAAGGTGCCGACCGACTCTTACTGGGACACAAGGCCACCAATGCTCGCCCAAGTGGCCATTCCTCACATGCAAGCCTCGGAAAAGTGGCCTGGATTTTCAGACTGATGGAACCTGTTAAAATCGAATTAGTTACAGTCAGCGTCATGATTGGAAACACTATGGAACATGGAGCATGTCCATGGAACAGTCAAGTGTGGAGGGCTTCATAGCAAAGTCCAACCTACTCCTCCTCACGGTATCCACGCACGGACATTCCAGCAGCTAACACTGGATAACAACGGGAATCCTGGCCATTTATTTTTGTTTCTTTCCCTAACTCAGGTTACTGAAGCCAATTGTAATGCCCCTTTACTGCTGCACTGGCTGTGACTGGCTAACTCAGCACTGACCAAGCACCAAGCCTAGAACCTTCTTGATCTCCTTGTCCCACTCCAGGGATTGCAGCACAAAAATCTAGGCTGACACTCCAGTGCAGTACTGAGGGAGTGCTGCACTGTCGGAGGTGCCGTCTTATCGAGGTCCCTGTCTGTTCTCTCAGATGGATGTAAAAGATCCCACGGCACTATTTCGAAGAAGAGCAGGAGTTATCCCCGGTATCCTGGCCAATATTTATCCCTCAACCAACATCACTAAAACAGATCATCATCTAGTCATTATCACGTTGCTGTTTGTGGGAGCTTGCTGTGCGCAAATTGGCTGCCACGTTTCCTACATTACAAACAGTGACTACACTCCAAAAGTACTTCAATGGCTGTAAAGCGCTTTGAGATGTCCGGTGGTCGTGAAAGGTGCTGTATAAATGAAAGTCTTTTTTGAACTCAAGCTATAGACCCAAGGTTAATCTAATTCATCTCTAGATATCTAGGTAATCTAGTTAGGAATTTAGTGCATTTAAAAAAAAACACATGCTCAGAACATTTGTCTAGTGTCACAAGTCTGGAGTCTTCAGAAACTAGCTTATTTCCTAATTTAACTCATTCTTTCCCAGAGCTTCAAAACTATGGATTCTGTATATCTCTCAGGTCCATGTTCCTTCTACAATCTTCAGCCTTTTAAAGCCCAAAGTTACCTAATCACTGCTTCCTGGTTGACAATCTTGGCAGAGTCCCTCACTATCACTGTCGCATTAGCTCAATGTAAAAAAGAAAAATCAAGATCGGTTTCTAAAATAGCCTCATCTGAAATCTCAGCCAATACAGTACCATGCTAGCTAATGTGGTCCTTTCTAGTTTCTTTCGTCCGAAAGAACCCTCAATGTTTTACCTTTAAATTAAAAAGGTAAAACATTGAGGGCACTATAGGACACTTCTCTTTCATTGGTTTCACATCAGTTCTTATAAATGATTCCTCTCCCCCTCACCCAGCACCCAGCCACCCCTGCTAGTTCTTATAAATTATTTCTTTCCCCGCCACCTCCAGCCCCAGCCCCCATCCTCATATCTTCCCCTGTCCCATTACCTCACCCCCCCCCCCATAACCCCCCACCAGTTCTTATAAATGATTCCTTTCCCCGCCACCCCCAGCTTCCCCCACCCCAACTGCCCCCATTCTCCACCATCCATCCCTACCCTAACCACCCCACCTCCTCCACTCCCCCACCCACCCACCAATACTCCACAATCAACCTTGAAGTTGCCCCTTTTTAGTAATCTTTCCTTTCAGAGATCCCTTTTCCTCGCTTGCAGGGACCCTGAGAATTAACAATTACCTTAGTTACATGATCTGCTTACTGGATTAAATGTCATTTTGTGCTACACTGCTCACTCTACTAATAAGCAGATATGATCCATGCTGCAAGCTTTTTCGGGCTAAAAACAACAGATACGATTATTTATAATTAAAATGGAAAAAGCATAAGGAATTTGGCATATCAGACAAATATTAAATACATGATGGGTCAATTATCCTTTGAGAAATTTCTTTGGCTATTAAAGGCTATGGATTAGCAAATTCTGACCAACTTTAACCCCACATTCCCCACAGGGTCAATGTTGAATCACGATGTACGAAACATAAGCCTTGCATTAGAGTCCTACATTTGATCAAGTGCCAGAACTTGAATTCAACTACTGAACTCAAAAGATAATTCTTCTGTTTTGCCCACACAGACACTTTTTCCTCCCTCAGTTCTGTGGCTGCCGTCAATCCCAGTCCCAGCTCTAACTCTGGAATTGTTGCTTCATTTTGGGAGCACACCTTGTGCCCCACCCTACGGGCAGGATTTCCCGACTATGCAAAAATAAAACAGGAGAGGCAAAGAGCAGCAAATCAGGAAGACAAATTTTTGTCTGATCATAAAATCCTAGAAATTTACAGCATAGAAGTCCATTTCTGCCCATCGTGTCCAAGACCAGCCGACAAAGAGCTATCCAACCTAATCCCAGTCTAATAAAGGCAAGCATTCCATATGGCTTCTTACCTGGCCTGCTACCTTCAGGGATCTGTGGACATGCACTCCAAGGTCCCTCTGTTCCTCAACACTTCTCAGTGTCCTACCATTTGATGTGTATTCCCTCCCCAAATGAATTACCTCACACGTCTCTGGATTGAATTCCATTTGCCACTGTTCTACCCACCTGACCAGTTCATTGATATCTTCCTGCAGTCTACAGCTTTCTTCTTCATTATCAACCACACAGCCGATTTTTGTATCATAACGTTCCGGTGATGTGCCTTAGGACATTTTACTACTTTAAAGACGCTATATAAATACAAGTAGTTGTTACAGGCAGGATCTCCAATGCATACATGCCCAACCATTAAGAGCATGCCGACACAATTCACTGCAGCAAGGCCTCCCTCTGTCCCATTCTCCCCCCTCCCCTCCACCCAGCCTGTGGCCAATGCACTCGAGCACAAATTGCCACCTGTGTACTGGAGCTGGTCCAGTACATTAGCAGTCTGACTCAGGTAGGGGAAGGGAAGGGGCACAGGAAAGAATAGGTGGCAGTAGGGGGGAAAAAAAAGGAAGAGCGGATGGAAATGAGCAAAGGGTGGAATTGATGGAAGGTGAAAGGGGAAAGGTGGATGGTCAGGGAGAGGAATGAGAAAAAATAAAAAAGGGAAGGGAAAGGGAAATGCTGGGACTGATGCTATGGGGCGAGGAGAAAAAGAAAGTCTTGCATTTATATAGCGCCTTTCACAACCACCGGATGTCTCAAAGCACTTTACAGCCAATGAAGTACTTTTGGAGTGTAGTTACTGTTGTAATGTGGGAAACGCGGCAGCCAATTTGCGCACAGCAAGCTCCCACAAACAGCAATGTGATAATGACCAGATAATCTGTTTTTTGTTATGTTGATTGAGGGATAAATATTGGCCAGGACACCGGGGATAACTCCCCTGCTCTTCTGCGAAACTGTGCCATGGGATCTTTTACGTCCACCCGATAAAGCAGACAGGGACTTCGGTTTAACATCTCATCCGAAAGTGCAGTGCTCCCTCAGCACTGCACTGGAGTGTCAGCCTAGATTTTTGTGCTCAAGTTCCTGGAGTGGGACTTGAACCCACAACCTTCTGTCTCAGGTGAGGGTGCTACCCACTGAGCCACGGCTGATGATGTGAGGAGAAAGAAGAGTGCCAACATTAACATGGAGGGGATCCAGTGGGAAAGTGACTGGCACACTCCTTGCCTCCATCAGTTTAGCTCCAGCACCGGCATTGTTGCTTCATTTTGCCAGCAGTCCTTGTGCCCCACCTCCGCGGGTGGGAATTCCCGATTTGGCAGAAAAAGAAACAGGAGTGGCAAAGAACAGCACCTCAGGAAGGTAAAAATGTCAGATTTGCTGTCTTGGAGATACATGTGTACACATTTGCATACAGTGTGTACTGTGGAATTTGCTGCCTCAGAGAGCTGTGGAAGCTGGGACATTGAATAAATTTAAGACAGAAATCGACAGTTTCCTAAACAATAAGGGAATAAGGGGTTATGGGGAGCAGGCAGGGAAGTGGACCCGAGTCCATGATCGGATCAGCCATGATCGCATTAAATGGCGGAGTAGGCTTGAGGAGCCATATGGCCTTCTTCTGCTCCTATTTCTTATGTTTTTATGTTCTTAGAGAGGGTGCAGAAAAGATTTACGAAAATGGTTCCAAGGATGAGGGACTTCAGTTACGTGGATAGACGAGAAACTGGGGTTGTTCTCCTTAAAGCAGAGAAGGTTAAGAGGAGATTTGATAGAGGTGTTCAAAATCATGAGGGGTCTAGACAGAGTAGATAGAGAAACTGTTCCCATTGGCAGAAGGGTCGAGAACCAGAGGACACAGATTTAAGGTGATTGGAAGAACTAAAAGCGACATAAGGAAAAACTTTTTTTACGCAGCGAGTGGTGCCCGAATGCGCTGCCTGAAAGGGTGGTGGAGGCAGACTCAATCGTGGCTTTCAACAGGGAATTGGATAAGTACTTGAAGGAAAAAGAATTTGCAGGGCTACGGGGAAAGGGCGGGGGAGTGGGATTGGCTGAAAGGCTGTTGTACAGGCTCGACGGGCCAAATGACGACCTCCTGTGTTGGAACCATTCTATGATTCTATAGGTCTTGCTATCTGCACTTAAACCAGTAGAGCAGTATAACATCAGTCAAAAATAAATAAACCCATCAATATTCACCTCCATATGAATCTTTAATTACACGGGGTGGGGTGATAAAATGTGTTTTCATTACTGATGTGTTATGGGGCAAAAGTTTAATTCTTCCCCATAAAATGTTTTTCTTTTACAAATCTGAATAACTAGGCTGTGAATCATGAATTATTTGCATATGTAAATTTTTAAAAAAAGATAAGTTTGTTGATCTTGGCCTTGCAGGCAAGAAACTTTAACCCTACGTATATGTCGACAAACGTTGTCGACAAGTATGGGCACTGCAGTGAGACGATAGCAAAAGATGGCGAACAGATGTTTTCCCCCCCAAACTTGATCAAAATATGGCTCTTTGTACATATATGTTTCCGCAAACCATGGAAACTCAAATGAGCTAAACTTTGGCAATTCTCACTTGGTGCAGACACTTCTGGAGTTGAAACCTGCTGACAAACTGCCGGGATGTCTTTTAACGGCATTTATTGATAAACATGCAAACATTTTAGACTTTATACAAGCAGAGTTGTTGAGCATATGTGTTTTCCTTTGTACTGCACTCAATAACAA
The DNA here is from genome assembly GCF_044704955.1 of Pristiophorus japonicus. Lineage (NCBI taxonomy): Eukaryota > Metazoa > Chordata > Chondrichthyes > Pristiophoridae > Pristiophorus > Pristiophorus japonicus. The sequence goes on along the minus strand of NC_091988.1, from coordinate 189,192,432 downwards.
CTTTGCATTTGTATAGTGCCTTTAACATCGTAAAACATCCCCAAGGCACTTCACAGGACGTTATCAAACAAAACTTTGACACTGAGCCACATCAATAGATATTAGGCCAGGTGAGCAAAAGCTTGATCAAATAGGTAGGTTTCAAGGAGTGCCTTACAATAAGAGAGAGAGAGGTCGATGTGGAGAGGAATTCCTTAGCTTCGGGCCTAGGCACCTGAAGGCAGAGCACAGCTGAAGACTTAGGAAAGTCCCTGCAACATTTTTCGGCTTAATAACTTCTGGAAGTATCGGCTTAATAACTTCTGGAAGTATCGGCATCAAGCCTGCATTCTGAGACACCTTTGATGTCAAATAGATTCCTCAGCATCTGCATTTAAAAACATTCTCTCCACCCCACCCAAATAGGTCAACTCCCAAAGCTCTAGCGGCACAACCAAAATCCAAATACCAACACAGCAGGGACGCAATGCTGTGCACGTTGTCATTGTGATTCCTTGGAATCTGTCTCCAGAGTCATTGACAAAATGTGACACTCAGCAATGTTCAGCCACTACTACAACATACCATAAAACTAAAATACGTCAATCAACGGGTTGTAATCAAAAGAACTTTTGAAAATAGAATATATTTTCCATGATGAAAAGGAGTACAAAATACACGAGTCGAGGTTTGAGGAGCATACAGTGGCCCGAGAAGGAGGAAGGAAACAGTGTAGGAGACACCTAAGCAGGGCATAAAGTGTGGAGTTGCGGGTAAAGAGAGAATGAGAGAATGCACGAGAGATAGAGAGATAGAGAGAGAGAGAGAGAGAGAGAGAGAAAAATATACTAGTGTACATGAGAGAGTTCATCTGAGAGAACGAGAGTGCACACAAGCGACAAAGAGAGCAAAGAGATGGAGCATGAGAGAAAGGAAGAATGTGGTTAAATAAGTGAAGACGAGAACAAAACAAAGAGTTAGGAGTAGGAGACCTGTCATCATAGGCAATCCCTCTAAATGAGGATTACTTGCTTCCACGCCAAAAAGGGATGAGTTCACAGGTGTTTCAATGAAGGACCTAATATTTCAGATCCCGAACTACATCTTGAACAGTGGAAGATGCGTGTGGTGGCCGTTGCATACCAGCCACCACACGGGCTTGACAGAGCTAGGTCTTGGTCCAGTGGCAAGGATTAACCAAGATGACTGGAGACCAGTAGAGGCACAGGTACAAGCACAGAGAAACTTTGTGTTCAATTTCTGACAGCGAGCAATGCCAGCAGACTTTAACTATAATACTACATTGTACCTTTCATGGTGTAACACTCAACATTATAAAACAGAGCATAACCTCCAACATATTTTGAGCACTGCCATGGTAGGTACTCTAGTATGTGTGTGTAATATAAAAATATTAGATGATGAAAGATCTAAACCATGTTACATGCTGTTCTGAATCACTGTCTTGCTTGCAGGAAGTTGCATCATTTGGATAGTAAAGGCCATAAACAGATCAAGCATTGCATTCAGTAGTTCTCTACCCACACCCATTTTATTCACATACAATATGTAAAGCAGGTCAAGCATTAGTGCCACAAATAACCCATCATTAAAAAAGTATTGCAACTGTGATGTTAATACTACCAGCTCTGTAAAACACTTTCTACACCAGAAGGAGTGGTCAACCTGCCCAATAAAAATATAGAGTGCTACAATGCAGAGTACTGCCTGTTGCATCCCATACCTGTCTATGGTAGTGTTGTGGTTATAGTACTGGTTTAGTAACTCATTCGGTAAAATCCCATCATGGGCTGATATCACAAAAGCAGCGGGATTGTTACAACAATCCAACTAGTTCACTCGGGTCCGCCATGGCTCAGTGGGTAGAACTCTTGCCTTGGAATCAGAAGGCTGTGGGTCCAAATCCCACAACAGAGACTGAAATACAAAAACCTAGGCTGACAAATCAGTGCAGTACTGTCGGAGGTTAAATAAGTGAGGATGAGAACAAAAGAATTAGGAGTAGGAGACCAGTAGAGACACAGGTACAAGCATAGAGAAACTTTGTGTTCAATTTCTGTCAGTGAACAATGCCAGCAGACTTTAACTATAATACATTGTACATTTCATGGTGTAACACATTATAAAACAGAGTATAACCTCGGACATATTTTGAGCACTGCCATGGTAGTATGTGTGTGTGTGTAATATAAAAATATTAGATGATGAAAGATCTAAACCATGTTACATGCGGTTCTGAATCACTGTCTTGCTTGCAGGAAGTTGCATCATTTGGATATTAAAGGCCATAAACAGATCAAGGTCCCTGTGTGCTCTCTCAGGTGGATGTAAAAGATCCCACGGCACTAGAAGAGGAGCAGGGGAGTTATCCGCGCCTTCCTGGTCAATATTTATCCCTCAATCAATACCACTAAAAAAACAGATTATCTGGTCATTATCACATTGCTGTTTGTGGGAGCTTGCTGTGCGCAAATTGGCTGCTGCGTTTCTCACTTTACAACAGTCATTACACTCAAAAAGCACTTCATTGGCTATAAAGTGCTTTGGGACATCCAGTGGTCATGAAAGGTGCTATATAAATGCAAATCTTTCTTTCAGCGAAAGGAACCTGCTACCCCTACACAGGAATCTAGTCCAGATTGTGCCCTCTGAAGCCACTCAGCTGTACAAACAATTACTACAGTTCAAGAAAAAAGTCCATCACTGCTTTCTCAGAGCAACTAAATGCAGCTTTGCCAGCTTCAGCCTGCAACTAAATAAAATAATGTTTTTTTCTTTTTCTTTTTATAAATTGGCTGGGTTATTAGGGAGAGGCATCTTGAAGGTGGAATACTTGCCACCCACTCGGCAGGTTCAGGGAAGAAGGTAGCAGGACAGGTCAGTAAGGTGGTTAAAGGAGCATACGGAATACTTGCCTTTATTAGCTGAGGCATAGAATACAAGAGCAGGGAGTTTATGCTTGAACTATATAAAACACTAGTCAGGCCACAGCTAGAGTACTGCATGCAGTTCTGGTCACCGCATTACAGGAAAGATGCGATTGCACTGGAGAGGGTGCAGAGGAGATTTACAAGGATGGTGCCTGGAGTGGAGAATTTTAGTTATGAGGAAAGATTGGATAGGCTGGGGTTGTTTTCTCTGGAACAGAAGAGGCTGATGAGAGATCTTATTGAGGTGTATAAAATTATGATGGGCCTAGATAGACTGGATAGGAAGGACCTATTTCTCTTATCAGAGGGGGCATAGATTTAAAGTAATTGGTAGAAGGTTTAGAGGAGAGTTGAGAATTTATTTTCACCCAGAGGGTGGTGGGGGTCTGGAACTCACTGCCTGAAAAGGGTGGTAGAGGCAGAAACCCTCACCACATTTTAAAAAGGACTTGCATTTGCTCTGGAAATACCATAACCTACAGGGCTACGGACCAAGAGCTGGAAAGTGGGATTAGGCTGGGTAGTTCTTTGTCGGCCAGCGGGGATGCGATGGGCTGAATGGCCTCCTTCTGTGCCGTAAATTTCTATGATTCTATGATACAAGAACTGCTGTTTTTTTTTTTTAAACTTGAACAGGATGGACCCGATAAGTCATGGACAACTTGTTGAGTATGTAAGGGAGGATACAGCAAACTAGTGTGCTGCCTCCCACTCTGAACCACAATGTGCCCTTTCGCATTGAAAATACTGCAGACACTAGGGCATAAAACCCAGTGCCACAATGTCTAATGGCCACCATCAGAGCAGCCATTGCAGAAAGTATATGGTGCAGCACAACTAAGCAACTAATGTTGCTTATGGCATCGCACACTTCATTCGTTAACCCAGAACGCCATCTTGCAAAGGAGTCCACTGGTCGACACTGGCAACTGAATACACCTATAAATGTTGAAAGTTTAACTGAGTGCATGGGAACCTTTGGTAATCAGGGGGGATAACAATGGCAATCTATACCTACTTTTTTACAAATGGGCTGTGCCACAGATTGGTTTGTATTTAAATAATGGGAAAATGGATAGTATCATGAACTATGACCTTCCTCTCCTCCCAAGGCACCACTAAATATCTGATAAATCCAGAATCCAATATAATAAATAGAATGAGATTTGGTCACCATAAAACTATGGGCCCAGTTCTAAATATACATAATTGCAGTATGCAATTGTTAAAGCAATGGTAAAAATCCTAGAATCCCATATAAATAAAAGGCAGAATTTGACTCACTATCACCATAGACAGTGGTTGTGCAAATACAGTCAAGGCCACTATTCCACTTCTACCCCCCACACCCAATGCCAATTTCCCCCCTCCCCATCACAAAGGCAAATTCTTTACTGTGGGTAGAGTTTCATAGGGACCCAACACAGTCGACACAACTACTGGGAAGGAGGGAAGGGACATGAAGGCAGAAGCAAGAGTTCATTTCTGCACTTGAAATCCCAGAATTGCCCCTGATGCTCCCTCCATTATGTGGTTGCACCTCTGCCTGGCATCCTCTGGTAGCTTTCCCTAGTGGGCATTATATGTACACAAAGCCTAGACAGTGACCATGAGTATAAATTGAGAACCCTGTCCAGTTTTGCCACCACCCCTCTAACCCAGGAATGCCTGTCTGGCTCAGATAGTTACATTTTTAATAAATCAACTATATAATTTTTAATAAATCAATCAACGATCAAATAATAATTTGCTGCTTTTAAAAAGCAGCAAATTTTATTTTCCACTGGGTGTTGTGACATTGGGGTTGAAAGCTGCCACAAATTGTAAACTTCATTATTTTCAGTATACACACACACACCCCAACTTGTATTTATATAGCGCCTTGAATGTAGTGAAATGTCCAAAGGTGCTTCACAGGAGAAATAAAAAATGACACTGAGTTGCATAAGGAGAAATTACAGCAGGTGACCAAAAGCTTGGTTAAAGTAGTAGGTTTTAAAGGAGTGTTTGAAGGAGGAAAGAGCGGTAGCGAGGCAGAGAGGTTTAGGCAGGGAATTCTGGAGCTTGGGGCCTAGGCAACAGAAAACATGGCCACCAATGGTTGAGCGATTATATGCCCCCTGCTCTAAGTCTAAAGCAATTATAATCAAGGATGCTCAAGAGGGCAGAATTAGAGGAGCACAGACACTGTTGTGAGGCTGGAGGAGATTACAGAGATAGGGAGGGGCAAGGCCATGGAGGGATTTGAAAATAAGGATGAGAATTTTGAAATCGAGGCATTGCTTAACTGGGAGCCAATATAGGTCAGCAAGCACAAGGGCGATGGGTGAGCAGTACTTAGTGCGAGTTAGGACACAGGCAGCCGAGTTTTGGATCACCTCTAGTTTACATAAGATAGAATGTGGGAGGCCAGCCAGCAGTGTGTTGGAATAGTCAAGTCTAAAGGTAACAAATATGTGGTCAAAAATTCATTTCAGGGTCAAATACAGCACAAAGGTTGTGAACAGGGTCAAATATGGCACAAAGGTTCAGCCTCAGACAAAAGTTGGGGAGAGGGATGGAGTCAGTGTCTACAGAATGGAATTTGTGGCAAGGATCGAAAACAATGGCTTTGGTCTTCCCAATATTCAATTGGAGAAATTTTCTGCTCATCCAGAACTGGATGTCAGACAAGCAGTCTGACAATTTAGAGACTACGGAGGGGTCGAAAGAAATGGTAGTGAGGTAGAGCTGGATGTCATCAGCGTACATGTGGAAACTGACGCTGTGTTTTCGGATGATGTCGCCAATGGGCCAACATGTAGATGAGAAATAGGAGGGGGCCAAGGATAGATCCTTGGGGGAAACTAGAGGTAACGATGCAGGGGTGGGAAAAGAAGCTTTTGCAGATGATTCTCTGGCTACAATATACACATATACACACACACACAAAATCGAGCAAAATGTCTTCAAATTCTCCTCGAGATGCATAAATTGAGAACACTTATGGTACTGATCAGTGAAATTATAGCAAACCTACTCTGCATTTTCCTATTCAAAAGCAGAAAGTACTCCACTGTCAGAATCTTAATTCCTATACAGTTAGAGAGCTATATGTATTAAGGACATTCGATCGTTGTGCTTTTAAAGAGCCCCCATTTCTATTTCAATAGGCACTGGAAAACCTGGCGTTCAGATGCAAATAAAGGCAAAGCAGTTTATGAGCCAGAGGAACTGAGATGGCCCCTTTAAGAATGATCACGTCATTGTGCGGCTGTGTTTTATGTTAATAACCTTCACGTCACCTTATTGACTAATCTCAACTATCCCACACCGGCAAAATCAGCTGTTTTAACAATAGAAAGAGAGCTTGAAAGTCATTAACAAAATTACAGTTCGGGGGGGCGCTCTGTATGCGAGACGATTGCAATTAGCAGATTTCCTTATTTCATGTCAATACAGGCATAAAATGACTAGAACAGTTAATCCGCTTCCGAGTTGGCAACCCGCTGGGGAAAAACAGATATTTATACACCATCTAAAGAAACACATACATATTCACTGACGTACATCAATGTTGAAATGTACATTTCAGATCGATATCGTGCAAGTTACTGGGAAAACAAGGAGGTTTATATAACCGAAACAGCTCTCTTATTTGATCGGGGGTGGAGGTGTCACAGCAATGACAATTATAAATGTAGCAAGGAGGAGAGACAGGCGATAGATATTACCAGGAAATCTTTTAAAAATATTTTTCCAGGAGAAGGTGAAAAAATACTTGCCCAAACTCTTTTTTTTTAAAAAGAGGAAAAGATAGAAAGGAAAATTCAGAATAATCTCCAACAACACACATCATTAAATACCTCACAGCAACTGCATCCTCAAGTGGCCCAAGCGTTATAAATGAAAAGAAAAGCTGACCCATACACAAGCAAAGATGTCACAATGCTGGGGGCGGGGGGAGGTAATTCTATGTACAAGGTTGCCCGGGCTTACCTGCCTTCTCTGTGTTTGTGTCAAGTATTTGCAGTCTGTTTATAAACGAAACAAAAAAATAAATGTTTTTAAAAAACTACACGGACAGTTCAAGTGAGGTAGAACGCGTCGAGAATCGAACACACACAAAAAAAAGTAACAGCTTGCTTATATATTTAAAAAAAAATGTATGTTGTTGTTCTTCTTAGAAGAAAGGCTGCCCAGATACTACTGCTGTCCCTGTCATCTGTTCTGTTACACCCAGCCCGGTCCCGCGGAGTGTATCAGATTTTGGAATGTAATTGAACAGCTGATCGGAGGGGAGGGGGTGTCCCTCTTTGTGACGCAATCCCCTCCTCCCCGCCAATCAGCGCCCGCTTCGCCTGCCCACGTGACTGACTTTCTGTTGCCAATTTCTTGTGTGTGTGAAGGGAGGTTTCAGAATAATGCACAGTGTCATTCTTTTTCATTTAAAAGGTGCCATTTCAAAAAAAAAATCTCAATGTTTAAAAACAAATGGTGCTTAAAAAAAAATTGTTTCTTCCCCTACCCTCCCCCTTTAAAAATTGTTTATTCCCTTCCCTCCTCCTCTTTAAAAAAAATGTTTCTTCCCCTCACTCCCTCCCTAAATGGAGGTTGCTAGGCTGCAGAGCTCACGTCACTTAGTGACAGGTCCTGGGTGTCCCCTAGCGCTATTGGGGAGTGAAGGGCAGTTTGCTCTCAGCTTGTGGTGTGGCCTCAGCAAGCAACCGTTCATACATTCATGAATGTAGCCCCCCTGTATTTTGTCAATGGGAGGTTGCTACATTGATGCTTGCCATTGCATCCCTTAGTGGAGTGGGGTACGATGGGCTGCCGTGGGGGAGGGTAACTTTAAAAAAAGAATGCAGCTATTTTGCAAAAGGCTGCAGTGTTTTTATTCAAGCTAATTCTTCAGGTTAATGGCGTTTGCAAGCGGTCGCTTTTGTGTATTGTGAACTGAGGGTTCCCTCTTTTTAAAATTCTATTTGTTGGGGGTTCAAGTACCACTCCAGAGACTTGAGCACAAAAATCTAGGCTGACGCTCCAGTGCAGTGCTGAGGGAGAGCTAAACTGTCGCAGGTGTCTTTTGGATGAGACGTTAAACCGAGGCCCCGTCTGCTCTCTCAGGTGGCCGCAAAAGATCCCATGGCACTATTTCGAAGAAGAGCAGGGGAGTTATCCCCGGTGTCCTGGTAAATATTTATCACTCAATCAACATCACAAAAACAGATTATCTGGTCATTATCACATTGCTGTTTGTGGGAGATTGCTGTGTGCAAATTGGCTGCCACATTTCCTACATTACAACAGTGACTACACTTCAAAAAGTACTCCCATTGGCTGTAAAGTACTTTGGGACTTCTGGTAGTTGTGAAAAGTGCTATAGAAATGCAGATCGTTCTTGCTTTAATGGTGAACTACACTCTCCTTTTGCCCCACTTTGCCTTGTGCAGAATCACGTTGCTGGGGTATTGAAAGTCCTGCTCGAAATGGTTCTGATTTGTCAAGAGGGGGAGATTGCAGACCCAGGGACTTTGATGTTCTTTTTCCCCTTCCTGTGCCATGTAGTCTCCAACACAGCAGGCAAGTAACTTACTCCCAGGTCTATGCCAAAGCTGCACAAAGATAACATATGTCAAGGTCATATCATTGCCAATAGCAAGACTTTTATGGGCAAAAGCAACGACACAATTGCAAAGCCAAGTGTTGGAAATGAATGGAGCAGTTTGTTGCTTTAAAGCAGCATAATGCTGTATGACACCTTAACTCCCCTTGTTGCCTCTCCTCTGTGCTCTCTTCTCCTCACTCAATCTCACCCTTGGACAGTTCCCCACCCATTCCCATGGATGCACCCTTAACCTCATCAACTCTCATTGCCTCTCTGCTCCCAAGGTCACAATCACTAACCAGGCCATCTCTGACCTCCCCACTCCCCCACCGCAATCCCATCCCACTATCTTCACCTCATCTTGGGAGAAACTCTTCCACACCTCCCTCACTAATTCACTCAAAATCCATCTATTCTGGCCCTCTGCACCAATGCTGATTGTGGCCTGTTAGACCGCTCCCTCATCATTGGCCATGTCCTTTCAGAATCACTGTCTCCCTCCCCTGCTGTTCCCTTTGCTACAGTCACCATCTTCACTTCCTCCAATTAAACATTGGAACGAGTCTTTCCCTTGCCACTGATTCCATCAACCTTTGAGGCCAATTGTTCAGGCTAAGCGGGACCACTTGAAACCTTGCCATCCTGTTCAACTCAGAGATGAACTTCAAAACTTGCATCATATCCATCACCAAGACTACTTAGTTCCTTCTACGCAATGGTGCCTGCTTCTCTGCTTTCCCCTAGCTGGGGAGTCACAGTCTTAGAATAAGTGTTCGGCCATTTAGGAATGAGATGAGAAATTTCTTCACTCCGAGGGTTGTGAATCTTTGGAATTCTCTACCCCAGAGGGTTGTGGATGCCCAGTTGTTCAGTATATGCAAGACAGAGATTGATAGATTTTTGGATATTAAGGGAATCAAGAGATATGGAGCTACGGTAGGAAAGTGGAGTTGAGGTAAAATTCAGCCATAATTTATTGAATGGTGGAGCAACTCGAGGGGCCGTGTGGGCTAATCCTGCTCCTATTTCATATGTTCTTGTATTCTTAACATGGCCCCTCAACTTCCTATATTCTCGCCCTCTCTAAGTCTTGTTCGCCCAGCTACCCCTACCATGGTGGCCTAATTTGACACCCTGTTTCCCAAAGCATTAAATTTCAAGCTCATGTCTTCAAATCCATCTCTGGCTTTGTCCCACCCTATTTCCGCAGTCACCTCCAGCCTTGTATTCCCTAAAACCAGGATGATCCTGATTTTCAAAGATAACTTTTGGCTTCTTGGCTCCCCTATGTCCACCTCCAGCCTTACTTCGAACAACAAGTGGGATGAGATCATGGACCTCTTTGTCATCAAGATTGAGAGCATCTGTTCAGTTGGCTCTGCTGCTTCCCCTTGCTCAACTCTTTGAAATGCCAATTAGGTTGGTATTGTCATCAATCAAAATCAAATGAACAAAAATGCCCCCTTAAAGGGCACAAACAGTAAACTCCAAATTATAATTAAACCAAAAGGAAAACTTCAAATCAGAATATTATTCGCTGTTTCGACTATGCACTCCCATCCCTCTGTTGTCCTACTGGCCACGTACTGGTGGACTTCCCTTTGTTCACCAAGCACACTGACCAGCTCATCTGTTTTAGTGATTATTTAATGTATTATCCCTCCTCGTCCTCTCTGCAGCCTTTGACATGAATGATCACATCATTCTCCGCCAATGCCTCTCCTCTGTTGCCCAGCTTACCTGCTTCCACTCTTACCTACCCAATCGGAGTCAGAACATCTCCTGCCACGCATTAGCTTCATGCCCCCACACTGCAATCTCTGAAGTCTCCGAAGATTCTATCCTTGACCCTCCTCTCCTTCCTCGTCCAAGTGGCGCCCCTGAGTGACACCATCGTGTCAGCCGTGGCTCAGTAGATAGCACACTTGCCTCTGAGTCAGAAAGTTGTGGGTTCAAGTCCCACTCCAGGGACTTGAGCACAAAAATCTAGGCTGACATTCTGTGTAGTGCTGAGGGAGTGCTGCACTGTCGGAGGTGCTGTCTTTCGGATGAGACGTTAAACCGAGGCCCTGTCTGCCCTCTCAGGTGAACATAAAAGATCCCATGGCACTATTTCGAAGAAGAGGAGGGGAGTTATCCCCAGTGTGCTGGACAATAATTATCCCACAATCAACACTACTATATATATATTTAAAATAACAGATTATCTAGTCGTTATTAGATTGCTGTTTGTGGGAGCTTGCTGTGCACAAGTTGGTTGTCGTGTTTCCCACATTGCAACAGTAGCTACACTCCAAAAGTACTTCATTAGCTGTAAAGCGCTTTGAGATGTCTGGTGGTCGTGAAAGGCGCTATAGAAATGCAAGTCTTTGTTTCTTTCTACCTCAGACATGGGGGTCAGCTTCCACATGCACACTGACCACACCCAGCTCTACCTCTCCAGTCTTCTCTATGTCGCCAGACTGCTTGTCTGATATCCAGTCTTGGATGAGCCACAGTTTCTTCCAGCTAAACATTGCGAAGACTGAAAGCATCATCTTTAGCCTGTACTCCATACCATCACCACTGATTCCATTCCCCTCCCTGGGCACTGTCTCAGGCTGAGTCAGGTTATTCACAACCTCGGCACCTCAAATGACTCTTGAGTTGAGCTTCCGACCCTAGTTCCTCTCCATCACAAAGACTGCTTACTTCCACCTCCATAATACCGCTGCCTCCTTCTCTACCTCAGCTCATCTGTTGTTGAAACCCTCATGCGTGGCTTTGTCATCTACAGACTCAACTAGTCCAAATGCTATTCCAGTAACTAATAGCAATACTGGTAACACTCGGTTTCCCCTTATAACAGTAATAGAATAACTCACTGATAGTCTATATGTAATTGGTAGTAATAGGTGTAACGCCCCAATATCCCACCAGTAACTAGTAGTAATCTTATAATCCGTTGATATTCACCCTGTAATCGTAGCCAGAATACCTCTGGTGGGGTCAGACTGCACAAGGTGGGGTCAGACTCCCCAATCAATGCCACTTTTAACAGGCCCTATCTCTCTCCCTATGTCCTTGGGCTCACAGGGCATACTGTTCTAAACTCAGCTGAGCACCAACATTTCCAAACCACTTCCTGGGCTCAGACTCAATAAAGAAGAGTTTTCATAGAATTATAGAAATTCCAGTACAGGAGGAGGCCACTCGACCCCCGGTGCTGGTGCGCTCTTCTCTAACCCCAGATCCTTCTGTATTCCTCCTCCTCAAATCAGAATATTCAGTCTCCATCCTCTTGTTCCCCATTCGCCCACCAGTGCAGACAATCACTGTTTACCCACAGTAAAGTCTCCATGTTTCATTCACTGCTTTAGTCGCTGCTCCTCTCTCAGTGCCACTCCCACTCACAGCATTGGTGCTACTGCTGTGTCCAGCCCTGCAGGAAATGCTAGACCCCATTTCCCTGTCTACCTCCCTCCACTCTGCCCGAGCCCCGATTCCAGTTGCCCTCTCGCCCCACCCCGCACAGTCGCGTAGTGGTTATGTTACTGAACTAGTAATCCAGAGAGTTGGACTCATGATCCGGAAACATGAGTTCAAATCCCCCCACAGTAACTGGGGAATTTAAATTTAATTCATACAATAAATCTGGAATAAAAATCTAGTGTCAGTAATGGTGACCATGAAACTACCGGATTGCCATAAAAACCCATCTGCTTCACTAATGTCCTTTAGGGAAGGCAATCTGCCGTCCTTACCAGGTCTGGCCTATATGTGACTCCAAACCCACACCAATGTGGTTGGCTCTTAACTGTCCTCTGAAATTTCCTGGCAAGTGATTCAGTTGTATAAGGCGGCTTACCACCACCTTCTCACGGGCAATTAGGGATGGGCAATAAATGCTGGCCTTTCCAGTGATGCCCACATCCCATGAATGAATAAAATAAAATAGCCCCCAAGCTCCCTCTCTCCCGCATTCTACAGTCTCCCTCTTTCCCCCACCCCCGGAACCTCTATTCCACAGTTTCCTTCTCCCCCTCCACCACCCTCATCCCAATCCTGCCCATCTTCCAGTTCCCTGTCTTCCTCTCCCCTGACCTCATGTCCGCTGTCACTTTCTCCCTCCACCCCACGCTCCAACTCACCGACCCCCAGTCGATCCTGTTTCCAGACATCCCTAAGCAAGGGTGGCTCTCCACGGAGGCAGAGGTGACACCGAGCTACAGGCTCCGCTGCGATCGCAGCCGGTGATGTCACAGAGCGGGGGTAGGAGGGGGCCGCTGTGGCGACAGGAATGTAAAGCACAAAGTTCTCCCGAGCTGGTAGCAGTAGTGGCGGGGAGATTTATGCCCCATTCTTGGAGACGCTTTGGTAATTTGGGAAGTTTGGCAATCTTACTGTGGATGCTGGGTCAATTTAAATTTTCAAGTTGAAGATCATAGATTTTTTTAGGTAGTGGTATGAGAACATAAGAACATAAGAAATAGGAGCAGGAATAGGTTATACGGCCCCTTGAGTCTGCTCCATAAATTGATGACTGATCTTTGACCTCAACTCCACTTTCCTGCCCTATCCTCCATATCCCTTGATTCCTCTAGAGTCCAAAAGTCTATCGATCTCAGCCTGGAATATACTCAACGACTGAGCAATCACATTTCTTTGGGGCAGAGAATTCCAAAGATTCACAACCCTCTGTGAAGAAATTCCTCCTCATCTCTGTCTTTAATGGCCTACCCCTTATCCTGAGACTATGCCTCCTAGTTCTAGACTCTCCAGCCAGGGGAAACAACCTCTTAGCATCTACCCTGTCAATCCCCCTCAGAACCTTATATGATTCAATGAGATTGTCTCTCATTCTTCTAAACGTCAGAGCGTATAATAGGCCAATTCTACACAATCTCTCCTCATATCCTCTCAGCCCAGAAATCAATCTAGTGAACCTTTGTTGCACCGCCTCTAAGACAAGTATATCCTTCCTTAGATAAGGAGACCAAAACTGTGCACTCCAGGTATGGTCTCCCCAAAGCTCTGTACAATTGTAGGAAGACTTCCTTACTCTTTTACTCCAACCCTCCAGCAATAACGGTATCAAGACATATGGACAAAGGCAGGTAATTGAAGTTGATGTACAGATCACCTATGAGAAGCTGGAGGGGCTGAATGAACTATTCCTGTTCTAATGTTCCTGTAAAGCTCTCCTGGTCGGCCTCACAACCCTACAAACAACCTCACCCCAGCCCCCACTTCCCCAACTCTCCATTCCTTTGGCTCTGGCCTTTTGTGTAAAACCCCTTTTTCGGCGCCTCACCATTTAAATTCTTATTCTCGTGTTTAAGAGAGCTGTGGAGGCTGGGTCATTGACTATATTTAAAGTGGAGATAGGCAGATTTTTGAATTACAGGGGAGTCAAGGGTATGGGGAGCAGGCAGGAAAGTGGAGTTGCGGCCAAGATCAGATCAACCATGATCTTATTGAATGGCGGAGCAGGCTTGAGGGGCCAAATGGCCTACTCCTGCTCCTATTTCTTATGTTATATTTAAATTTCTTCATGGAGATTTGGAAAGTTCAGTATACTATTCTGTGTCTAATTATAGAAAAAGAAAAGCTGAGAAAAGCTTATCCATCGGACAATGCAAGCTCGTGAACCACTCTCTCCAACTGTTAACTCCATGAGAGCAGGCAAGAAAAAATATCCGTGGAAAACCGTCAGCAAAAGCTTGAGGAAATTCCACTCTGACTCCCTGAGGAGGCCATGGTTACCCAAGACACATCACGAGGCACAATGTAACTGCCCTCCCAAGTGTCCCAATTACCTTGGGCACGTGTACAATATTTCAACACTCTGTAAACAAAAATAAATAACAAATCAACAGCAATAGATGGAAAATGTTAGTCAATAATTTATTGTAATGGATTTTTGAGAGGATCGTGATAGTGATGCTTTGCGCGATAGATGGGGGACTTGCAGGCAAGGCTTTTTAAGTGCTTCTGGGTCCTTGGAGAAGAACGAGTAGGTGCCCATATCTCATTGATCTGTTCCAGTCTAGTTGAAAACTCCATTAAGTGCAATAGGTGAACATTGTCACTATGGCAACATCAATAATTACACTTGGATGCATTTTTGCCATTCAGTTCTGGTTCCTATCATGAAAGTGAGCTCAGCTAAAAATTGTGCACCAGAAACCTTTGAAAGAGTACATGTAAAATTTGTGTAAAAAATGTATCTTTTCAGCAGTTTAATAATATTTTTTAAATAAATTCAGCAATGGCGAGTTAACCACTTTTTTTTATTCATGGTTGGTTACTGAAGAACATTTATAACTAAAATACATTCCAGCTGGGCCAACTTTGACCAGACTGTTATGTGCACCTTGTAATGTGTTTGCTCGTATCCAGGCCCTTCCCCCTTGCTATGTTGTGTTACCGTTCTTGTGGGACTCCCTGAGCACAATATGGGCCACACAGATCATAAAGGTCTCCAGCAGACCATAGCTTTGAGTACTGTGTCCAGTTCTGGTCACCGAGACACAAGGAGTTACATTTGAGAGACACATTCGGGCACTGCAGTTAGCTCAAAGCAGAGCCATAATTTCTGTCTCAGTTTGGAGACAATTGGGGGCCTAAATTCCGTTGTGCCCCCTTTGGGGTCGGTAACATCCGGGAGGCGGGACATTTTGCGGCAGGTGCGGAAGTCCCGCCCCACTCGCTATATTCGGGTTACCGCCCCCGAAAGGAAGTGGAGTGCAAAATAGCACGTTCCACTTCCTTTCTGGGGTGGATGGGTCGGGAGCGGGATGCAGCGTTACGTGTTGTGTTCGTACTCTATTTGTTTGTTACAGCTGACAGGACGGGCATTAGGACCCTGCGGGAGCCATTCACAGTTGCTTTATTCGTGTTGGTTTGGGCGACACCATTTTGGGTTGTATAAAAGCACAGTTAAGTTAAGTTACATTTCTCCTGGCTCAGTTTGTCAGTTATTTACGCGTACACAACTGACGCGTAGCGCTGCTGCGTATGAGGGGCTCTTCCCTTCATTAAAGGGGCGGGCCCAAGCTGCAAACTCTGCACTGATGAAACATGCCTCCATGGACCACCGGGGAGAGAAGGAGCCATGCCAACAGCTTGGCACTGAAGCAGAGTGCCAGGCTGACCGATTGTGGCATGGACCCCGCGATCGAGTCGCCAATAAGACGCTGCAAAAAAACTGACAGCTGTTTTTTTCCCTCTCCCTCCCACGGCAGCTGTTGATGACTCTGCCATTCCCATTTACACCCTATCTAGACTCATCTTTTGTTTCTGAACTTGTCCCATTACCATCCCCTTTTACTTTGCACCATCATCCCTTTGTCTCTTAAGCTCTTCTGCCTTCCACCCTATCACAAACCTTCCCCTTTGCTCTTTCCTCCCCTCCCCCCTTTCCCTGCCCCTACACTTGCTTTAAACCTGTTACATCTCTAATTTTTTTCAGTTCTGACGAAGGGTCATCGACCTGAGACATTAACTCTGTTTCTCTCTCCACAGATGCTGCCTGACCTGCTGAGTATTTCCATTTTTAAATAAATGAATGAATGAGCAGATATTCTGTTTCTGATGCTGTTGATTGATTAGATGGTAAATGGCATGAAAAAGGTGAATCTGGAAAATTACTTTAAACTAAGTTCGGAGAGTGGAACGATAGCTCAGTATCAAATTAGTGAGCGCAAGAAAGACTTGCATTTACTGAGCATCTTTCACGATCTTAGGGAGTCCCAAAGCACTTTACAGCAAATGAAGTACATTTGAGAGATGTAGTCACTGTTGTAATGTATGAAACACAGCAGCCAATTTGCGCACAGCAAACTTCCACAAACAGCAATGTGATAATGACCAGTTCATTTGTTTTGTTTTAAGTGATGTTGGTTGAGGGATAAATATTGGCCAGGACATCGGGGATAACTCCCCTGCTCTTCTTCGAAATAGTGCCATGGGATCTTTTACGTCCACCTGAGGGGGCAGAAGGGGCCTCGGTTTAACGTCTCATCTGAAAAACAAATTTTGGACTGATCAGAAAGTTCATGGCACAAAGAATGATTAATACATGGAATAAATTTCTGGGTAAAGTAGTGGAGGTGAAAACCTTGGAATTATTTAAGAAAAAAAACTGGATGCTGAGAGGAGAGTTCTATCTGGATAGATGAACTAAGTTAGACCCAGTGGCTTCCTTCATCTGAATTGATTCTGTGATCTCCAGTTTGTGATAAGCTGGTCTCATTATGAAGAGTAATTGAAGTGCTACACATGGCCTTAATGCCCCTCGGCTAAGGAAAATAAAATTCATAAGTTTAAGACACAGAAGGAGGCCATTCAGCCCATTGTATCTGTGCTGCCTCTTAACAAGAGCAATCCAAAATGAATCCCACCGCCCTGCTCTCTTCCTAAAGCCCTGTACCTTCCACTGCATCAAATATTGATCACATTTTTCCTTGAAAGATGGCCCCTGTGCTCCAATGACCCTCTGTGCAAAGAATCTTTTCCTGAACTTTCTCTTCACTCTTTTAGTGACATTCTTAAACTGATAATTCTTCATCACTTCCTCCTCAATCAAAGAAAATAGTCTTTCCCTATTTACTGTATCAAAACGCTTCATAATTTTAAAAACATCTTTTAAATGTCCTCTTCGTCCTAGTGAAAGTATCTCAAGTCTCTCTTCATAACTATTGTTCCCCATACCTGGAATCTTCCTGGCGAATATACACTATACGCTCTCCATGGATTTAATGTCCTTTCTATAATGGGACACACAAAATTACATAGAACACTCCAGCTGAGGTCTAACCAAGATTTTGTGTAAATTTATCATGACTCCTTTAGTCTTGTATGCTCTCTCTCCCCATACATAAAATAGATCATTCGATTATATATATATAATGGTCTATTTTATGGCTCCATTCACCTGCACTTTCAGGAAATTATGTATTTGAACCGCGAGTTCTTTCTGTTCATTCACAGCCTTCAGTATTTCTCCATTTCTTGTGTTCTCCATTCTTTGTTTTCTTCTCCCAAAATGTATTAATTTACACTTATCCAGATTAAATTGCATATGCCACCTGTTTTCTAACTATGTTATTGAATGACTTCTGCTGGAAAGTGGATGTGTGTGGTTGTTGGGTTGGGATAGGATCAGGCTCAGCTGCGATATGTGCTCCTCCCCCCAGTTGGACAGCGTGCCAGCTATTCACAGGTTAGCCATGCTTGTGGGACTTTACTTCGGTATAAATCACTACCCCGAGGAAGGAGTAAATAGGAAAAGTGGAAAAACATTGGTATCAAAAATTATTTACCGAGTCTACAGGTGCTGCGCTGTCATGAAGCCATATATTGTGTAAGAAATTGGACATTTCCACACGGACTGCAGCTGTTCAAGAAGGCGGCTCACCACCCCTTCTCAAGGGCCATTAGGGATGGGCAATAATTGCTGGCCTTTTGCCGGCGTCGTCCACATCTCATGAACGAGTATAAAAATGTTCTTTGTTGCAAATGGACCACAAGTCGTTTTTGTGTCTCCAGCCACAGACAGCAATTGGTCAGTCACATGGATATACATTTCAATAGAAAGAAATTGCCAGGGTATGGGGAAAGAGTGGGAGAATGGAACTAATTAGATGAGCTCTTTCAAAGATGGGCCGAATGGCCCTCTTCTGCGTTGTAAGGTTCTATGATTCCAATTTACAACCGAATATGGAAAATGAAGGCATGAATACATAGTGGAAACTTCAATAATGGCAACTTGTCCTGTTTATCAGTGATTGTGAGAAACCTTGAGGTGAGTACCATTAATGGTGCCTTGTCACTAGTGTTGTGCAACTTCTATTTTTTATGCAGCAATTGATTCTTTTTTTTTGAAACAGGAAGCTAATATTATTTATTTTAAGTTGAGAAATCTAGATGAAAGGCCAAGACTTGTAATGCAAGGCACCACCAAGATAGGAAAGAAAGACTTGCATTTATATAGGGCCTTTCACGACCACCAGCCCTCTCAAAACACTTTACAGTCAAAGTACTTTTTGAAGTGTAGTTGCTGTTGTAAAGTAGGAAACGTGGCAGCCAATTTGTGCACAGCAAGCTCCCACATACAGCAATGTGATAATGACCAGATGATCTGTTTTTGTTATGTTGATTGAGGGATAAATATTAGTCAGGACTCCTGGATAACTCCCTTGCTCTTCTTCGAAATAGTGCCGTGGGATCTTTTACATCCACGTGTGGTTTAACTTCTCATCCGAAAGACAGCACCTCCAACAACACAGCACTCCCTCAGCACTGCACTGGAGTGTCAGTTGAGAATTTTGTGTTTAAGTCTCTGGCGTGGGATTTGAACCCATAACCTTCTGACTCAAAAGCAAGTAGTGCTACCCTCTGAGCCACAGCTGACACAGACAGCAGGAGGGGATGCAAGGTAAGATGAGTGGCAGTGGTGAGGCAATGCCGAGCTTGGATTTTAAGAACTTGTAATTTGTAGGATCAAAGGTGTGAAGGAGCTCTGAAGGTTTTGTAGTCCTGGGACGGATGTGTTAGAGTCAGAGAGGGTGCAATCAGCCTTGAATTCAACACTGATGCTAGGAGGAAGTAAAGTGTGTTGGAATACATACTGCAGCTTAAATGGAACAAGAATGGAATTATGCAAAGGCTTTTAGAGTAAGGAAAATGGAGCTAACATTCAGACAAGTCAAATGTCATTTGCAATGCATGGCTAAGGTCTAATGCTTTTGAGATTCAAAAGCGTCACCTCCAGTGAGATGGATGTGAGAGTGTCACTATTTTCCCACATAAGCACACAGTAAATGCATGGAGTAATTTTCAACTGTATAAATTGTGTTATAAAACAAAATGTTTCACAATAACCGTTGCTTTTTTTTTGCTAATTACAGTTTTATTGCGGTTCTGAACCGCTTCACTTTTGCAAGGTATAATTTTAAAACTCATAATTTCCAAACCAGCCAGAGAGATTTTGTGAAGCCATCTCCTTTCTATGTGCCAAGCCTTTTTTTGCAGGCTCAAACAAAACCTTGGAAGATGATACCGCACATGCGAACCTTCAGCATTTCACAATCACAGTCGATGCTTTTTAAGCCAACGTCCTGGACGGAGTGACGCAAGATGTACAATCAGGGAATGTTGCATATGTGCCAAGTGTCAGTGCTTGGCTGCTGCACTAGGCCAGGAGGGGAAATACCAATATGCTTGGAGACTAACGACAGCAATCGCTGCCTCACTTTGGACTTGTTTCTTCCGAGGCTGGTGAGTGGGATTCTGATTGAGATGCATTTACACATGTTTCAGCTGTAATTTGAATCCACAGGAAAAAGAAAAGAAAAGGCTTACATTTAGACAGCGTCTTTCATGACCTCAGAATGTCTCAAAGAGCTTTATAGCCAATGAAGAACTGTTGTAATGTAGGGATACACAGCAGCAAATGAGTGCACAGCAAGCTCCCACAAACAGCAAGGTGATAATGACCAGATAAGTTGTTTTTAATGATGTTGGTTGAGGGTATATATTGGCCAGGACAACCAGCGAACTTCCCTATATTAGCTACATTACAACAGCACTTCAAATGTACTTCATTCCACACTGGACCTAAAATGGATAGAACAGGGTACTTTCTAAATGGTGAACAGCTAAAAACCACGGAGGTCCGAAGAGATTTGAGGGTCCAGGTACATAGATCATTAAAATGTCATTAACAGGTACAGAAACTAATCAAAAAAGCTAATCAAATGCTGGCCTTTATATCTCGAGGACTAGAATACAAGGGGTAGAAGTTATGCTGCAGCTATACAAAACCCTGGTTAGACCACTGTGAGCAGCTCTGGGCACCGCATCTTAGGCACGATATATTGGCCTTGAAGGGAGTGCAGGGTAGGTTGACCAGAATGATACCCGGACTTCAAGGATTAAGTTATGAGAAGGGATTGCACAAATTAGGGTTGTATTCCCTGGAATTTAGAAGGTTAAGGGGTGATATTGTCATGTATCTCACACTACTGTACATAACTGTATCTTAACATGCTATACATGACTGTAACCAGAGATGACCTGTAACCATAAGATTACCTTACCACCAGGGGTGTACTTGTAGGAGATACTGGATACCTGTCCCAGACATAGAAACATAGAAAATAGGTGCAGGAGTAGGCCATTCGGCCCTTCAAGCCTGCACCGCCATTCAATGAGTTCATGGCTGAACATGCAACTTCAGTACCCCATTCCTGCTTTCTCGCCATACCCCTTGATCCCCCGAGTAGTAAGGACTTCATCTAACTCCTTTTTGAATATATTTAGTGAATTGGCCTCAACAACTTTCTGTGGTAGAGAATTCCACAGGTTCACCACTCTCTGGGTGAAGAAGTTTCTCCTCATCTCGGTCCTAAATGGCTTACCCCTTATCCTTAGACTGTGACCCCTGGTTCTGCATTCTTCCTGCATCTAACCTGTCTAAACCCATCAGAATTTTAAACGTTTCTGTGAGGTCCCCTCTCATTCTTCTGAACTCCAGTGAATACAAGCCCAGTTGATCCAGTCTTTCTTGATAGGTCAGTCCCGCCATCCCGGGAATCAGTCTGGTGAACCTTCGCTGCACTCCCTCAATAGCAAGAATGTCCTTCCTCAGGTTAGGAGACCAAAACTGTACACAATACTCCAGGTGTGGCCTCACCAAGGCTCTGTACAACTGTAGCAACACTTCCTGCCCCTGTACTCAAATCCCCTCGCTATGAAGGCCAACATGCCATTTGTTTTCTTAACCGCCTGCTGTACCTGCATGCCAACCTTCAATGACTGATGTACCATGACACCCAGGTCTCGTTGCACCTCCCCTTTTCCTAATCTGTCACCATTCAGATAATAGTCTGTCTCTCTGTTTTTACCACCAAAGTGGATAACCTCACATTTATCCACATTATACTTCATCTGCCATGCATTTGCCCACTCACCTAACCTATCTAAGTCGTTCTGCAGCCTCATAGCATCCTCCTCGCAGCTCACACTGCCAACCAACTTAGTGTCATCCGCAAATTTGGAGATACTACATTTAATCCCCTCGTCTAAATCATTAATGTACAGTGTAAACAGCTGGGGCCCCAGCACAGAACCTTGCGGTACCCCACTAGTCACTGCCTGCCATTCTGAAAAGTCCCCATTTACTCCTACTCTTTGCTTCCTGTCTGACAACCAGTTCTCAATCCATGTCAGCACACTACCCCCAATCCCATGTGCTTTAACTTTGCACATTAATCTCTTGTGTGGGACCTTGTCGAAAGCCTTCTGAAAGTCCAAATATACCACATCAACTGGTTCTCCCTTGTCCACTCTACTGGAAACATCCTCAAAAAATTCCAGAAGATTTGTCAAACATGATTTCCCTTTCACAAATCCATGCTGACTTGGACCTATCATGTCAACTCTTTCCAAATGCGCTGCTATGACATCCTTAATAATTGATTCCATCATTTTACCCACTACCAATGTCAGGCTGACCGGTCTATAATTCCCTGTTTTCTCTCTCCCTCCTTTTTTAAAAAGTGGGGTTACATTGGCTACCCTCCACTCCATAGGAACTGATCCAGAGTCAATGGAATGTTGGAAAATGACTGTCAATGCATCTGCTATTTCCAAGGCCACCTCCTTAAGTACTCTGGGATGGAGTCCATCAGGCCCTGGGGATTTATCGGCCTTCAATCCCATCAATTTCCCGAATACAATTTCCCGACTAATAAGGATTTCCCTCAGTTCCTCCTCCTTACTAGACCCTCTGACCCCTTTTATATCCGAAAGGTTGTTTGTGTCCTCCTTAGTGAATACCGAACCAAAGTACTTGTTCAATTGGTCTGCCATTTCTTTGTTTCCCGTTATGACTTCCCCTGATTCTGACTGCAGGGGACCTACGTTTGTCTTTACTAACCTTTTTCTCTTTACATGTCAATAGAAACTTTTGCAATCTGTCTTAATGTTCCCTGCAAGCTTCTTCTCGTACTCCATTTTCCCTGTCCTAATCAAATCCTTTGTCCTCCTCTGCTGAGTTCTAAATTTCTCCCAGTCCCCGGGTTCGCTGCTATTTCTGGCCAATTTGTATGCCACTTCCTTGGCTTTAATACTATCCCTGATTTCCCTTGATAGCCACGGTTGAGCCATCTTCCCTTTTTTATTTTACGCCAGTGAGGAATGTACAATTGTTGTAGTTCATCCATGCGGTTTCTAAATGTCTGCCGTTGTCCATCCACAGTCAACCCCTTAAGTATCATTCGCCAATCTATCCTAGCCAATTCACGCCTCATACCTTCAAAGTTACCCTTCTTTAAGTTCTGGACCATGGTCTCTGAATTAACTGTTTCATTATCCATCCTAATGCAGAATTCCACCATATTATGGTCACTCTTCCCCAAGGGGCCTCGCACAACGAGATTGCTAATTAATCCTCTCTCATTACACAACACCCAGTCTAAGATGGCCTCCCCCCTAGTTGGTTCCTCGACATATTGGTCTAGAAAACCATCCCTTATGCACTCCAGGAAATCCTCCTCCACCGTATTGCTTCCAGTTTGGTTAGCCCAATCTATGTGCATATTAAAGTCACCCATTATAACTGCTGCACCCTTATTGCATGCACCCCTAATTTCCTGTTTGATGCCCTCCCCAACATCAGACAGGTATATAAGGACAGGTCTCAGGCAAGTGTGGCATTCGAGAGCTGTGTAATAAAGGTGCAGGTCCTGAGTGACTTTGACTTCAGTATGTGCCTCGCGTGAATCTGTACTGAGGGGACAGGATTTTACAGTGGCAACGAGTTATGGGATTACAGAATCCACAGAGTGGCGAACACCGGCTCAGATGAAAAATACAATGCTGGAGACAATTGGGAGGACTTTATAGAAAGGCTCCAGCAAAGCTTTGTAACCAAAGACTGGTTAGGCAATGACAAGGCAGACAAGAGAAGAGCCCATCTCTTGATCAGTTGTGGCTAGAAAACATACGCTTTAATGAAGGACCTGCTGGCACCCGAGAAACCAGCAAGCAAGTCGTTTGAAGAGTTGAGCACACTGGTAAGAGATCACCTGAAACCAGCGAGCAGCCTACACATGGCCAGACACAGGTTCTACAACTACAGACGCTGTGTGGGCCAGAGCGTACCCGACTTCGTGGCGGAACTTCGGAGCTTGGCTATCTTATGTGAGTTCTCCAATGAACTAAGGAGAGAAGTACTGAGAGACTTTTTTATTGAAGGAATAGGCCACGCAGGCATATTCCGAAAGCTCATAGAAACCAAGAACTTGACTCTAGAGACAGCAGCACTGGTTGCACAGACATTCTTGGCAGGAGAAGAAGAAACGAGGTTGATCTACACTGCGGGTATGACAACTAACGAAACATCGGAACAAGGGGTTCACAGCCTGAAACAAGCTGCTACCCCCACACACAGACAAAGGCCGGAGAGCAGGCCCTCAACAGCAGGCAGTGGCGCCAAAAGCCATCAAGGGCCACATGAACGGGCGTTCACACCTCATCAACCCACAATGGGAGCAATCAACTACAAACTGAGAGAAGCTCAAGAGAGATCAGCCAGACGCAGGTCATTCTTTGGAAACAATGGAAGCAGTCTGTGCTGGAGATGTGGGGGAAGGCACTCATCAAGGGGTGTCGATTTCAGCATGCTGTTTGCAGAAACTGTGACTATACAGGGCATCTGGACTGCATGTGCAGAAAAACGGTAGCTCAGCTGGTATACGAATCGGAAGGGCACTTTGTCCCCTATCTCATTCCACCTCCCCTTGAATTTCGGTCATGGTACTCAGTTAGCTTATGGCGCTTTGCCTCAACGATTTCATGCATGTCTGGGAGGATTAATGAGAGCCTTGTCTTTGAGGTCCGTTTCATTAATAGTTGCGCGGGGGGAACTCCAGTCAATGAATGCGGACGAGATCTGTATGCCAGCAGCAGTCGCGACAGGCAACCCTGCAGTGTGGGACCTTGGATTTTGAGCATGCCTTGTTTAATGATCTGCACTGCTCACTCCGCTTGGCTGTTGGAGGCCGGCTTGAACGGTGCCGTCTTAACGTGATTTATGCCGTGGTCACTTATAAAATCTTGGAATTCTGCACTGGTGAAGCACGGACCATTATCACTGACCAATATGTCAGGAATGCCATGCGTTGCGAACATGGTTCCAAGGCTCTCCACAGTGGTGGAGGTGGTGCTCGAGTTTAAAATGGTGCATTCGATCCACTTTGAAAATGCATCTACAACTTTTTTCAAGGGCAGCAGAGTCACAGATTACGCTTGTGCCATAGAAGATGTGGACAAACAGTTCTCCCTTATGTGGGCATGGGAAGGCAGGGTTCCGCAAGGATGGACGAGTTTGGCAACCAATCGCAGGGGCGTGGGGGCGGGGCGATTGGAGGCAGGAGGTCATGTGAGGAAACCTCCAGAAACCTCCAGGAATACGTCCAACCGGAATTGGCTGCCCTACCTCAGGGTTAATTCTTTAATTTGCATGCCGTAGGTAATGCCATTTGGTTTCAGTTTTCAAACAGGCCATGTTGTGAAAATTGATCCCCAATAAAATTGGTAAAGTTCCCGGACGCCCATGTAACGAAAACAGAATGTAACATATTCAGTCACTGTAGGGTCATAGGGCTAAATTCAGGGCTATTTTTGAGTTGTCACCTTGTTTGGGAGCTACTTGTCAGCTTTTATGTATTTTCCGGGTTGGCATTTTTCTAAGCAAAGTTTCCAAGAGTGTACTATCTGAGAAATGCTAGTGTCTTTGCTCAAGTTTCCTTTAAAGGAGAACTACGCGAGGAGTTGGGTGATACCTTGTACAGTGGATTAACACAATGTCTTTCAGCACAGCGTAAACATGCTACAGTAGCTGCTTGGCTGAATACCGTGGCAGCCTGGGCCGATAAAGTTAATTCAGGGAGACTGATAGGATGAAATCAGACTTCATCATTAAGGAGAGGTCAGAGATATAGTCAGCAAGTGTGAAGCAGTGTTTCTTTTACAGAGTCAAATAGTTTTGAACCAAGGTCAATAATTGTCATTCTTAATGAATAACACTTCATAGAATCTTACATCACAGAAGGAGGCTATTTGTCCCGTCGCGCCTGCGCCGGCTCTTTGAAAGAGCTGTCCAATTAGTCCCACTCCCCCTGCTCTTCCTCCAGAGCCCTGCAAATGTTTCCTTTTTCAAGTGTATTTCCAATTCCCCTTTTAAAAGTTATTACTGAATCTGCTTCCACCACCCTTTCAGGCAACGCACGCTAGATCATAACAACTCGCTGCGTAAAAAAAAAATTCTCTTCATCTCCAATGTTCCCTCTTATTTAATTTGGGTGCACGGCCCCTTTAATGGGCAGCGCGCCCCGTTCAAATTTCCGCACATGCACGGTTTTTCCATTTAAAAGCCGCGTGGGACCTCCAGACCTCCAGAATGGCTGCGCAACTTAATGGGAAGATTGTTCGTCTCCCCTCCGGTTCTTTTGCCATTGCTACCCTTCAGGTCTGTGGATGTCCCCTTTCTTTCCCAGTGGTAAAAGAACACGATAGGAAGTGATTTGAGCAGTTCTGGCCCAGCAGGCTCGTAGCACATAATTGCACACCATGCAGTCCAATTTGACACTTAGGGCCAGTTTTATACCACTGACCAAGACAAATATCTACCCCTGATAGCTTTCAGTCAACCGAAGGTACTAAGGGATTTGGGGCAAAGGAATCAGGTCACAGATCAGCCATGATTTCATTGAATGGTGGAACATGCTCGAGGGGCTGAATGGCCTCTTGCTGTTTCTATGTCCCTAAAGATCTACGCCACAGCAAGCAAAACGAACTGAATTTGGCTGTAATGTGGGCTAGACACTGAGAATTACAAGTACTTATCCAGGTATTAATCACAGCAAAGTTATCTTGCTTTGAGTAATAATTAATCCTTGGAATAGTTATCCTGCTTCGAGAGACTGTTCCCTCAAATTATTAGACGATGAGTAGGTCTGCACAGTACCATTGATGTCAACAGTGAATGCTCGGTGGAAATTAATCTTTCTGTCTCCACCGCCTCCCCAAAAAATCACAGGCCATAGTGGGTGTCATTTTAGAAAATGTACAAGACAAATTACATTGACTACGTTACTGGGTCATTATGATCTTCCCGAGCACAAGCACAGTAAAATCACACCTCCGGAGCATAGGAACAGGTGTTGGCCATTCCGCCATTCATCATCATCATCATGATCATCATCATCATAGGCAGTCCCTCGGAATCGAGGAAGACTTGCTTCCACTCTAAAAGTGAGTTCTTAGGTGGCTGAACAGTCCAATACGGGAATTACAGTCTCTGTCACAGGTGGGACGGACAGTGGTTGAAGGACAGAGTGGATGGGGAGTCTGGTTTGCCGCACGCTCCTTCCGCTGCCTGCGCTTGTTTTTTGCGTTGTTCGGCGATGAGACGCGAGGTGCTCAGCGCCCTCCCGGATGCTCTTCCTCCACTTAGGGCGGTCTTTGGCCAGGGACTCCCAGGTGTCGATGGGGATGTTGCATTTTATCAAGGAGGTTTTGAGGGTGTCCTTGAAACATCTCCTCTGCCCACCTGGGCTCGCTTGCCATGTAGAAGTTCCGAGTAGAACGCTTGCTTTGGGAGTCTTGCGTCAGGCATGCGAACAATGTGATCCGCCATTCAATAAGATCATGGCTAACCTTCCTCAAACACACTGCAGAATACCTAGCCTCTGACTTGCTCTTGTTGCCGCAGTATTTATGTGGCTGGTCCAGTTAAGTTTCTGGTCAATGGTGACCCCCCCCAGGATGTTGATGGTGGTGTATTCAGCGATAGTAATGCCGTTGAATGTCAAGAGGCGATGGTTAGACTCTTGATTGTTTTAGATAGTCATTGCCTGGCACTTGTGTGGCGTTAGAGGGAGTTAGATATGGCCCTTATGGCAAAAGTGATCAAGGGGTATGGAGAGAAAGCAGGAAAGAGATACTGACGTAAATGATCAGCCATGATCTATTGAATGGTGGTGCAGGCTCGAAGGGCCGAATGGCCTACTCCTGCACCTATCTTCTATGTTTCTATGTTTCTATAACACCTTACAGACCAAAAGATAGATGGCTGTGATATCCGATCCTCAGTGATTTAAAATTTTGCTGTTGAATCTGTTGTCTTGAGTTGACCTTTGACTGTATGACCATGAGTTCCCGTCAACCAAACAGCTAACGGCAACATGTTTACAGTATTGCTGCCCTCACATTCCATTAAATCATGGCTGATCTGTATCTTAACTCCATTTACCTGCCTTGGCTCCATTTCCCTTAATATCCTTGCCTAACAAAAATTTACCAATCTTAGGTTTGAAATTTTCAACTGACCCCACCCCCCCACCCCCCCAGCTTTTTTTTTGGGGGGGGGGGGGCGAGAGCTACAGATTTGCACTACCCTTTTATGTGAAGAACTGCTTCCTGACATCACACCTGAATGACCAAGTTCTAATTTTCTGGAGCTCTGGACTACCCGGTTTGAGTTGAGTTGTGCATTCAAGTCCACCTCCAGAGACTTGGGCACAAAAAATCTGGACTCCAGTGCAGTGCTGAGGGAGTGCTGCACTGTCGGAGGTGCCGTCTTTCAGATGAGACGTTAAACCGAGGCCCAGTCTGCCCTCTAAGGTAGATTTAAAAGATCCCATGGCACTATTTCAAAGAAGAGCAGGGGAGTTATCCCCGGTGTCCTGGCCAATATTTATCCCTCAGTCAACATCACTAAAACAGATTATCTGGTCATTAACACATTGCTGTTTGTGGGAGCTTGTTGTGCACAAATTGGCTGTCGCGTTTCCTACATTACAACAGTGATGACACTTCAAAAAGTACTTCATTAACTGTGGCATGTCCTGTGGTCGTGAAAGACGCTATATAAATGCAAGTCCTACTTTCCTTCAAGTGTTTCTTTAAGTTAGCTTTGTGTTAACGGTTAACAGTTCAAGAACTGTCAGTGTTCTGACTTGTCCATCTCCAATTCAAGAGCATTAAAAATAAGGTTGCCAACTCTGGCTGCATGTATTCCTGGAAGCCTTATCGTATGACCTCCTGCCTCCAACCCGCCTCACCCAATCAAACAGCCTTTTCCCCATATCCAATATTGTTCAGAAAAAAATGGGAAAAAAATTATTCCCATGACTTTTCTCCAGGATCGAACACCACAATGTCCAGGAAATTATGCTTTGATTCCTGGAGACTTCAGGGCAATCCTAGAGGGTTGGCAACGGATGCTCCCTTTAAGCTGTGCGGCTGTGTGGCCTTGCAGTGCTCCAGGGGTCCCGCACAGCTGGTTTGTTGGCTTTTAAATAGAAAAACCGCGCACACGGGATATTTTAAATGGATCGCGCAGCCTGTTAAAGGGGCGCCCCCAATAAATACAGGGAACGCTGTTGGCAACTGTAATTAGATAGCATAGAATGAGAAAAACAGTTAATTATCCCATTGGGTGGGGTGGTGCTGGTGACAGTTTGGGGGGTGGGGGGGGGGGTGAGTTTGGAGGGATGGAGGGAAAGATTATCTGGATTGTTCAGAATTCCTGTCATCCATGTAGTTTATCGACATCCGCTGGATCTATTGTAAAAAGGATATAGAGGCATAGAAAGGGTGCATAAAAGATTTACAAGGATGATACCACAACTGAGAGGGGATACCTATCAGGAAAGGAATACTGAGGGGTGACCTAATAGAGGTCTTTAAAATTATGAAAGGGAAGTGGAGTTGAGGCCAAGATCAGATCAGCCATGATCTTATTGAATGGCGGAGCAGGCTCGAGGGGCCAAATGGCCTACTCCCGCTCCTATTTCTTATGTTCATACGATAGAGTAGATACAGAGAGAGTGTGGGGAAGAACATAACTTGTGGGGAAGAGCATAACTAGAGGACATCAATATAAGATAGTCACCAAGACATCCAATAGGGAATTCAGAAGAAACTTCTTTACCTAGAGAGTGGTGAGAATGTGGAACTCGCTGCCACAGGGAGTGGTTGAAGCGAATAGTATAGATGCCTTTAAGGGGAGGATAGATAAGGATATGAGGGAGAAGGGAATAGAAGGTTATGCTTATAGATTTAGATGAGGAAAGACGGGAGGAGGCTCGAGTGGAGCATGAATAGACTGGTTGGGCCAAATGGCCTGTTTCTGTGCCGTATATCCTACGTAATCTTCTTACCAATAAACCAGGATCAGCATATCTGCCACAGTCTTTCAAGTGGAACTTATTTTTTAACCAAGCCATGACATGGTTTTAAACACTTCAAAATTATATTTAAAATGCACAGTCTTTGCTGCTTATTTTTAGACATACCAGCAGAACTATTCTCAGCCCTGGTAAATTAAAAATTAAAAGTTAAATTTAGAGCCTGCTTGTATGTCAATTATTTTCGAGGGCTCTGTCACAGCTGTTAGCACCTTATGCTGTGTGTGTGAGCAGCGTAGAGGCTCTGATCTGCATGAGAACACCAGCAGCAGGTCGGGGCCATAAAAGGAGCAGAGGTGCGGCGGCCTGGGAGCAGCATGGAAGCCCAGGAGCAGTGTGCAGGCATACTACTGCAGGGAGCAGCGCGAGCTGGTGCAGCAGGGCGACGGCAGCAAAGCGTGATGTCATCAAGGTCCAGGTCGGTGATTGGAGCGTGGGCAGGTACAGCAGGAGCGGCAAGAGACTGTAGAGGGGTGTGATCGGGGCCCAGAAGAGGCATGAGTTTGGGGCCAGGGGCCCAGGGGCAGCACGGGCCTAGCCCACATTGTGATACAGTGTGCGCACTAGGCCCGTGCAGCAAAGCAGGTCTCCAGTCGTCTTGGATAACCCTTGCCACTGGACCAAGACCTAGCTCTGTCAAGCCCGTGTGGTGGCTGGTGTGCAACGGCCACCACACGTTAAAAAAATCCACACACAGGCATCTTCCACCCTTCGGGATCTGGAATATTATGTCCTTCATTGAAACACCTGTGAACTCATCCTTTTTTGGCGTGGAAGCAAGTCAAGTCATCCTCGTTTTGAGGGACTGCCTATGATGTGTGTGCCGCAGAACTTGTTTCACTGGAGGAGTCGGTTACACAATGCCTTCGGGCTGCAGGTACTCTGGAGATCCGCTTTGTGGGACGGATTCCAGAGCACAGTCCCACTGCAGCAGCCCGGCACGGGGAGCTGGTCAGAAGTCGCTGGGCTCCCCTCCCTCAGTCGAAGCTTCCTCAGAGGCGTGGTAACCCAGCAGTCGCATCGCTGAGAGTCTCTGAACATCCGCGGCAAGGACCAGTCTGCACCCGCCCTCACTTGCCTCAAGCCAAGGTTGTATTTTGCCGCGGCCAGCGCTTTGCTTGTGGAGAAAGCACCTCTTCTGATGGGGTCGCTCAAAGTTGCTGACTGCCCCTGCATCAATGCTGCGATATAAATGTAATGCTGTAATAGATTGGTAAACCGTTGCTCCATTTCCCTTGGCTGCAGTCTTTCCTGACACAATGATGATACCACTTGAAATGCTGACAACTGCTGCGGTATTTTTACACTCCATCCAAAACAAATAAAGCTGTGTTATCCATCATCCTTCAGTGTTTTCTATAAACAGGAATCTTCGACGCGCTCAATTCTGAGATGCTTGAGCAGCAATTTCTTTTTAATTACAGCGTCTTGTTCATCAAGGGGGACTAACGTCAGTCTATAATGGAGTGTATTCTTATGCGTGTTTGTCTCTTGCGCAAAAAAAAAACAACTGGATGAGCGTCTCTCTCGGGTCCATGAGACCAGGTGACTGACCCATTTACAGAGGTCCAGGCTTTCTAGGGCTCCGCCCCACGCTCCCCGCCAAGGATGGGCAGAGTGCCTGCTTCTGCCACGGACGCAGCGGTGCATTGCCATGTAACTGAGACAGGAGGAGGTATTTCCAACCCCAGCAAACTCATTTTCCTGTGGTATCGCTGGTGGGGCATCCGTTTGGAGGGTTGCCTAAAAGAAGCAGAACCTAAGGGAGCCGCAATTGCCCCTCCCCTTAAGGCCTGTTACCACCGCAAATCGGCGGCCAGGCTGTGGAGTGGCGTGGCCGCCGATTTTTCGTGGAATGGCCGCTGATAGCCCAATTGCCCTTCCCAGGTTTCCCGGCGGTGCCCCTATCCCGCCCCCACCCCCTCCCCACTGCTCCGCTCCGCTCCGCGGTCAGCAAGTCATCACCGTGCGCACCACCGACCAACCCCCCCGACGGCGACATTCCCCTCTAAAAATCTTCGGCTCGCCCGGCGGTGCCAAAACCTGTTTTTTCCCGGTGGTCCAGTGAGGTTGTGGCCTTCTGCAACGGCGGTTCTGCTTCCCTTAAAGGGGAGGGCTCACTGCCACTGCCGCCATGTTTTTTTAAAAATCGTTGACTGCCATGTCAACCCGACAGTTATGCCCCCAGATTCGGCTGGGCTGCCAACAGGCGGGCCCCTCTTGGGTGCCAGGCCGCTGGCCCCGGCCGAAACCCTCTCTGGTGGCCCAGTGGGCCGAAGTTTTTAAATCGCAAAGGCTCTCCCCTTTAAGTGAAGGGGAGAGCCGTGATGACACGGCACCGTGATGATGTCATCGCGGCGGTCACTCCGCACCGCCCCCAACTTCCGTCCCTCAGGTGTTGCCACTGCCGTGTATCCACCTCTCTCGTGTAGTCACCGCCCCCATTAAGAGCAACTTCCGGATCCAAATTTTAAAAATGAAGAGCGGAATATTGCTCAAGAGGCGACCTCAACCACAGCTGCAGTGAAAACCATTGAAATGGGGTGCGTGCGCCCCGTTTCGGGCGGGGGGCAATTTTGGCCCCAAGGTCTTGTTCCCAGCTCCTCTCTGATTGGTTGATTGAAGAGAGGTGTAGGCAGCAGCCCTGCAGGCGAGTCCCTTCTCTTGATTGTGCATCCCCGATTTCCTTCGCTCCACCATTGGCGGCCTAGGCCCTAAGCTCTGGAATTCCCTGCCTAAAGCTCTCCGTCTCTCTATTTTTCTCTTCCCCTTTTAGGCTCTTCTTTAAAACCTACCTCTTTGACCAAGCTTTTGGTCATCTGCCCTACTATCTCCTTATGTGGCGTATCACATGTTATTTCAAAAATTTCCCCTGTGAAGCGCCTTGGAACATTTTACTACATTAAAGGCGCGACATAAAAACAAGTTGTTGTTGTTTTAGGGGCATTGGGTCAGGGGCAGCTGGAGGCCTTCAGGCAGATGTTCTTTGGACAGCCGGTTGAAGTTCCTGAACATGACAGCTGTAATATATGTGGGTAGAACAATTGAAGGACAGAGACACCATGAGTTGTGAGGCCATGCACTTGCTTTAAGCCAGAGCGAACTGAGAATGCTCATACTAAACCACGTGACAAATCATGTGATAATACATGACATTGCTTTCCCCCTGAAAAATGTAAGTATTCCTCTCTTGAATACAACAAAACTATGGTTCCACCTTTCCCAGTATTACGTGTACCACACAGCAAAAACTCCAGGCTTTATTCCTTTTAAATGAACTACAAATCCTATAAATGAACTACAAATCCAGTTTAATAACAGGTTTGCAGAGCCTCCCTGATCTCCTTACAGAAGGTTTTAGTGTTGAAATCAATTTTTGTCCTGTTTTGTTTTGGTTCTGAACTCAAAAATGATCCTCTTTCTAATGTCAGACTTGTTTGAACCTGGTACTTCACTTAATGAAGTCTGAACTGAGTCAAGCTCATGAATGGGTTCATGATCAAGTGGTTTAAGATCACTGTCCAAACAAAGCTTTTTTGTAATTGATTTCATACGGACCGTCCCAGGATATTCAGTATGAAGTTCGGCCACAATTCTATCTCTCAAAGAAATAGGTACCACCACTCTGTTTCCCCACTTGATACAAGCTTGCTTACAAGACAATTCAGTACGATGGTTATGGAGTGGTTTCAATTCTGTTTCCATACATTGATCAGTCCAAGGTGTTTCCATACACTCTTTTCAGTACTGAGTCCTTTTGAGTCTCATCTGCAATCTCAGTTGCATTCACGGGAAAGTCTTTGTCAACTTCACCTAGCGTGTAGTTTCTTTTGCTCTTTGTGAGGGTTTGCGATGCGAAGGTGATTGGTTTCTCGTGTCCGTCATCCATTATAGAAACATAGAAACATAGAAATTTACAGCGCAGAAGGAGGCCATTTTGGCCCATTGTGTCCGCGCCGACCGACAAAGAGCCGTACGGTCCTCGGTCAGCAGCCCTGAAGGTTACATATAAACCTATGAACAACGAACAATAGCAGACAGGTAAAGAGCATCCAGTCCAACCAGTCCGCCCCACGCAACTGCGACACCCCTTATACTGAAACATTCTACACTCCACCCCAACTGGAGCCATGTGATCTCCTGGGAGAGGCAAAAACCAGATAAAAAATCTGGGAAAAGTCCTCTCCGACCTATCCTCGGCGATCGAAACTATTCCAGGAGATCACCCTGGCTGTATTCGATTCCCTGCAGTACTTACCATTATATCTGCGCTGGCCAACAAGAGGTTATCCAGTCTAATCCCAATTACCAGCTCTAGGTCCGTAACCCTGCAGGTTACGGCACTTTTAAGTGCCCATCCAACCATCTTTTAAATGTGGTGAGGGTTTCTGCATCTACCACTGTTCCAGGCAGTGAGTTCCAGACCCCCACAACCCTCTGCGTGAAGTGGCTTATGACATCTCACACGCCGTAGCTGGAAGCATTAATATAAGTGCACGCTCTGTGTCATAGTGCACAAGTAGAGCATCGCTTGGAAGACTTCTCTTACAAGCATCATAAACTTCCTATGGCACTTTCGTCCATTTCCACTGGACATCCTTCTTGAGGAGTTCATACAATGGAGCTAACATGGTCGCTAACTCAGGTAAGAAACGTGCGTAGTACTGGACCATTCCAAGGAAAGATCATAACTCAGACATGTTCTGTGGCTTTGGGGCATTGATGACAGCCTTTTCCTTCACTGGTTGCAAGCCATTTGCATCAACTTTCAGACCCAGGTATACAACTTAGGGCTGCACAAAAGCACATTTGCTCCTTTTCAATTTGACATTGTGGGCATTCAACCTTTGAAGCATCATACCTAACACTTCTAGATTTTCTTCCTCACTGCTTGTTGCGATCAGCACATCGTCTTGATTGCATAAGCAATTTGGAACTCCTTGCAAAATCTTATCCATCATAGCCTGGAAGATTTTGGGAGAGGACTTCACACCATACGGCAGCTTGGTGTTGATGGTGAGATACTGTTGATCCTTTTTGTTAACATTCAGCTGAGCGTAAGCTTGCGACAGGTCAAGCTTGGAGAAAACCTTTGACCCAGAGAGTGCTGCACAGAAATCTTGCGATGTAGGTAATGGGTACTGCTCATCGTCAACTGCATGGTTGATAGTTTACTTTGTAGTCACCGCACAAGCGTACAGTTTTGTCAGCTTTGGGCACTACCACAACTGGGACAGCACACTCACATTTGTCAGTTTTTACTAGCACTCTGTTCTCTCTGAGCATCGCTAGCTCTTCCTCCACCTGACTTTTCAATGCATAGGGGACCAACCTGGCCTTACAATTGACAGGCTTCGCATTGGACTTGATGCAGATATGCGCGTCATGCCCAGTGATGCCCTCATAACTGTCTGTGAGCATGCTTTCGTACTTGTTCAGCATTATGTCAAGTCGCTTCTTTGAAGCATCTGCACTGAAGATATTTTTCCAGTCTAGTTATAACTTTCTCAATCAGTTTTTGCCCCTGAAGGTTGATGTGTTGCTGTAGCTTGCAACAATAATAAGCAGCTTTACCGACTGGTCATTGTGTTGAACTGTACATTCCATTAGTCCACATGTCTCTAGGATTTCTCCGGAGTAGGTTTTTTAACTCTGCGATACTCTTTGGAATTGGTATTTGATTAAACTTACTCTCGTATGTGTCCTTACTCATGATAGAGCAGGGAAGTGGAACTGAGCCTATGATCAGATCAGCCATGATCTTATTGAGTGGCAGAGCAGGCTTGTGCTGGGTTCTGTCAGAGTGTAGCATACGACGAGCTATAACTCTGATTCTCTAGCTAGCTTCAACACTACACCAAGAAATATGGCTCAATGTCAGAGATTCAGAATCCAAATCCTTTAATAATGCAGTGTGAAACTGTTAATAAAGAATAAAAGACAGATCTAGAATTCTTGTAACACAACAGTAACAATCGAATAAAAACAGCATTAAAAAGAGAAGTTGCTTATCGCTTACTGTACATCAATGATAAAATACAATAATTCCAGAATGATTGGATAAGGAAAAGTTACTTACATAACTGTACTTCTGGGAAGGTTTGCTACTACAGAAGATTTTTTTCTAATTAACAAAAGTTACATATATTTCTAGCTAAAATGGAGGCAGACCATGCTGCTTGCTTTCACTCTCCTCTGTCTTTCTGCCTGATTCTGTCCAATCGGAAACTGCCACCCAGTGATGGGAAAACATCATGACAACTACAGTGGCCATAAACAGTCAAGAAGCTCCAACTATGACAAGGCTTGAGGGGCCAAATGGCCTACTCCTGCTCCTATTTTTTATGTTGTTATGTTCTTATAGAGCAGCCCACTGCCATGTCGATATATGTATCACTATATTGCTCGTTGATCAAAAGTTTTGTCTGGAAGTCTTTCTCACAACTACTAGCATTGCCACTAGTGGCATAGATACTATAGATGCCTTGTTCTTCAACATCAGGTGTGTTCACTTCAATATTGTGAACTCTTCCCTTTTGTTGTCGCTGTTTTGCATTGCCAGTAGAATGATTGTTAATTAATTCTTTAGATCTCGCTCTGCAAGCTGTTAACATATGGCCTTACTTCTGGTAGTGAAAACACTTCGCATTTCTGCTGTGAGTGATTTCCATTACTGCGATAACAATTCTTGCACCGATATGTTTTTGACCCGGTCTCACAGCTTTAAGTTCAGCAGTGACGATGTGACTGTAGACCTCAGCTGCAGCAGTCACTTCAGTTGGACAGACAATGCAATGACAGGTTCGTAAGAAGAAAGAAAGAAAGACTTGCATTTATATAGTGCCTAGCATCCTCGGCCAGGCCAACATCCCCAGCATTGAAGCACTGACCACACTTGATCAGTTCCGCTGGGCAAACGACATTGTTCGCATGCCAGTCATGAGACTCCCAAAGCAAGCGCTCAACTCGGAACTCCTTCACGGCAAACGAGCCAAAGCTGGGCAGAGGAAACATTACAAGGACACCCTCAAAACCCATAAAGTGCAACATCCCCACTGACACCTGGGAGTCCCTGGCCAAAGACCACCCTAAGTGGAGGAAATGCAACCGAGAGGGCGCTGAGCACCTCGAGTCTCATCGCCGAGAGCATGCAGAAATCAAGCGCAGGCAACGGAAAGAGCGTGCGGCAAACCAGTCCCACCCTCCCTTTCCCTCAACGACTATCTGTCCCACCTGTGACAGGTACTGTGGCTCTCGTATTGGACTGTTCAGCCACCTAAGGACTCATTTTTAGAGTGGAAGCGATTCCGAGGGACTGCCTATGATGACAATGTACTCACTGATGGTTCCACTTTGTTTTCGGTTTCTGGTACCAAACTTATAGCTCTCTGCTATTTCTAATGGCTTTGGGCCGAAATAGTCCTCGAGTTTCTCGACAATGTCTTCAACTATCCATCACTTTCCCTGGCGTGAGTAGGTTTGTCAATGTTCCGTAGACATCTGGCTCGATCTCCATTAGAAAAATTGCTTCCCTCTGTTCACAAATTAATTTATTTTGAGCTTGAATATTCTTATCTGCACCTTCGGTCTCAATGATGTTATTGGTCCTAAAACACATTTCCATCCGCTCAATGTAAGAACTGAGCTCGGTCATACACGCCGAGGCTTCCGATAGGTGCGGCCATGATTGTCCGAACCCGTCGAACAGTGACTCAGCACTCTACCCGTGTACCTGTGAGAATCAACGCCGCTGTTGCTGTGTATACATACACGCGAAGGTGAAGCGCAGACGATTTTGCGTGAGCATTAATGGTAAAACATCGCAAAAATTCAGTTTAGGTGTCACAAATATACCTTAAGCTTGTCCACTTGAACATTGAACACTGTGTCTTTCCATATTCCCTAAAACTGGCTTTGGGGTCCCATCCTCATCGCCAAAATGTAACATATGTGCGTAGAACAACTGACGGGCAGAGACACGATGAGTTGCTAGTTCGTGTGCTTGCTTTATTAGGTCAGAGTGAACTGAGCATGTTCATACCAAACCATGTGATAATACATTACAATAGCCATTGCTGCTGTTGCACACTCAACTTTCCTGCCCCATTTCCCAGTGCGAGGCCTTTCCAAGAAGTTGGCCACTGAACTCTCTTGGCATCCAGGACCAGTGCAAGCATTCACAGAGCATGGTCTTGCACAGGCCAAAGAGGAGGTCTCAAAGTTTTCACAGAGCTTAAATGAATAGATGGAAAAAGTGGTGGGCTCTGTTGGGGCCATGTGCTCCTTCCCACCCAATGTTCCTCTTTTTGCTGCAACCAAACGATCCACTAGCTCAAGGCACAGGAAGAGAAAACTCTGCCACCTATGCCTGCTGTCAAAAGAGAGGCTTTGATCCTGCTAATGTGTTGATAATGTGTGATGCCATGGATACTATCACAGACAGTGGGTGATTTTGACTTAATGTGATTGTTTCAATTGTCCATTACACATTGCCGTGGAAATGAAAATTGGAAGAGATGTATAATGTGGGCATGGATCGCTATTGCTTATTTTACACTATTGCTAAATGTCAAACTTATCCTCCACAGTGTGGAAACCAATTCGCCACCACCAATGACTCTTCGACCTTTGCGAATTCCAGACTGACAAGGAGTTTATGGAAAGACAAGTCCCATTCACCCATCACCCCTGTGCTCACTAACCTACATTGGCTCTCAGTCCGACTAGCCCTCAATTTTACAATTCTCATCCTTGTTTTCAAATCCGTCCATGGCTTTGCTCCTTCCTATCTCTGTAATCTCTTCCAGCTCTACAACTCTCCGAGATCTCTGCGCACTTCTAATTCTGGCCTCTTGCACAACCCGATTTTAATCACTCCACCATTGGTGGCTGTACCTTCAACCGCCTGGGCCCTAAGCTCTGGAATTCCCTTTCTAAATCTCTCCGCCTCCCTACTTCTCTCCCTCCTTTAAGACGCTCCTTAAAACCTAGCTCTTTGACAAAGCTTTTGGTCACCTGTCCTAATACCTCCATATGTGGCTCGGTGTCAAATTTTGTTTGATAACGCTCCTGTGAGGCGCCTTGGAATGTTTTACTACATTAAAGGCACTATATAAATACAAGATGTTGTTATTAAAAAGAACAGACTGTCTGCTGAATTAAGGAACTACCCTATGGTGTCTGAATCTGTTTTGTTTTTATCAATGGGTGTAATTCCAGTCCAAAGCACCTCAAATCAAGCACAAGCGATGTGTAATGGAGCACACAGTACCCACAAGGATAGTTTATACCGTGCACAAGCACCCAATCTGAAAATAGACAGCATAGTGCTGATCACAATACAATCCTGAGATCAATTTTTCGATATTTTGCTACTTGTGCACTCTTACAAAATGCCAGCCTCTGAGCATACTCCACGACAGATCTGTCAGAGGGCAAAAATAACAGCTGGCCGGTGGAAGCAGGCAGCTAATCTGTGGGTGCCGGAGCAACGTCATGTAGCTAGCAAAGCCATTGCCCACAATAAAACCTTCGCAGAGACTAAGTTTAAAAACAATAAAATTGGAAAGAAAAGTACCTGTACAATAAATAGGAGCCATCCAGGAATAAATACTCAATGTTTGAATATTTTAACTCTGATCCATAAAACTACGATTGAGCAAAAGTCGTGGCATGGCCAATTACAATGTTCTTCCATCTTTTGTACGAAGCAAACGATCTTTCACAGAATGTTGTTACTATGGCAATATTGCCCATTTAAGAAAAACAATTCACATTCCAAACATGCTCTGTTTACAAGAATATTTTGCTAAGATTTGGGATCAAGAGCCAAGGATTTGTTTTGCTTTAAATCCCCAAGCTAATCCTCCAACTGGGTTTGAAAGGCTGCTTTTTGTTTTACAATTTTTTTTTCAACTGGTTCAGTACTGCATCTCGGTGGTTTTAGGAGTTCTGACACATTGTAAATGCAATAGTAGTACTTGAATAAACAAATTACATTCAAATATAGCGTGCATGCCCCGACATGCATATGCAATGATGTAATAATCTTTATACATCCTGCTCCTGTTTTACTCTTTTGGCTCCATTTGAAATGAATCATATACTGGCCACCTCTGCCCATGACATGTCAAAGTTCACACCCTAATGAAGAGACTAGCTCTGGCCATGCCACCCTTGCTTGACGCCTTCCCCTGATGTTTTCACTATCACTGTATTCATTCAGCTGTTCTTGTGCCTTCTGCTTTTAACATTGAGTTACATATAAGTCCACAGCACAGAAACCGGCTATTCGGCCCAGCTGGTCCATGCCGCTGTTTGTGCTCCACAGGAGTCTCGTCCTAGTCTTCTTCATCTAACTCTATCCTTCTATTACATAGAAACATAGAAAATAGGTGCAGGAGTAGGCCATTCGGCCCTTCGAGCCTGCACCACCTTTCAATAAGATCATGGCTGATCATTCATCTCAGTACCCCTTTTCTGCTTTCTCTCCATACCCCTTGATCCCTTTATCTGTAAGGGCTATATCTAACTCCCCCTTGAATATCGCCAATGAACTGGCATCAATAATTCTCTGCGGTAGGGAATTCCACAGGTTAAAAACTCTCTGAGTGAAGAAGTTTCTCCTCATCTCAGTCCTAAATGGCCTACCCCTTATCCTTAGACTATGTCCCCTGGTTCTGGACTTCCCCAACATCGGAAACATTCTTCCTGCATCTAACCTGTCCAGTCCCGTCAGAATTTTATATGTTTCTATGAGATCCCCCCTCATCCTTCTAAACTCCAGTGAATACAGGCCCAGTTGATCCAGTCGCTCCTCATATGTCAGTCCTGCCATCCCGGGAATCAGTCTGGTGAACCTTTGTGCACTCCCTCAATAGCAAGAACATCCTTCCTCAGATTAGGAGACCAAAACTGAACACAATATTCCAGGTGAGATCTCACAACTACAGTAAGACCTCCCTGCTCCTATACTCAAATCCCCTAACTATGAAGGCCAACATACCATTTGCCTTCTTCATCGCCTGCTGTACCTGCATGCCAACTTTCAATGACTGATGTACCATGACACCCAGGTCTCATTGCACCTCCCCTTTTGCTAATCTGCCACCATTCAGATAATATTCTGCCTTCATGTTTTTGCCCCCAAAGTGGATAACCTCACATTTATCCACATTATACTGCATCTGCCATGCGTTTGCCCACTCACCTAACCTGTCCAAGTCATCCTGCAGCCTTTTAGCGTCCTCCTCACAGCTCACATCGCCACCCAGTTTAGTGTCATCTGCAAACTTGGAGCTATTACACTCAATTCCCTCATCCAAATCATTAATGTATATTGTAAATAGCTGGGGTACCAGCACTGAGCCCTGCAGCACCCCACTAGTCACTGCCTGCCATTCTGAAAAGGGCCCATTTATCCCGACTCTCTGCTTCCTGTCTGCCAACCAATTCTCTATCCACGTCAGTACATTACCCCCAATACCATGTGCTTTAATTTTGCACACCAATCTCTTGTGTGGGACCTTGTCAAAAGCCTTTTGAAAGTCCGAATACACCACATCCACTGGTTCTCCCTTGTCCACTCTAC
Source organism: Pristiophorus japonicus (assembly GCF_044704955.1). Taxonomy (NCBI): domain Eukaryota; kingdom Metazoa; phylum Chordata; class Chondrichthyes; family Pristiophoridae; genus Pristiophorus; species Pristiophorus japonicus. Next base: position 189,151,083 of record NC_091988.1, on the reverse strand, counting down.
TAGTTACATCCTCAAAAAATTCCAGAAGATTTGTCAGGCAGGATTTCCCTTTCATAAATCCATGCTGACTTGGATCGATCCTGTCACTGCTTTCCAAATGTGCTGCTATTTCATCTTTAATAATTGATTCCAACATTTTCCCCACTACTGATGTCAGGCTAACCGGTCTATAATTACCTGTTTTCTCTCTTCCTCCTTTCTTAAAAAGTGGTGTTACATTAGCTACCCTTTCTCCCTCAAGTACCTATCTTGCTTCCTCGTAAATGTATTGATGCTATTCCTTCTGATTGCAAGTTCCACATTCTTACTTCTCCAGTGTCAGCCGTGGCTCAGTGGGTAGCACACTTGCCTTTACAGTCAGAAAGTTGTGGATTCAAGGCCCACGCCAGGGGCTTGAGTACAAAAATCTAGGCTGACCCTCCCAGTGCAATGCTGAGGGAGTGTTGCACTGGGAGGGTCAGCCTAGATGCTGCACTGTTGGAGGTGCTGGCTTTCAGGTAAGATGTTAAACCAAGGTCCTGTCTGCTTACTCAGGTGGATGTATGTAAAAGATCCCATGGCATTATTTTGAAGATGAGCAGGGGAGTTATCCCTGGTGTCCTGGCCAATATTTAAAAAACAGATTATCTGGTCATTATCACATTGCTTTTTTGGGCGCTTGCTTGTGTGTAAATTGGCAGCTGAAAATTTTCTACCATTATAGGTGGTCCCTCGAAATGAGGATGACTTAATTCCACGCCAAAAAGGGATGATTTCACAGGTATTTCAATGAAGGACCCGAACTACATCCTGAAGGGTGTAAGATACCTGTGCGTGGATTTTTTTTAAACGTGGGGTGGCCGTTGCACATCAGCCACCACACGAGCTTGACAGAGCTGGGTCTTGGTCCAGTGGCAAGGATTACCCAGGACGACTGGAGACCAGCTCTGCCGCACGGACCTAGTGCGTACACATATTGCAGTGTGGGCTGCCCCTAAGTCCCTGGCCCCGAACTCACGCCTCCCCTGGGCCCTGATCACATCCCTCTATAATCTCTCGCCGACTCCTTCGCCCCGACCTTGCCGCTCCTGCTGTATCTGCCCACGCTCCAATCATCGACCTGGGCCTTGATGATGTCACTCTTCGCTGCCATCGCCCTCCTGCACCAGCTCACGCTGCTCCCAGGCCACCGCATCTCTGCTCCTTTTATGACTCCGACCTGACGCTGGTGTTCTCACGCAGGTCAGGGCCTCCACGCTGCATTCCTTCATTATGCTCGTGTTTCCTACATTATAACAGTGGCTTCATTGGCTGTAAAGCACTTTGAGACATCGGGTGGTCATGAAAGGCGCTATTTAAATGCAAGTCTTTTGGTCTTTTAAAGAAACTTCTCCTGAATTCCCTATTGGATTTATTAGTGATTATCTTATATTTACGACTGCTAGCTTTGGACTTTTGTTGCAACTGAGCTGTTTCATGTGACACTATCTTGTCACTGTACTTCAAAAAATAAATGGGTAAGAAGGTCTCCCAGTGTCCCGGTCAACGTTTATCTCTTAACCAACACCCCCAGAACAGATTAACTGGTCCTTTTTAAACATTTGCTATTCATGGGATCTGTTGTATGCAACTTGTCTGCCTCATTTCCCGACAGAACATCAGTGATTACATTTCGAAAGTACATTACATTGGCTGTGGAGATCTGCAACTGGTACAGTTTGCTCAACCTGCCCATTTATAATCGACTTTGAAGTTGTCATGTATCCAACTATCATTGTAACCCATGTATAAGCTGATCTAAGTTGTACACCTTGAGAACATTGACCACAAGGGGCGAACTTGTGGGAGACACTCCTAACCTGGACTTTCAGGTATAAAAGGGGAAGCTCCACCCACCTTCAGCACGAGGTCTTGGTAATAAAGGTTACTGGTCACAGAGTGACCTTCTCTCAAGTATGGGCCTCGTGTGCATTTATACTGTATAGTAAGGACATATCATTGGCGACGAGAAACTGGGATTTAAACCACACGAGCATGGCCACGAGCAGCACAGAAGAGAGGTACTGTGTTGGTGATGATTGGGACGACTTTATTGAGAGACTACAGCAAAGTTTTGTCACTAAGGAATGGTTGGGACAGGATTCGGCCGACAAACGCACGGCTCACCTCCTGACGGTTTGTGGATCCAGAACATACTCCCTGATGAAGGACCTTCTAGCGCCAGAGAAGCCGGCGGACAAGACGTTCGAAGAGCTCAGTAAGTTGATCAGGGAACACCTTAAACCAGCGAGCAGCATGCACATGGCGAGACACCGGTTTTACACACACCGACGGCGAGAAGGGCAAAGCGTTCCTGACTTCGTGGTAGATCTCCGGTGACTGGCGAGCCTATGTAAGTTCACAGATGCATGCAGAGCGGAGATGCTGCGAGACTTTTTTATTGAGGGCATCGGGCACGCTGGGGTTTTCAGGAAACTGATTGAGACCAAAGACTTGACCTTGGAAGTGGCGGCTCTGATAGCCCAGACATTTATCTCAGGGGTGGAAGAGACCAGAATGATGTATGACAAAAATCTTGGCTCAAATGCAGCAAACGACCAGGGAGTCAACATTGTTAACGCGGCACACAGTTCTCTACGCAGACAAGGACAATCGGACATGTCCCAGCATGTAGTCGAACCCAAAGGGGGAATTCAGCAGAGACAATGGCTAGCTGAACGGCGATTCATGCCATCGCAATCGACAATGCGGCCGGTAATGGGACCATCAACACCTGTTAATGGTGCGCTTAAGGACAGTTACAGAGACAGTCAGAGACGATCGACTGGTAATGGACCTTTTTTTCCAACAACGGGGCCTCCAGCTCATGCTGGAGGTGTGGAGCCAAACACCCAGCCAGAGCTAGGTATATCAGCAATATACCTGCAGAAACCGCAACGTCAGCGGTCACTTGGCGCGTATGTGCAGGAAGCCTGCAGCCAGGTTGATGTACGAGGAGGACGGGCCCGATGTAAGCCCTACGAGGCCAAATGAATACTGGGGGAAATTGCTGGAAGCTGAAGTTCAGCGACTTCATGTGGAGCACATATACAGTTCATATACCAGGACGCCACCGATAATGATGAAAGTGCTCCTCAATGGCATCCCAGTATTAATGGAGCTAGACACGGGGGCCAGCCAATCCCTGATGAGTATCAAACAGTTCGAAAGGTTGTGGATGTCCAAGGCCAGGAGGCCAAAATTATTGCCGATTGACGCACAGCTACGGACATATACAAAGGAGATCATTCCGGTGCTAGGCAGTGCCACGGTAGTCATGACCCACAAGGATTCGGAGAACGGTTTGCCACTCTGGATTGTCCCAGGGAACGGTCCCGCACTACTGGGGAGGAGTTGGCTTGCTGTCATGTACAGGAAATGGGGCGATGTCAATGCAATTTCTTCAGTGGAGCAAGTATCATGCTCACAGGCCCTGGACAAATTTGACTCATTATTTCAACCAGGCATCGACACTTTCATGGGGGCCAAGGTAGTGATTCACACAAACCCGGACGCCAGACCAGTATACCACAAGGCCAGAGTGGTGCCGTACGTGATGTGGGAAAAGATAGAATGCGAATTGGATTGCCTGCTGACAGAAGGCATCATCTCGCCAGTCGAATTCAGTGACTGGGCGAGCCCGATCGTGCCGGTGCTCAAGGCGGATGGGTCGGTCAGGATATGTGGCGATTACAAGGTCACCATCAATCGAGTGTCACTCCAAGACCAGTACCCGCTACCGAGAGCGGAGGACCTCTTTGCGACGCTATCCGGTGGCAAACTTTTTTCAAAATTGGACCTGACCTCAGCTTACATGACCCAGGAGCTGGTGAGTGAGTCGGAGAAGCTGACCACCATCACGACACTCAAGGGGTTGTTTGAGTAAAACAGATGTCTGTTTGGGATTCGTTCGGCCACCGCGATCTTTCAGTGAAATATGGAAAGCCTCCTCAAATCAATTCCAAGGACGGTGGTTTTTCAAGACGACATCCTCATCACAGGTCACGATACTGAAGAACACCTCCACAACCTTGAGGAGGTGCTACACTGACTGGACCGGGTAGGGCTGTGACTGAAAAATGCGAAGTGCGTCTTAACTCCAGAGGTAGAATTCCTGGGGAGGAGGGTAGCAGCAGACGGGATCAGACCTCCTGCGTACAAAACGGAAGCGATTCAGAGAGCACTCAGACCCCGTAACACCACGAAGCTGCGTTCGTTCCTGGGGCTCCTGAACTATTTTGGTAACTTTCTTCCCAAATTGAGCACGCTGTTAGAGACGCTACACGTGCTCCTACGCAAAGGTCGCGATTGGGTCTGGGGGGACAGCCAGGAAAGGGCTTTTGATAGAACATTCAATTTGTTATGCTCCAACAAACTGTTAACATTATATGACCCATGTAAGAAACTTGTTTTAACGTGCGATGCGTCGTCCTATGAGGTCGGGTGTGTGTTGCAGCATGTGAATGCCAATGGTCAGTTACAGCCGGTAGCTTATGCCTCCAGAAGTCTGACCCAGGCAGAAAGGGGCTAAGGGATGGTAGAAAAGGAAGCACTAGCATGTGTATATGCAGTAAAAAAAATGCACCAGTACCTGTTTGGCAGGAAATTTGAGCTGGAGCCAGATCACAAACCCCTAACGTCCCTTTTGGCTGACAACAAGGCCATAAATGCGGATGCATCGGCCCGCATACAGAAGTGGGCACTCATATTAGCCGCCTATGACTACACAATTCGGCACAGACCGGGCACTGAAAACTGCGCCGATGCACTCAGCAGGCTCCCACTAGCCACCACTGAGGGGGCAACCGAGCATGCTGCTGAGATGGTCATGGCTGTTGAAGCTTTCGAAAGCAAAGGCTCACCTGTGACAGCCCATCAGATTAAAGTCTGGACAAATAAAGACCCACTACTGTCTTTAGTTAAGAAATGTGTCCTGAATGGGGACTGGGCAGCCACGTACGGGGCATGCCCTGAGGAATTTAAACCGTTTCATAGGCGCAAGGATGAACTCTCGACTCAGGCCGATTGCCTACTGTGGGGAAACCGAGTAGTCATGCCCCAGATGGACAGAGAGGTGTTTATCAGAGAACTTCACAACGAGCACCCGGGCATTGTCATGATGAAGGCAATTACCAGGTCACACATTTGGTGGCCAGGGATAGATGCAGACCTGGAACTTTGTGTTCGCAGGTGCAGCACATGTGCTCAGCTGGGCAACGCACCTAGGGAAGCCCCCCTTAGCCCCTGGTCCTGGCCCGCCAAGCCATGGTCACGCATCCATGTGGACTACGCAGGTCCTTTCATGGGAAAAGTGTTTTTGGTTGTAGTAGACGCTTACTCCAAATGGATTGAGTGTGCCATTTTAAATTCAAGCACATCCTCTGCCACGGTAGAAAGTCTACGGGCAATGTTCGCTGCCCATGGTCTACCGGATGTCTTGGTCAGCGACAATGACCCATGCTTCACATGCACTGAATCCAGGACTTCATGGCAGGCAAAGGAATCTACCATGTCAGAACGGCACCATTCAAGCCGGCCTCAAACGGCCAGGCGGAACGAGCAGTGCCGATAATCAAACAGGGGATGCTCAGAATCCAAGGGGGTTCCCTACAAAGCCGCTTATCATGCCTCCTGTTGGCCAATAGATCCCGACCACACTCGCTCAAAGGGGTTCCACCCGCAGAGCTGCTAATGAAAAGGTCGCTCAAAACCAGGTTATCCCTTATACACCCTACTATGAAAGAAATTGTTGAGAGCAGGCGTCAGTCACAATGTGACTACCATGACAGGAATGCGAGGGCGCGATGTATTGATGTCAATGACCCTGTTTTTGTCCTTAATTACGCTGCAGGGCCCAAATGGCTTGCAGGCACTGTGATTGCCAAAGAGGGGATTAGGGTTTTGGTAGTTAAACTTACCAATGGACAAATCTGCCGCAAACACGTGGATCAAACTAAAAGGAGGTTCAGCAACCCCATTGAAGAAGCAGAGGAAGTACACGACGTAGAATTTACTCCACCACAGGTGACCGAACACCGGAACCAAGTGGAGGAGAGCCCAGTCACTGTGGGCAGTCCGGACAGGCCTGAGGCACCACAAACAGCAGACACTCAGGCCAGTGCCCAACAACCGGAGCCCCAACTCAGGCGCTCTACAAGGGAGCGTAAGCCACCAGAGAGACTTAACCTGTGATCTTAATAAGACTTTGGGGGGGAGGTGATGTCATGTATTCAACTATCATTGTAATCTATGTATAAGCTGACCTAAGTTGTACACCTTGAGAACATTGACCACAGGGGGCGAACTTGTGGGAGACACTCCTAAGCTGGACTTTCAGGTATAAAAGGGGAAGCTCCACCCACCTTCATCCACTTGAGGTCTTGGTAATAAAGGTAACTGGTCACAGAGTGACCCTCTCTCAAGTATGGGCCTCGTGTGCATTTATACTGTATAGTAAGGACATATCAGAAGTCCCAACATGTTTTCATGGAATCATAGAAATTTACAGCACAAAAGGAGGCCATTCGGCCCATCATGTCTGTGCCGGCCGACAAAGAGCTATCCAGCCTAATCCAAACTTCTAGCTCTTGGTCCGTAGCCTTGTAGGTTACGGCACTTCAAGTGCATATCCAGGTTCTTTTGAAATGCTATGAGGGTTTCTGCCTCCACGACCCTTTCAGGCAGTGAATTCCAGACTCCCACCACCCTCTGGGTGAAAATATTTCCCCTCAAATCCCCTCTATACCTCTACCAATTACTTTAAATCTATGCCCCTTGGTTATTGACCCCTCTGCTAAGGGAAATAGGTCCTTCCTATCCACTCTATCTAGGCCCCTCATAATTTTGTACATCTCAATTAGGTCTGCCCTCAGCCTCCTCTGCTGCAAAGAAAATAATTCCAGCCTAACCAATCTTTCCTCATTCTATCTTGTGGAGAAAGGATTTCTTGAAGCAGTACTGGTCTTTCAACTTTTCTGCGATTGTATTGGATGCTATGGAAACGCGTTTCAGTGCTCTTCTCTTGTTGGATGACAGAACAAGATCAAAGTAGGGATTCCAGGGAGATCAGGTTACACCGGACCTGGATTGCTCACACCTGCCATTACTTATCAACCAGAGCCACAGGCTTGCTCTCAGCTAATTTGCAATCACAGAGGAGGCTATACAGGCAACATTTCAGCATGGAGGCACTTAGTGAGTTATGTCATCTGCTGCAAAAGGGAACTGCGACCAACTTCCCTAACAGGAACGCCACTGCCAGTTACATTCAAGGTCACCTGATCCCTCAACTTTCATATCTCCAGCCTCTTCCAGGCTACCACAGGGAAAGAAACCGAACAGAAGGAATGAAATACAGCACCTTTCATGACCTCACGATGTCGCACAGCGCTTTACAGCCAATGAAGTATTTTGAAGTGTTGTAATTCTACCCTATGTAAACTTGAGGTCATTCAAAACTCGGAAGTCCTGTTCACCCATCACTCCTGTGCTCGCTGACGCCCATTACCTCCCAGTTAAGCAACGCCTCGATTTCAAAATTCTCATCCTTGTTTTCAAATCCCTCCATGGCCTCACCCCTCCCTATCTCTGTAATCTCCTCCAGCCTCACAACCCGCTGAGATATCTGCGCTCCTCTAATTCTACCCTCTTGAGCATCCCTGATTTGAATCTCTCAACCATTGGTGACCGTGCTTTCTCTTGCCTGGGCCCTAAGCTCTGGAACTCACTCCCTAAATTTCTCCGCCTCTCTATCTCTTTCCTCCTTTAAGACGCTCCTTAAAACCTACCTCTTTGACCAAGCTTTTGGTCATTTGCCCTAATTTCCTCTTAAGTGGCTCGGTGTAAAATTTTTGTCTTATAACGCTTCTGTAAAGCGCCTGGGGACATTTTATTACATTAAAGGCGCTATATAAATGCAAGTTGTTGTTGTTTTAATGTAGAGAAACACAGCAGGCAATTTTTCCAAGCAACATCCCACAAACAGCAATAAAATAACGACCAGATAATCTGTTTTAGTGATGTTTGTTGAGAGCTAATTATTGGTCAGGACATTGGGAGAGCTTCCCTACATTACAACAGTGACGGCACTTCAAAAATACTTCACTGTCTGTAAAATGTTTTTGGATGACCTGAGGTCGTAAATGGTGCTATATAAATGCAAGCTCTTCCTTTATTTCCTTCTTGCAGTCTTGTAAGGCTCAGGGAAACCCACCTACATCACTTTCATTGATTTTCAAAAGGTTTTTGATCTTGTCCCTCATTCAAACTGCATGAAGAAGCCAGAAGCTGTCGAGTACGTGACCAACTCCTGGATTTTATCTGTAATATGCAATCCCGCTCCGAGATGTGTGGACAAGAGGCTTGCTGAACATACCTCCCTCAAAAGAATGAGACAGGTTGTCCACTACCCTATATAATGCGAAATTAAAATTAAAATCACTCACTTGCTCATCAGTGTTACAAGACAGTAAGACCTGAATTTGAATTGCATTATGTAGGAACATGAATGCTTATTAGTGGACCATTTTCCATACCTTGAGAACCACTGTCAACAAGGGCAGATGTCGATGACAAAGTCCAACACCGCCTTCAGTGTGCCAGTGCAGCCTTTGGTCTCCTGAGGAAGAGGGTGTTGAAGACTAGGACCTCAAACCCAGCACCAAGCTCATTGTCTACATAGCAGTAGTGATACCCGCCCTCCTATATGCATCAGAGACATGGACTATGTACAGCAGACACATCAAAGCACTGGAGAAGTACCACCAATGCTGCCTCTACAAGATCCTGTAAATCCACTGGGATAGGCGTAGTGTTCTCGGTCAGACCAACATCCCCAGCATCAGAGCACTGACCACACTTAATCAGCTCCAATGGATGGACCATATCATCTGCATGCCTGATACTAGACTCTCAAAACAAGTGCTCTATTCAGAGCGAGCCCCAGGTGGGCAGAGGAAATGCTTCAAGGACACCTTCAAAGCCTCCTTGAAAAAGTGCAACATCCCCACTGACACCTGGAATCCCTGGCCCAAGACTGCTCAAAATGGAAGAGAGGCAGCTGGGAAGGGGCGAACACCACGAGTCTCTTCGCCGGGAGCACGCGGAAGCCAAGCGCAAACAGCGGAAGGAGCGCACGACAACCCAAGCACCCCACCCACCCGTCCCTCCAACCACCGTGTGCCCCACCTGTGACAGAGACTGTAGGTCCTGCATTGGACTCATCAGTCACCTGAGAACTTATATTAGTGTGGAAGCAAGTCATCCTCGACTCCATGAGACTGCCTAAGAAGAAGAAGAATGACCGGTGGCAAAACCATAGCTGAGAAACAGCTGAAGTCCACACAGGCTCTAATCTGATCTCAGTTGAAAGTTGATAAAACATGTTCTCACCCGACTTCCGAAGCAGATTCAACCCAGGAACTCGCTCACCATCGTCCGCTTCTCTAATTCAAGTTTGCTTCCTATGTATGGCTTCAGAAAAGATGGTCTAGGAACATGTTGTTATGTAAGGAACACATCAGGTGACTGATGAATTGTTCATCACCTTCTCCACTGAACTGCAACAGAGCGTTTAACTTCACTACACTGCTCACCATGACTGTTTCATTGGGTCCCAATCTGGAAGTTCAAGCAGGAATAGCTTGTTTGTTACCAGTCCCGGAGCTCACCTTTCCTGCTGCAAACTCACTCAAAATACAATTTTTAGCCTTAGAAAAAATAAGCTATAAACAACGGGTCTACAGGATGTTTGTAGCAAAGGTCTTTATGGAATAATAGTTAACTTACTGGGTGCCATCTATGGCTCAGTGGATAGCACTCTCGCCTCTGCGTCAGAGGGTAGTGGGGTCAAGTCAAATGTCAGGGACTTGAGCATGAAATCTAGGCCAACACTCCAGTGCAGTGCTGCACTGTCGGAGGTGTTGTCTTTTTGATCAGATGTTAAACCGAGCTCCCATGGCATTCATTATTTTGAAGAAGAGCAAAGGAGTTTTCCCCGGTGTCCTGGCCAATATTCATTCTTCAACCAACCTTTTATAAAAAACAGATTAACTGGTCATTATCGCATTGCTATTTGTGGGAGCGTGCTGTGTGCAAATTGGCTGCTGATTGTGCAAATTACAACAGTGACTACACTTCAAAAATACCTCATGGGCTGTAAATTGCTTTTCCACCATTAAACCCAATATGGCCAGACTGAACAGACTCAGATTCTGTAGGGACCTCTATTCTTAATGCCAACTGTAAGATTTTGGCCATAATACTGAAAAATTAAATCATCGAGAAAGACATGTGTTTGTTTTCAAAATCATCCACGGGCTGTAGCAATGGATTCCTCTGTGGCTGCCTTGTCCCTTTTTTGGGAGGAATGACATGTTCTAGGCCTGTATTTTCCTTGGCATTTTCAGTGGACGTCTCAAAGATCGAGTAGAGACTAATGAACTGTATAGTTGGATAGTGAATTTGCTGCTCATTGGGGTCTGTGAAGGTGTCTGAATTAATGCGTCTTCTGTCAGTTGATGTAAGGTATCACGTTGTATCTCTAACCCCTTTCATACGCTTGTAATCCCACAGGATTCAACAAATTAGAGCGCTAGATCGTGCTTGAGTACTTTCACTCCATTCAAGGAACTTGAGTACATAAATCTAGGCTGACACTCCCGTGCAGTGCTAGGGAAACACTGCACTGTCGAAGGTGCCGGCTTTCGGATGAGACGTTAAACTCAGGTGGACTTAAAAGATCCCATGGCACTATTTCAAAGATGAGCAGGGGAGTTATCCCCGGTGTTGTGCGGCCAATATTTATCCCTCAATCAACATAACAAAAACAGATTATCTGGTCATTATCACATTGCTGTTTGTGGGAGCTTGCTGTGCACAAGTTGGCTGCCGTGTTTCCCATATTACAACAGTGACTACACTCCAAGAGTACATCGTTGGCTGTAAAGCACTTTTAAACGTCCAGTGGTCGTGAAAGGCGCTATATAAATACAAGTCTTTCTTTCTTTCACTTTCCTGATCAGCGCTATTAATTTCTCTTTTGTTTCCTTGAAAATGCAAACAATCGTTGTTAATTAAGTCAAAAAATACAATGGGTTTAGATCTATGCACAGAAGACTATGAAGGGATTTACACGCGGAGTTTGTAAAGACGCCTCTGGTTTTCCCTGTAGGTTCTTCATTTGTGTTTCACAAGACTGTGATGCTCTCTCTGTGGCTGGGTGCCAGTGTGCACTATTTATGGAGTCGCTAATCTATGCTGTTCCTGTGTCCCTTTGAACTCCTGCCGCGACGAGCATTTGCATTACCTCCGATGGTCTTGTTTCCAGTTGCAGTCTATGCCCTTCTAAGCAAATGCCATTGCCGAGTTTTGGCATCAATATGGCTCGCTATGTAATTCTGACCCAAATGAAGTCGGTAGCTGTTCATGCTCCTTCATTCATCGTTTAGTAGATGTCTTATCCTATTGGTGTTTGTGACTCAGTTGTACCTTGCTTCTAACCTGTGGCGTACCCGACTTGGAAGAGTTGACGGGGCAGTGTAGAGGGAGTTGTATTTTGTATCTAACTCATGCCACCTTTACTTGACCCAGGGATATGTGATAGACCAGTGCATAGGAAGCTGCACTTTACATCTAGTATTTCCCACGATTCAGAAGTGCTCAATACTGCATTAGAAGGACCTATATTTTGTATCTAACCTTTGAATGAAAGAAAGGAAGATTTGCATTTATATAGCACCTTTCATGACCACTGTTACTTGTAATATAGAAAACGCAGCAGCCAATTTGCGCACAGCAAGCTCCCACAAACAGCAATGTGATAATGACCAGATCATCAGTTTTTTTTAAGTGATGTTGTTTGAGGGATAAATATTGGCCAGGGCACCGGGGAGAACTCCCCTGCTCTTTTTCGAAAAAGTGACATGGTTTCTTTTACATCCACCTGAGAGAGCAGACTTGGCTTAATAGCTCATCAGAAAGACAGCACCTCAGTACTGTGCTAGACTGTCAGCCTAGATTTTTGTGCTCAAGTTTGTGGAGTGGCACTTGAACCCACAACCTTCTGACTCAGAGGCGAGGGTGCTACCCACTGAGTCACAGCTGACACTTTGACAAGAGGAGACAGAAAGCGTCACTGGGAGTTACACTACTGGAGGCCGCGATTTCTCCAACAGCCAACATTGTGGAATTTCAGCTAAACTTTCGGAACAAGATATAGTTTGCTGCACCAGCAACCAAGGCTGTCTACAAACTCCCAAGTCAGGGACACGGCTGCTTTGCTTACGTCAAACAGCCAGGTTGTATAGGTCAGTTGAAGTATTTTCTACACACTCCAATGATTACGGTTATAGGTCACGAGGCTGTGTGACGCTGAACCTCGTCAGCCGAATACGGAACAAGTTTTGCCAGTTCTTGGTCATCTAGGGGATGTTTTCTTCGTGTTGAGATGGGAGCAAAGATTAATATCCCTGAAAGAATATTGAACATGGATTACACAGTGTGAACTTTCGAATGCTCATTACTGACACTCATAGTGAGGGATCTGTTATAATACAAAAGTGTGGGGGGGGGGGGGTGGGGCAACGGTTGGGAATAGAAAATCCTCTGTGCATATATAGTAAGGTAGTTTTTGCTGGATTTAACCTCCAAAGCGCCTGAAGAAAAGATGCACAAAATTGAATGTAAATCCTTTGTGCCTGTATAGCGCTGCCTTGAATTTCCTGTGTTACTATTCTGGTAGCTGCACTGGAAGAGGACATAGTAAGGTGAATGACATGTAAATGAATGGCAGATTCATTCATTCACGTGTAATTTACACTACTGGGTCATCTTCAAGTGCAACCACCAGTAAAATGATACGGGAAATTTTGGGCAATGCTATTCCTTGCAAACTACCACCTCATCTCCTCATCACAGTCCTTGAGCATGTTGTCGTCTCCCAAATTCGTGCCTGCGTTTCCCACAGCTCCGTATGAATCTCTCCAATCAGGTTTCCGCCCCTGCCTCAGTCGATCTGCTGTCGAAACCCTCATCCATGCTTTTGTTACCTCCACACTCGGCTATTCCAATACTCTCCAGGCCGGCCTCCAGTCCTCTATCCTTCGTCAACTTCAATTCATCCAAAGCTCTGTTGCCAGATTCCTAACCTGCAACAAATCAGAATTGATATTTTACAGCCAATGATTTACTTTGTGAAGAACAGTCACTGTTGTAAGGTAGGAAATGCGGCAGTCAGATTTGCACACAGCAAGCTCACACAAACAGCAATGTGATAATGACTGGACAATCTGTTTTGTTAGTGATGATGATTGAAGGATAAATATTGGCCAGGACACCGGGGAGAACTCCCCTGCTCTTCTTCGAAATAGTGCCCTGGGATCTTTCATGTCCACCTGAGAGAGCAGACGGGGCTTCGGTTTAACGTCTCATCTGATAAATGGCACCTCTGACAGTGAAGCACTCCTTCGGCACTGCACTGGAATGTCAGTTTATCCGGATGATATACACAAACAAAACTAAATTAGCAGATGGTAGAAGAAATAAATATTTTCCTTCACACCCTTAATGAAAGTGGGATCAGCAGCAGCGACTTGGAACAGTTCAGACGTTGGTATTTACACTTTGGTACGCTAGTTTGTTTTTGAATGTCACTGCATCCTGCAAGCTGTCCGTGAACCTGTGACCCCCCTTGCTTTGAATGTTGGGAAGCTGTGAGATAATGAAGCACTCTCTCCCGTTTGTGTACAGCTAGCCAACTGACTAAAATGGCCTGCGTGAAAGTAAAAATTACTTTAAGAAAATTCGGGCCAGACCTTTCAGGAGTGAAATTAGGAAACACTTCTACACACAACGGGTGGTAGAAGTTTGGAACTCTCTTCCACAAATGGCAATTGGTGCGAGATCAATTGTTAATTTTATATGTGGGATTGATGGCTTTCTGTTAACCAAAGGTATTAAGGTATATGGGCCAAAGGCAGGTATATGGAATTAGGTCGCAGAACAGCCATGATCTCATTAAATGGTGGATCAGGCTCGAGGGGCTGAATGGCCTGCTCTTGTTCCTATGTTCCTATATGGCAATCCTTTCTCTGCTGTGAAATACAGATCAACATAAAGGTTAAAAGATAATGCTCTGTATATATGGATCTTGTAGCACGAATGTAAATAAGCCCCAGGCTGCCTGATTATAATTGAAACACTGCCAAGTGCCTTTTAACAATCTAACATCAACAGCTTCTATATTCTTCTCTTTTCAGGCAGTTGCCCAGAGTTGAGGATGACTTGCTGCCACACTAAAATGAGTTCTAAGGTGACTGATGAGAGAAATATAGGATCTACAGTCTCTGTCACAGGTGGGGCAGATGGTGTTTGGAGGGACGGGTGGGTGGGGTGCTTGATTTGTCATGTGCTCCTTCCGCTGTTTGTACTTGGCTTCTGCGTGCTCCCGGCGAAGAGAGTCGAGGTGTTTGGCGCCTTCCCGGATGCTTCTCCTCCACTTTGAGCGGTCTTGGGCCAGGGATTCCCGAGAGTCGGTGGGGATGTTAAATTTATTCAAGGAGGCTTTAAGGGCATCCTTGAAGCGTTTTCTCTGCCCTCCTGGAGCTCGCTTGCTGTGACGGAGCTCGGAGTAGAGTGCTTGTTTCGGGAGTCTAGTATCGGGCATGCGGACAGTGTTGCCCATCCATTGGAGCCAATTGAGCGTGGTCAGTGCCTCGTTGCTGGGGATGTTGGCCTGAGAGAGGACACTGATGTTGATGCACCTATCCTGCCAATGAATTTTCAGGATTTTGCAGAGGCAACGTTGGTGGTAGTTCTCCAGTGCTTTGAGGTGCCTACTATGCATAGTCCATGTCTCTGAAACATATAGTAGGGTGAGTATCACTATTGCTCTGCATACCATGAGCTTGATGCTGGGTTTCAGATCCTGGTCTTCGAACACTCTTTTCCTCAGGCGGCCGAAGGCTGCACTGGCTCACCGAAGGTGGTGTTGGATTCTGTCATCGATTACCTTGCTGATAGTAGGCTCCCAAGGTATGCAAAGCGGTCACATTGTCCAAGGTCTTGTCATGGATCTTGATAACCGCAAAGCAGTGCTGTGTGGCGGGGGCAGGTTGGTAGAGAACCTTTGTCTTACTGATGTCTAATGTAAGGCCCAGACTCTCGTACGCTTCAGTAAAGGTGTCAACGATGGTTGGGAGTTTGGCCTCTGAGTGTGCACAAACACAAGCATCATCTACATATTGTAATTCAATGACAGAGGTTTGAACAGCCTTGGATCTGGACTGGAGGCGTCGGAGGTCGAACAATTTCCTGCTTGTCCTGCAGATTAACTCCACTCCAGCGGGGAGCTCGTTAAAGGTGAGATGAAGCATTGCAGTGAGGAAGATTGAAAAGACTGTTGGTGCGATGATACAGCCTGCTTGTATATGCTTGACCCCAGTCTGCACTTGTATTGGGTCTGTGGTGGATCCGTTGGTAAGAATCATGGCTTGCATGTCATCGTGAAGCAGGCAGAGGATGGTTGCAAATATTTGAGGACAGCCGAATTTGAGAAGGACACTCCATGATCCCTCATGGTTGACAGGTTTAAAGGCCTTTGTGAGGTCAAAGAAAGCCATGTTGATGCTGCTCCCTGCATTTCTCATAGTTGTCGCACGGTGACGATCATGTCCGTTATGCCCCTTAGTGGGCGGAATCCACATTGTGACACTGGGAGGAGCTCTTCAGCCACTGGGAGGAGACAATTGAGGAGGATTCTTGCGATGATTTTTCCTGCGGCAGACAGCAGGGAAACTCCTTTGTATTTACCGCAAACAGACTTGTCACCTTTCTTGAAGATGATAAAAAATTAGAGCCAGATCTTTCAGGAGTGAAATTAGGAAACACTTCTACACACAAAGGGTGGTAGAAGTTTGGAACTCTCTTCCACAAACGGCATTGATGCTAGGTCAATTGTTTATTTTAAACGTGAGATTGATGGCTTTCTGTTAACCAAAGGTATTAAGGGATATGGGCCAAAGATGGGTATATGGAGTTAGGTCACAGATCAGCCATGATCTCACTGAATGGCGGATCAGATTCAAGGGGCTGAATGGCCTACACCTGTTACTATATTCCTATGTTCCTATATGGCAATTCCTTCTCTGCTGCGAAAAACAGATCAGCCTAAAGGTTGAAAGTTGATGCTCTGTATAAATGGACCTAGTAGCACGGATGTAAATAAACCCCAGGGTGCCTGATTACAATTGAAACACTGCCACGAGCCTTTTAACAATCTAACACCAACAGCTTCTATATTACTGCGCTGTCGTTGACTCCTAAGTCAATGCACGAGTCTCGTGCAGTTGATGCTACGACCGGGTTGAAATCGCCTGTGGCAGTGGTCTACTGTTTTTGGCATGGCTCTCCAGATCAACCATCCTAACTATCTTGCTCATTGATTCAATTTGCCTACAGGAAACCAGTATTCACTTTCAAATGCAAAATGAAGAAAGAAAGTAACAGAGAAAGATTTGTTGTTGCAGAGAGCCAGCACGGGCTCAAGGACCCAATGGCCTCCTTCTGTGCTGTAACCATTCTATGATTCCTCATTTGCACCCTGATGTTCTGAGAAGGCCTGTAATTCCGATTTTGTGTTGTGCCTTGGCACAGTCGGAGCCCGGAAGATCAGCCACGAAGATAACTCCCCTTTGAGTGTCAGCTGTGGCTCAGTGGGTAGCACTCTTGCCTCTGAGTCAGAGGGTTGTGGGTTAGAGCACACAAATCTAGGCTGACACTCTCAGTGCAGTACTGAGGGAGCGCTGCACTGTCAGAGGTGCCGTCTTTCAGATGAGTCGTTAAACCGAGGCCCCATCTGCTCTCTCACATGGAGGTAAAACATCCCGTGGCACTATTTCGAAGAAGAGCAGGGGAGTTATCCCCGGTGTCCAGGTCAATATTTATCCCTCAACCAACATCACTAATACAGATTATCTGGTCATTATCACATTGCTGTTTGTGGGAGCTTGCTGTGCGCAAATTGGCCGCCGCGTTTCCTACACTTCAAAAAGTACTTCATTGGCTGTAAAGCACTTTGAGACATCCGGTGGTTGTGAAAGGTGCTTTAGAAATGCGTGTCTTTCTTCATGTTTCTAGAAGGTTGGACCCTTACATAAATATAATTAACACAAAGATCTCTTACAATTGTATTAGAAAAAGATTAACTCTGTTTCTCGCTCCACAGATATTGCCTGACCTGCTGAGTGTTTCCAGCATTTTCTGTTATTGTTTAAGATTTCCAGTATTTGCAATTTTTGCTTTTTATTTATATTGGACAATTCCATTTTTTAGTGCAAAAATGCCATTGAATTATCAGGAAGAGACTTTATTCTACACAGATTGAATGGACATTTATATTGGAGAAGTATGGTTGATGGTAGATGTGCAACACTCTTGCCGTTGATGGTACTCTGTAATGTAAGGGTCCTGACCTCTGGAAGTCTGAAGGCATTGGAGATCCAGCTTTATGTAGGGGCTATAAATGCTGCCCAAAGCTGGTGGGAATGTGGTAGCTGGCCTGTGGGTGGGTGGATGGGCGATGGTGGGTGATAGGAGGCTGTTGCCAGGGACCCAGAGGAACGGGCATTCAGGCAAGTGATTTGGAGGCAACAGAGGGTAGAACGTGGGTGGCCGGCCAGGAGTGTGTTGGCTGGCTTAGAGGTAACAAAGCAGCCTTCGGTCGCCTAAGGAAGAGGGTGTTCGAAGACCAGGACCTCAAACCCGGCACCAAGCTCATGCTCTACAGAGCAGTGATACCCACCCTCCTCCTGTATGGTTCAGAGCCATGGACTATGTGCAGCAGGCACCTCAAAGCACTGGAGAAGTACCACCAATGCTGCCTCCGCAAGATCCTGCAAACCCATTGGCAGGATAGACGCACCAACATCAGTGTTCTCGCTCAGGCCAACATCCCCAGCATCGAAGCACTGACCACACTCGATCAGCTCTGATGGATGGGCCATATCGTCCGCATGCTCGATACTAGACTCTCAAAACAAGTGCTCTACTCAGAGCTCTGACAGGGGAAGCGAATCCCAGGTGGGCAGAGGAAACGCTTCAAGGACATCCTCAAAGCCTCCTTGAAAAAGTGCAACATCCCCACCGACTCTTGGGAATCCCTGGTCCAAGATCACTCAAAGTGGAGGTAAAGCATCCGGGAAGGCGCCAAACACCTTGAGTATCTTCGCCGGGAGCACGCGGATGCCAAGCGCAAACAGCGGAAGGAGCGTATGACAACCCAAGCACCCCACCCACCCGTCCCTTCAAACACCGTCTGCCTCACCTGTTGCAGAGACTGTAGGTTCCGCATTGGACTCATTAGTCACCTTCGAACTTATACTAGTGTGGAAGCAAGTCATTCTCGATTCCGGGGGACTGCTTAAGGAGAAGAAGAGGGGGGTGGGGTAATGTTGCCGCTGCCATTTTAACTGCCATTCTGCATGGTTTCCGCCTAAGATTGCCTATTTACAGCTCCATAACATCGCCCGTCTCCACTCCTGCCTCAGCTCATCCACTGCTGAAACCCTCATCCATGTCTTTGTTACCTCTAGACTTGACTATTCCAACACACTCCTGGCCGGCCACCCACGTTCTATCCTCTGTAAACCTGAGGTCGTTTAAAACTCAGCTGTCCGTGTCCTAACTCGTACCAAGTCCCGCTCACACATCACCCCTGTGCTCATTGACCCACATTGGCTCCCGGTTAAGCACCGGCTTGATTTTAAAATTCTCATCCTTGTTTTCAAATCCCACCATAGCCTCACCCCTCCCTATCTCTGTAATCTCCTCCAGACCTACAACCCTCTGAGATATCTGCGCTCCTCAAATATGACCTCTTAAACATCCCTGGGTTTAATCGCTCCACCATCGGTGGCCCTGCCTTCAGCTGCCATGGCCCGAAGCTCTGGAATTCCCTCCCTCAACCTCTCCATCTCGCTACCTCTCTTTCCTCCTTTAAGATGCTCCTTAAAACCTACCTCTCAGCCCTAATATCTCCTTATGTGGCACGGTGTCAAATTTTATTTGATAACTATCGTGTGAAGCGCCTTGGGCCGTTTTACTCCATTAAATATAAGAACTTAAGAACATAAGAACATAGGAGCAGGAGTAGGCCATTCGGCCCCTCGAGCCTGCTCCACTATTCAACAAGATCATGGCTGATCTTCCACCTCAACTCCACCTTCCCGGGTTATCTCCATATCACTTAATTCCCTTAGTTCACAAAAGTTTATCGACATCTGTCTTGAATATACTCAACAACTGCTTATCCACAGCTCTCTGGAGTAGGGAATTCCAAAGATTCACATCTTGAGTGAAGAAATTTCTCCTCATCTCAGTCCTAAATGGCCGACCTTTTATTCTGAGACTGTGACCCCGTGTTCTAGATTCCCAGCCAGGGGAAACATTTTCTCAGCATTAACCCCATCAAGCTGCTAAGAATTTTATGGGCCTGAAATTGATGCACTCACTGCCCGGTGCCGCCTACTGCTGCTGACATTCCTCCTCGGGTTCCGCCCAGTGCCAGTTTCGATCTGGTCTAGAGCAGGCGGGAGGGGAGAGCTGCCGGAAACCGCCCGCTGATATCAGCGGGCGGCCGATTGGCGTAAGTGGACTCCCGTCCGCCGAGATGCCAGCGTGGTGCAGGTGGGAGTCGGCGGGAGGCGGCGCCGGAACGGGGATGGACCACTGCGAGGAGGCTGCTCTGTCCCCGACGGTAGGTATGACAAGATGAAAAAAAAGCGAGTGAACATTTTTTAACTTTTTTCTTTGCCTGTATGGGGGCCCCTGAAGGTGTTCCGATGTTTTATTTAATGCTTTCTCTTTGCAGGTCTTCAACCCTCCATGGGCCTGACTCCATCCTCGGTGGCACTTGGGTGGCAAACACCTTTACTGCCTAGATTGGGAGCTCCCGCTGGCTGACGCCCAGATTGGCGGCGTAAATCGCTCATTTGCCGCCCGCCGACCTTCGAGGGACCTTGTTGATGAAAACCTCGCCCAAAGTACCGTTAGGTACCTCGCCGGCCATCGGCAATCCTTTGGGCACTTGGGCGAGCGGAGGTCTTCATCAAATTCGGGCCCTCTATGTTTCAATGAGATTACCTCTCATTCTTCTAAACCCTAGGGAGTATGGGCCTAGTCTACTCATCTTTCCTCATAGGGCAATGGCCTCATCCCAGGAACCAGTCTAGTGAACCGTCATTGCACTCCCTCTAAGGCAGGCATGTCTTTCCTTCGTTAAGGAGACCAGAAGTGTACACAGTAATGGCGCGATATAAATACAAGTTGTTGCTTCCTGCCGAGTGAGCAGGATTAAAATCTGCCCTTAACCCCTCCCTTCTGTCCATTCATGCTGCCATCCCTGCAGAGTGTTTGCAGCATTTTCTGTTCTTGTGTTTGAATTATTCATTCATTTTAATTAAGCGACTTTGAACTAAGACCAGTCGACTGTACATGTACCCTCCACGGGGCTGTAACCCAGCATCACCAAGCTACCAATTATCACCGCATGGGACCCATCACAGAATGTTACTTGTGAAGTGGGTTATTAAGAAATGCCAGTCTCAACGCTGTGAGACCATTGTGTCTCTTTGTGACTTAATCAAAATGTAACAAGAAATGAGAGAAAACAGTGACTAAATTACAAGAAACACTTCATCATAGTGTGGGTGTGTTGCAGTGCTGGGAGTAGCCTTCCACCTTGCCCTCATTAAACATCTTTATTAAATGCGTGTTCATGGATAGCAGGCGAGGACAGAGTTAGGCTCTGATGTAATACCTCCCACAGTCAAAGAACATAGGAACAAGAGTTGGCCATTCAGCCCCTCGAGCCTGTTCTGCCATTCTATGAGATCATGGCTGATCTGCGACCTAACTCCATATACCCGCCTTAATATCTTTGTTAAAAAAAATCTATCAATCTCAGATTTAAAATTAACAATTGATCTAGCACCAATTGCCATTTGCAGAAGAGAGTTCCAAACTTCTACCACCTTTTGTGTGTAGAAGTGTTTTATAATTTAACTCCTGAAATATCAGGCTCTGATTTTTACACTATGCCCCCTAGTCTTAGACTTCCCAACCAGCAGAAATAGTTTCTCTCTAGCTACCCTATCAGTTCCCCTTAATATCTTGAAAACTTCGAACATATCACCCCTTAACCTTCTAAATTCTAGGGAATACATCCTCGTAACTTAACCCTTGGAGTCCAGGTAAACCTACGCAACACTCCTCCCTCCAAGGCCAATATATCAGTCCTGACGTGTAGTTCCCAAAACTGCTCATAGTGCTCCAGGTGTGGTCTAACCAGGGGTATAGCTGCAGCATAACTTCTACCCCCTTGTATTCTAGTCCTCTAGGTATAAAGGCCAACATTCCACTGGCCTTTTTGATTATTTTCTGTATCTGTTCATGACATTTTAACCAAATAGTCATCCGATACTCACTATCATGAAGAATGTCCACTTGAGATGCAGGTTTGTGCCTCTGCATGAGTCACTAGCAGCTGGAGTGAAAAGGAATGAAAGAGGACATTCCACTACGCCCTTTACATCCTTGTGCCACACCCCAGGTTTGAGCAGACCACACACATTGTTCGAAACCAAGGCATTCCATTTGATTCAGCAGGTAATTCACTTTTCTCACATGGTTACAATGCAGCCAACTTCCTCATCACACAATACTACACCTTGATCAGCACACTGAGCGTCTCTCCGCTAAGCCCAAGGCTCTGTCACACTCTCAGTATTCCACAAGCCATTACTAGTGAGAAAATATGTAAACCAAAGCATCGTGATTGCTGACAATGCAGCTTCATTTCTGCTGCCTATCACAGAATTTTATAGCACAGGAAGAGGCCATAATTCCCATGCCTTTACAACAGACCAACAAAGAATTTAATTCTGAAACAAAGACACGGGAATATTAAACTTTCCTCAGGTGATTTGGAATACAACTTGTTGGTTATATACTTGGAAAGGAAAGGTTTGCAGGGCTGTGGAGAAAGAGCATGGGAGTGGGACTGATTGGACAGCTCTTCGAAGGGTCCGGCACAGGCACAATGGGTCGAATGGCCTCCATCTGTGCTGTATGATTATATGATTGTTAAGGATTTTTTTTTGAGGAGGTAACAAGGGTAGTGCGTTTGAGTAGTCTATATGGATTTTAGCAAGGCTTTTGATAAGGACCCGTATGACAGACTGGTCACAAAAGTAAAAGCCCATGGGATCCAAGGCAAAGTGGGCAAGTTGGATCCAAAATTGGCTCAGAGGCAGGAAGCAAAGGGTAATGGTCGATGGGTGTTTTTGTGAATGGAAGGCTGTTTCCAGTGGGGTTCTGCAGGGCTCAGTAATAGGTTCCTTGCTTTTTATGCTCTATATCAATGATTTGGACTTGATTGTAAGGGGTATGATTAAGAAGTTTGCAGGTGATACAAAAACTGGCTGCGAAGTTGATAATGAAGATGAAAGCTGCAGACTGTAGCAAGATAACAATGGACTGTTCAAGTGGGCAGAACAGTGGCAAATTGAATTAAATTGAGAAGTGTGAGGTAATGCATTTGGGGAGGGGTAACAGGCAATAAAATGGTAAGACACTGAGAAGTGTAGAGGAACAGAAGAACAGCATGTCTACAGATTCGGCAATATTGGAGGACAGGTAGATAAGCTGGTTACGAAGGCATACAGGATGCTTGCCTTTAATAGCTGAATCATAGAATATAAGAGTATGGAGGTCATGCTTGAACTGTATAAAACACTAGTTAGGTCACAGCTAGAGTACTGTGTGCAGTTCTGGTCACCACATTACAGGAAATATGTGATTGCACTAGAGATAGTCCAGAGGAGATTCCAGAGGATGGTGTCTGGACTGGACAATTTTAGCCATGAGGAACGATTGGACAGGCTGTGTTTGTTTTCTTTGGATCAGAGGAGGCTGAGGGAAGACCTAATTGAGGTGTATAAAATTATGAGGGGCCTAAATAGAGTGGATTTGAAGGACCTATTCCCCTTAGCAGGGGGGAGGGGGTGAATAACCAAGGGGTATAGTTTTAAAGTAAGTGGTAGGAGGTTTAGAGGGGATTTGAGGAGAAATCTTTTCACCCAGAGGGTGGTGAGTGTCTGGAACTCACTGCTGAAAGGGTGGTGGAGGCAGAAACTCTCATAGCATTTCAAAAGTACTTGGCTGTGCACCTGAAGTGCTGTAACCTACAGGGCTATGGACCAAGAGCTGGAAAGTGGGATTAGACTGGATAGCTCTTTGTCGACCAGCACGGACACGATGGGCCGAATGGCCTCCTGTGCTGTAAATCTCTATGATTCTATAACATAGAATTAGGGAGGGGATTCCCCATTCTCATGCTCCAGCTGCATTGCAGTGCCTCACCAACTATTCTATTGTTAAACTCACTCTGCGAAGGTTTGCAGCCATTTGCCGCTCAAAGATGTCAGATTTAATTCTGATTAGCAACACAATTAGCCACAAAGCCCATCATCCTCTTCAGTGACACATCTTAAGGCAATTCCAGCAGTGGCTCAAAGAATTTATCCAGTGACCATACAGAGCAGGAAGGTCCAGATGTTACATAGGGCTAGAAATTAATCTCCTCACCGACACTCTGTAGCGCCATGAAATGACGATAAACTGGTGGCCGCCGCTCTTTCGGCAGCTGGTGGCAAGTTCCGTGACGGCCGCCATATTGCTCTCTCCCTTTGCGCTGTGAAAATATGGCAGCGTGGTGATGTCAATCGGCGTGCAACACCAACTTAACATCACCAACGCAAACGTTGACCCTAGCACTCGGTCCAAAGCAGGTTAACCTGGCGTGCAAGCAGACTGACAGTGGTGATGTCTGCAGCTCTTAAAGGGACACACACATCATTCAGGTAAATTTGAATTGAAGGGTTTTATTTGATTTTATTGACGTGGTGGCTTGCCGCAATAGATTTGAAAAGTTTTTTAAAGTGTGCAATGAGTGCTGCTGGATGCTTGCAAGGGCTCGGATGGTAAATGAAGGTCTTTGAGGCTACATTCCTGACAGCCCCTTTGTGGCCAGGATATCCGGGATGAAATCATCTGCCTGCAGTCCCACTGCCTGGGCAGGCTGCATTTCTTGGATGTGTGAAGTGAGGAAGGTACAAGGGTGGAGTTGTGCTGACGGGAGGGCGGGAAAGCAAAAGGTGCAGGCCAGAAGGAGGCTAACATACAAGGATACCCGCATCTTGTATTTTTTCAGCCCTGCCTCAGGGAAGGACTCAAAGCTTTCTGGAGACAAAGAGAGTGGTGAAAAAGACTCATTTGAAAGTTTTTAAATATTAGGGAAAGGATTGTCCTGTGTGTGGTCCAGGGTTTCTGGCCAAAGCTAGCATTTACCTTTATATACCGTTAATGGCCAATTAAGTTTTCCAAGACTGGAGGTAATACTTCTCAATGACATTATGCACATATGAGGAAGTAAAATTCTTTGAGGCAATGGCAGTTGCTGATGTGGAAGCTTTATCATGTTTCACAGCAACAAGCAAACGTTTATCCATGCTTTTGTTACCTCTAGACTTGACAACAACAACTTGTAATTATATAGTGCTTTTAACATAGTAAAACGTCCGAAGGCATTTCACAGGAGAGTTATCAAACAAAATAGTTGGATGCTAACCTATAACTCAATATCGGCAGTCGACCTCAACAGAATATTTAGTTGTGGGTTAACCCAATTCTGTCCTCAACTGGTGTCCACATACAGACGTCCGTAAGGGGTCACCTGACAGTGATCAGGACTAAGAACCCTGACAAACTTTCCTGTGTCCCAATTCCAGATCTGATGAGACCTCCCAAACCCGCGACCTCTACCAGCTAGAAGGACAAGGGCAGCAGGCGCATGGGAACACCACCACCTGCAAGTTCCCCTCCAAGTTGCACAACATCCTGATTTGGAGGTATATCGCCATTCCTTCATCGTCCCTGGCTCAAAATCCTGGAACTCCCTCCCTAACAGCGCTGTGGGAACACCTTCACCACACGGACTGCAGGGGTTCAAGAAGGCAGCTCATCACCATCTTCCCAAGGGCAATTAGGGGTGGGCAATAAATTCTGGCCTTGCCAGCGATGCTCACATCCCGTGAATGAATAAAAAAACAATCATACTCCCCCTCCCACTACTGTTCTGACTGAAACCAATGAACTCAAACAAGCGATTAAATTTAGAGATTCTATGATCTGTGTGCCTGAGCTCCTCAACACTCAGTACATTTATTTAGTTAGCCACCAAGAGAGAGATTACTCCTATCCTTAACAATGAAAAATTACTATTAAAAGATGAAACCTAAGGTGAATTCACAAAATGGACAATAGATAACCTTTAATTACTGAGAAATATCATCCAGGTGGGGCCTGGCAGGTTTGAGTAATGCCATGATACTTACACAGACATGTGTTTAATGGTATTTAATTAGTTTGTGCAGTTTAATCAATAAGGGAATTAAGGGTTTAAGGGTTAACCAATAAGGGAATTAAGGGTTATGGGGAGCGGGCGGGTAAGTGGAGCTGAGTTCACGGCCATATCAGCCATGATCTTGTTGAATGGCGGAGCAGGCTCGAGGGGCTAGATGGCCTACTCCTGTTCCTAATTCTTATGTTCTTATGTTAATCACTCATGTCGGACATATTCTTGTGAGTGCCTGAAACCCCTTTAATCTTTCAAAGCTGCCAATTGTTGGCTAACGAAAGAAAGAAAGAACCTGGACAGTGGGAAGGGCCCCAAACACTCATTCCGGGTGAAACAGCGATTTACTTGTACTTCTTTCAATTTAGTATGCTGTATTCGCTGCTCACGATGCGGTCTCTTCTACACTGGGGAGACCAAGCGTAGATTGGGTGACCACCTTGTGGAACACGTCCGTTCAGTCCGTAAGCATGACCCCGAGCTTCCGGTCACCTGTCACTTTAATTCCCCGCTCCATTCCCACTCTGACCTCTCCGTCCTCGGCCTCCTACACTGTACCAATGAAGCTCAACACAAGCTCGAGGAACAGCACCTCATCTTTCGATTAGGCACTTTACAGTCTTCTGGACTCAACATCGAATTCAACAATTTCAGACTGTAACCTCTGCCTCTACTTTTTTCTCACATGGCACCTGTTGCTGATTCTGTCATTCTCATTTACACCCTATCTAGACTCATCTTTTGTTTCTTGTCCCATTACAACCTCCTTTTGCCATGCACCATCATCCCTTTTGTCTTTTAATCTCTCCTGCCTTCCATCCTATCACAGACCTTCCCTTTTGTTCTTTCCTCCCCTCTCGCTGCCCCTACACTTGCTTACACCTGTTACATCTTTAACTTTTTCCAGTTCCGACAAAGGGTCATCGACCTGAAACGTTAACTCTGTTTCTTGCTCCACAGATGCTGCCTGACCCGCTGAGTATTTCCAGCATTTTCTGTTTTTACCTCAAAGGGTTAATGCGTTTATGTGCCTTTGGTGTCACCTTGTACCTTAGAATAAAAGCAAAGCCTGTGATTCACCAGTCACCACACCCCTGTGAAGCATTTATAGAATCATAGAATGGTTACAGCACAGAAGAAGGCCATTCGGTTGAGCCCGTGCAGTAACCATATCATCAGCAGCAAGCCTGGAACACCAGAAACATGGTGTTTGAGTAGATTGGACCTATTCTCTCTGGAGTTTAGAAGAATGAGAGGTGATCTCATTGAAACATGTAAGATTCTGAGGAGGATTGACAAGGTAGATGCTGAGAGGCTGTTTCCCCTGGCTGGAGAGTCTAGAACCAGGGGACACAGTGTCAGGATAAGGGGTCGGCCATTTAGGACTGAGGAGAGCAGAAAATTCTTCACTCAAAAGATTATGAATCTTTGGAATTCTCTGCCCTAAAGGGCCGTGGATGCTCAGTCATTGAGTGCATTCAAGGCTGAGATTGATAGACTTTTGGACTCCAAGGGAACCAAGTGATATGGGATAGAGGTTGAAGATCAGCTAGGATCTTATCAAATGGTGGAGCAGACTCGAGGGGCCGTATGGCTTACTCCTGCTCCTAATTCTTATGTTCTAAAATCCATCCACCATCTTTTTATAGCTCGAGTCCTTGGCAGTCACTCAGCTCAATATGTTGACAGTTTCATTTGGAAAAGCAACCCTTTAAATTCAACCACATCTATTTAAAGCAGCATGCCCTCCAAAACAAAATCCCAAATGCTCAGGCTACTAAGAACTACTGTTTTTTTGACGCGTTCTGGGATGTGGGCGTCGCCGGCAAGGCCAGCATTTATTGCCCATCCCTAACTGCCCTCGAGAGGGTGGTGGTGAGCCTCCTTCTTGAACCGCTGCAGTCCGTGTGGTGAAGGTGCTCCCACAGTGCTATTAGGGAGGGAGTTCCAGGATTTTGACCCAGCGACGATGATGGAACGGCCGATATATTTCCAAGTCAGGATGGTGTGTAACTTGGAGGGGAACTTGCAGGTGGTGGTGCTCCCATGCGCCTGCTGCCCTGGTCCTTCTAGATGGTAGAGGTGGTGTGTTTGGGAGGTGCTGCCAAAAAAGCCTTGGCGAGTTGCTGCAGTGCACCTTGTAGATGGTACACACTGCAGCCACGGTGCGCCGGTGGTGGAGGGAATGGATGTTTAAGGCGGTGGATGAGGTGCCAATCAAGCGGGCTGCTTTGTCCTGGATGGTGTCAAGCTTCTTGAGTGTTGTTGGAGCTGTACTCGTCCAAGCAAGTGGAGACTATTCCATCACACTCTTGACTTGTGCCTTGTGGTGGAAAGGCTTTGTAGAGTCAGGAGGTGAGACACTCGATGCAGAATACCCAACCTCTGATCCATTCTTGTTGCCATTTATAGGAGGATAGTTCAAGTACCACAGTGGACACGGTGGTGGCATAAAGGCCGATGCCAATGATCCACACCTGCTACACAGCACATTCTGAGCCTCTGCCACTTTGCTGCTATCCGGACTACATTGAGGTTAGATAGGGAAGATGTCAAGGTGAGTTACTCTGGGTTGCTCTTTTGCGCCCCCCCAGTGAGAATTTAGAAAACTGCAATTACTACAGTTTTGAGGCAACTTTATGATAAAGTTACATCATCTCTTATCATCACAGTGGCAGAAGGGTGTCCGCTTGCATGATCCCCTACACACTATGGCCCGTAGTTTGCAGTCAGCGGCGAAGCGAAGGTGCTTGCCACTGGCCTTGAAGAAAGCTGCCCAAGGACAGAGATCTCGCGACCTGTCTGGTGACAAGTTTGTCTTTCTCAACATGTAATTCACTGTCACGCTATTTAATGGGGATTCCCAGCGAGGAGCTGCAGTGACCTCAACAAGCTGTCTAAGCAGCCAATCACCTTGACAAATTCTCACAGACAGCAAAAAAAGGAAATAAATAGAAGCTGCTTTTATCCGGACTTTTAAAAAATGTTACAGGGAGCGAAATACAGATTGGGGCTTTCACATGGGGATAGAAGCTGAAATAAAATGAACCAACTTTTTTTTACACTTTTTAAAAAATTATAATTTTAATCATAATGTAGAAATTTGACACTCCACAAATATACTAACTAGTTTTTCAGAGCAAGAAAGATTGTTTAGCAGTCAATACGCTGTTAAACCTCAGTTACACCCATTCCAACAAAGCTTAACATTCAGTGGGGTATTTAACAGCGATATTACCTCGAGTTTTCGTCAGTTTCCTTGATTTCACCAATTACCGGCTATGAGTGGAGGGGGGGGAGGGGCACAGCGCAGTACCCGTGACGGAGCAGTGAATGACTGACCAAAACTTCAGGGTTTCCACATTTAGATGCGCATGCGCTACATCCCAAAGTTGCGGTCAGTTTCAGAGGGGTAATGACGGTGAACTCTGACAGTCTGGCTTTGTTACCCACTGCAGATTCCGGGCCATTGCCTAATTAGCATTAGATTGCAGACATTTCATTGCGTGAGGTTGGATCAGGTTACACTAACCCTATCACTCTCAGTTTGTTAGATATTGGATTGGATTACCAATGCTCGGTTAGTGCGGTGTGTATGGGGTTAGATTGGATTACCAATGCTCTGTTAGTCAGTATGTGTGGGTTGGATTGGATTACCAATGCTCTGTTAGTCAGTATGTGTGGGTTGGATTGGATTACCAATGCTCTGTTAGTCAGTATGTGTGAGTTGGATTGGGTTACCACTGCTCTGTCTTTCCCGCTTTGCTTGGGGTTGGTACAATTGAAAAGTAAATATTAAGAAAATTAGGGCAGGGCTGGATATTCTGCTCCATGTGCAAAGTTAAGTAAAAGTTTTAATTGCTATCTATTAAATTGTAATCAGTAATGTGCTCCGGTGTTTGCAAGCAGTTCAAATCAGTCTAGTAACTGTTTCATGTACTTTATAGTTACATTGGAATTTACAGCAAATAAACAGACCATTCAACCCAACTAGTCCATGCTGGTATTTATGCTTCACACGCGCTTCCTCCCACCTCTCTTCATCTAACCCCATCAGTATATCCTTCTATTCCTTTCCCCCTCATGTGTTTATCTAGCCTCCCCTTAAATGCAGTTTTGCTACTCCTTGTGGTAACGAGTTCCACATTCTAACCACTCTCTGGGTAAAGAAGTTTCTCCTGAATTCCCTATTGGATTTATTAGTGACTATCTTATATTTATGGCCCCTAGTTCTGGTCTCTCCCACAAGTGGAAACATCTCCACATCTACCCTATCAAACCCTTTCATAATCTTAAAGACCTCAATCGGGTCATTTTCTAGAGAAAGGAGCCCCGGCCTGTTCAATCTTTCCTGACAGGTACAATCTCTCAGTTCTGACATCATCCTAATAAAACTTTTTTTGCATAATCTGCAGTGCCTTTTTATAATCTGGAGACCAGAACTGCTCACAGTACTGCAAGTGTGGCCTAACCAAGGTGCTATACAAGTTTAACATAACTTACCTGCTTTTCAATTCTATCCCTCTAGAAATGCACCCCAGTGCTTTCTGTGCTTTTTTTTTATAGCCTTCTTAACCTGCGTCGCTACTTTTAGTGAGTTGTGTATCTGTACCCCCAGATCCCTCTGCTCCTCCACACCATTTAGACACTTATTTTCCAACGATTATGTGGTCTCCTTATTCTTCCGACTGAGATGCACCACCACACACTTACCTACATTGAAGTTCATTTGCCAATCACTCACCCATTCTGCAAGTTTATTAATGTCGTCCTGTATTTTGTCACAGTCCTCCTCTGCATTAACTGCACCGCCCCCCCCCCCCCACACCCCACCACCATTTGCTGTTGTCTGTAAATTTTGAAATTGTACTTACTAGGGTCTGTTCCAGTGCAGTGATAGTCTGAACTGGTTCATTCTGTGTGCATTTGATCATAGGTCCAAACAGACTATTCTCCTTCCCCACCATCCCTCCCAGCCCAGCCCAGCCCATTTGTGTGGGTTCAGATCATTAGCCTAGGTCCAGTGTACTTCAGGCACAGGGTTGGCATGGCAAGTCTTTGCCCCCGGAAATGGGGCCTGCAGCAGCCACGATGGGGGGTAGAAATTCACCACCGCCCGAAACGGGGCGCAGCTACCGTTTTTAAAGTGTTCTGGCCGCTGCAATGGATATCCGTTGAAATTCAGAACTCTGGGGTCTTTTTCCAGCGGGGTGGAAGTGGCCTCATCATGGGGGCAGAGCAGAGTGGGCCACAGAAATGGGGGCGGGGCGGAGTTTCCTCGCCGCTGTCAGTCATCAGCGCCGATCTGATGTCATCGTTGCGCTGGCGCGACATAACGTCTCTCCCCTTCAGTTAAAGGGGAGGGCTGCTGCAAGAACTCTGCATTCATTTTAGTTAGGTTCACTGGGCCGCCACGAGGGGGTGCCAGGCTGCCTGCTGGAGGCCCGGCCAAACCCGCGGCCATAATTGTCGGACCCGACCTGGCAGTCGGCCGACAAAAAAAAAAAATGTCGTCGTCGTCGTCGACGGCAGCGCCACCTCCCCTTTAAGGGCAGCCGCACCGCCATTTCACACACAGAGATTGCACCGACAGCAAAATCCGGCCTGTAGCAGCGTCGCTCCGGTGCCCCCGGGCAATTTCACGAGGGGGTCCCCGCCAGACGGTAAGGGGTCAGCGCATGCACGCCGTGGCGGGAAAACAGGCAGGGCAGTCCTGAGGGTGGACAACCGTGCCCGCCGCTTTCACGCGGTCAGAGGCCTTATCGGAAGGGGCAATTTCGGCCTCATCGTCTTTAGCTGCTGCTTGAAGGACCCCAGCTCCTTCCTCAGCTTAGCTTCCTTGGCCTGTGTGGCCTTGCTGCTCTTTTCATCCTCCGGTTTGAGTGCAGTTAGGTGTAGGACCGAACACTTACTTCCTCTGGCCACCCAACCTAGCGTCAGGAGAGGAAAATAAAATGGGAGGTGGCGTTACCTCACTCCCCTCCTCATTTATAGCTGATTAGAACGCTTGCACTTCCTCCAGCAGAGGGGAATTGCCTCTTGAAGCTTGCTTTCTTTATTTCCTCATCCCTGCAATGTTGGCAGTAACCACCAGGAGTCACTGTGAGCTCAGATTGGAGGGCCAGCTCAACTTCACACACACTTTCAGTTGGACCAAAAGCACTGATGACTGGAATAACCAGCAAAGAAGTGGAGGGTAAAAAAGGATGGAAAAATGCAGCCTCGTCTACACTCTGAAGGGAATCCCCTAAAACCGCAGCTAAGGAAAGTGGAGACTTTTGTCCCATTAGCCTGGTCTGATTTTGAACTGAGGACCCAGGTGTGAGATGGTATTATTTAAAGCCGGTCTCTAAAAGGGGTTGTCATGTGGATTAAGGGGGAGAAATTCAGTAGTGCCCCGTTTGGGACGTTAAAACTTTAAGGGCGACAAATTCGTTACAGCCCAGTTTGAGGCGGTGACACTGCCTGGGATCTAATTTTAGGGCCGGGCGATGTTTACCGCCTCCAACCGGGATATTCACTATTAGCGCCCCAAGAGGGGAGTGGAGCGCTAAGGGATCCTCTCAGGGTGCTAACGGGGCGGTAACACAAGAGGCCTACTGCCGGCATCCTAGCGCCTAAAGAGGAGGTGAGAACGACCAACTCAAAACCTGCAGAGAAAGCAAGGCAGGCGAGTCAATCAGTACAATCAGGTAAGTAATGTCATTTAAAATGAGTAAAGTTGATTGCAGCCACTTACCTTCGCCCCGATGCTTCGTGAGACCGCCTGCTTTCCCTGTCGGGAACAGCGCCTGCCTGCCGGAAAAGCAGCCGATCCCATTCAATTTTGCCGCAGCACCAAGGGGGCATTGCACACTCGATGACGTCACCACGTGGGCGGCGCTAGAGTGCACAGCGCTACCTCTTAGCACCGCCCCTATCGCTCCATTGAGGTTTTCGGGAGGTGAGGACAGGGCGCCACTGAGTCGGTAGGTGCTTAGCGGCCCGTTAGCGGCCCGTTAGCAACCCTCTCCGACACTAACAGGTGGCGCTAAGCCAATTTAGCCCTAAAAGTTGAAAAATTAGTGCCAGGCGCTAATCATTCTCGCCTCCCGCGAAATTCAGTTTTAGCGCTCCAAGAGGGAAGTGGAGCGTTAACTCAAGCACTGACCACCTTTCTTAGGGCGCTAAAGTCCGAGAGCGGAGCATATTGCTAACGGCATTAGAGGCTGCTTCCTCGCTGAAAGGAAGGGCCAGTGATGCTGCACAGGCGAGTGGTCGGCAGTTCTCTTTCGCAAGGCGATCTGGGCACCCGCCATTACAGCCCCCCAAACTCTCTCACACAGTGGAGGGCTTGGACATCTTGCGCCAGTGAAACATTAAAAACTTTGCGCAGGCAGCCGACTGGAGCAAATAATAAACGTCGCGCTAGCCGATAAGCTTTCCTTTTAATTACCGCTTCCGAATCGGCCAGCCGAGTTCACAATGTCTCCTCTTGCTGACATTGTCGGGCACGAGGGGATACAGCAGGGGGCGAGAGTCAATTTTCCATCTGGGGCAGTGACGGGGCGCTGCGCACTTTATGACACCACGATCTGCGAGGCGCTAGAGGCCCAGGCGCTGCGAGCTAGCGCTAAGCCGGCACTGAAGTTCGCGGGCGTTGCTACATTCACCGAGGCCAGGTGCTAACCCCTTAGCGCCCCGTGAGCTCCCCCACCAGGCACTAACGGGAGGCGTTAACCTACCGAATTTCTAGCCCAAATTGCAAACCAACGGTTCAGATTACGCATCAGTCTGCAGCTTCAGATTGTTACTGCAGCATTAGAAATAAATAAAAAGGATGAATAAAGAGAAACTATTTCCTCTGGTGGGAGCATAACCTTAAAATTAGAGCCAGGCTGTTCAGTGGTGACGTCAGAAAGCACTCCTTCACACATAGTAGTGGAAATCTTCAACTCTCTTCCCCCAAAAGGCTGTTGAGGCTCGGGGGGCAATTGAAAATGTCAATACTGCGGTTGATAGACTTTTGATAGGCAAGGGTATTAGGGTTACGGAACCAAGGCGGGGAAATGGAGTTGAGGTACAGATCAGCCATGATGTAATTGAATGGCGAAACAGGCTCGAGGGGCTGAATGGCTTCCTCCTGTTCCTATCTTCCTCCAATTCTTACAACTGTTAAATCACACTAACGATACAATTTGTCTTTTCTGAATGGATTCACCTCGTGGCGAGTAATACTTGTAAAGTATAGTGGCTCACTAGCATGTGAGTGCGATGGAATGAACTGACTCCCATATGGTATTTTAAAAAGCAAAGCAGGGAGACCAGGAGACTGCACTTTAATTCATGACCTCGCTCCCCGAGAACACTGGGGAGTAGTTCCTGGGCTACTGGGCTGGGGGGGTGGAGCAAATAGGGGCAAAACACCTTTTTCACCACCTCGCTCTTTGTTTACTGGGTTGCATAGCGGGCAGTGTAATGTATGTACCTGTGAGGCTGCTCACTGGTGTGGCTCAGTGGTTAGCACACTTGCTTTGGAGTCAGAATGTTGTGGGTTCAAGTCCCATGCCAGTGTTGACAACAAAATAGTTGTAGAGCTGTTGCTCCGTGTTCCATGTTTATGTTAAATGTGCGAGGTTGCAGCCCTTCTTCCAATATTTGAAGGGGCTGCTCCTCAAATTCTGGTTGCACTTCAGTCCCACGCTCCTGATAGAAACATAGAAACATAGAAAATAGGTGCAGGAGCAGGCCATTCAGCCCTTCTAGCCTGCACCGCCATTCAATGAGTTCATGGCTGAACATGAAACTTCAGTACCCCATTCCTGCTTTCTCGCCATAACCCTTGATCCCCCGAGTAGTAAGGACTTCATCTAACTCCCTTTTGAATATATTTAGTGAATTGGCCTCAACTACTTTCTGTGGTAGAGAATTCCACAGGTTCACCACTCTCTGGGTGAAGAAGTTTCTCCTCATCTCGGTCCTAAATGGCTTACCCCTTATCCTCAGACTGTGACCCCTGGTTCTGGACTTCCCCAACATTGGGAACATTCTTCCTGCATCTAACCTGTCTAAACCCGTCAGAATTTTAAACGTTTCTATGAGGTTCCCTCTCATTCTTCTGAACTCCAGTGAATACAAGCCCAGTTGATCCAATCTTTCTTGATAGGTCAGTCCCGCCATCCCGGGAATCAGTCTGGTGAACCTTCGCTGCACTCCCTCAATAGCAAGAATGTCCTTCCTCAAGTTATGAGACCAAAACTGTACACAATACTCCAGGTGTGGCCTCACCAAGGCCCTGT
Organism: Pristiophorus japonicus; assembly: GCF_044704955.1. NCBI lineage: Eukaryota > Metazoa > Chordata > Chondrichthyes > Pristiophoridae > Pristiophorus > Pristiophorus japonicus. The sequence continues at coordinate 189,116,319 of NC_091988.1, read as the reverse complement.
ACAACTGTAGCAACACCTCCCTGCCCCTGTATTCAAATCCCCTCACTATGAAGGCCAACATGCCATTTGCTTTCTTAACCGCCTGCTGTACCTGCATGCTAACCTTCAATGACTGATGTACCATGACACCCAGGTCTCGTTGCACCTTCCCTTTTCCTAATCTGTCACCATTCAGATAATAGTCTGTCTCTCTGTTTTTACCACCAAAGTGGATAACCTCACATTTATCCACATTATACTTCATCTGCCATGCATTTGCCCACTCACCTAACCTATCCAAGTCGCTCTGCAGCCTAATAGCATCCTCCTCGCAGCTCACACTGCCACCCAACTTAGTATCATCCGCAAATTTGGAGATACTGCATTTAATCCCCTCGTCTAAATCATTAATGTACAATGTAAACAGCTGGGGCCCCAGCACAGAACCTTGCGGCACTCCACTAGTCACTGCCTGCCATTCTGAAAAGTACCCGTTTACTCCTACTCTTTGCTTCCTGTCTGACAACCAGTTCTCAATCCACGTCAGCACACTACCCCCAATCCCATGTGCTTTAACTTTGCACATTAATCTCTTGTGTGGGACCTTGTCGAAAGCCTTCTGAAAGTCCAAATATACCACATCAACTGGTTCTCCTTTGTCCACTTTACTGGAAACATCCTCAAAAAATTCCAGAAGATTTGTCAAGCATGATTTCCCTTTCACAAATCCATGCTGACTTGGACCTATCATGTCACCATTTTCCAAATGCACTGCTATGACATCCTTAATAATTGATTCCATCATTTTACCCACTACTGAGGTCAGGCTGACCGATCTATAATTCCCTGTTTTCTCTCTCCCTCCTTTTTTAAAAAGTGGGGTTACATTGGCTACCCTCCACTCCATAGGAACTGATCCAGAGTCAATGGAATGTTGGAAAATGACTGTCAATGCATCCGCTATTTCCAAGGCCACCTCCTTAAGTACTCTAGGATGCAGTCCATCAGGCCCTGGGGATTTATCGGCCTTCAATCCCATCAATTTCCCCAACACAATTTCCCGACTAATAAAGATTTCCCTCAGTTCCCCCTCCTTACTAGACCCTCTGACCCCTTTTATATCCGGAAGGTTGTTTGTATCCTCCTTAGTGAATACCGAACCAAAGTACTTGTTCAATTGGTCTGCCATTTCTTTGTTCCCCGTTATGACTTCCCCTGATTCTGACTGCAGGGGACCTACGTTTGTCTTCACCAACCTTTTTCTCTTTACATACCTATAGAAACTTTTGCAATCCGCCTTAATGTTCCCTGCAAGCTTCTTCTCGTACTCCATTTTCCCTGCCCTAATCAAACCCTTTTCCTCCTCTGCTGAGTTCTAAATTTCTCCCAGTCCCCAGGTTCGCTGCTATTTCTGGCCAATTTGTATGCCACTTCCTTGGCTTTAATACTATCCCTGATTTCCCTTGATAGCCACGGTTGAGCCACCTTCCCTTTTTTATTTTTACGCCAGACAGGAATGTACAATTGTTGTAATTCATCCATGCGGTCTCTAAATGTCTGCCATTGCCCATCCACAGTCAACCCCCTAAGTATCATTCGCCAATCTATCCTAGCCAATTCACGCCTCATACCTTCAAAGTTACCCTTCTTTAAGTTCTGGACCATGGTCTCTGAAATTACTGTTTCATTCTCCATCCTAATGCAGAATTCCATCATATTATGGTCACTCTTCCCCAAGGGGCCTCGCACAATGAGATTGCTAATTAATCCTCTCTCATTACACAACACCCAGTCTAAGATGGCCTCCCCCCTAGTTGGTTCCTCAACATATTGGTCTAGAAAACCATCCCTTATGCACTCCAGGAAATCCTCCTCCACCGTATTGCTTCCAGTTTGGCTAGCCCAATCTATGTGCATATTAAAGTCACCCATTATAACTGCTACACCTTTATTGCATGCACCCCTAATTTCCTGTTTGATGCCCTCCCCAACATCCCTATTACTGTTTGGAGGTCTGTACACAACTCCTACTAACGTTTTTTGCCCTTTGGTGTTCTGCAGCCTGTGCGGAGAGGAGAGGGCAGGTCAGAAGGCCTCCTCGTAGGACTGCTCCTGGGCATGGCCAAGGGGGCCATCAGCCGGTCCAGGCAACGGGCGGTCAAGGGGGTTGTTCAGCCCGACTGCCTGCCTCTCTTCCGTGGTTACATCCGAGCCAGGGTATCCCTGGAGATGGAGCACGCGGTGTCCACCGGTACACTCGCGGCCTTCGGCGAGAGGTGGGTGCCGGAGGGACTGGAGTGCATCATCACCCCCGGCAACCAAATTTTAATTTGATCCTTAATGTCTAAAGTTTAATTTGTTTAAGTTTGTCGATTTTAGTGCCTCCCTTTATTCAGGGGACACTTGATTTATTGTTTTACAAAAATAGTTGCAGAGCTGTTGCATTATGAATGACTACGCCAGTCACGTGATGTTCACAAGACTCAATAAAACCCCAGTCAGTTAGGTCTAGGTCATCCAAGATTAGGTATGCAGTTGCGAGCCTAGTGGATGAACTCAGAATGTGTAGTGTGATTGTTAAACCCTTGTTAATAAACCAACTAGTTCTTAATAGCAATGTGTTGCTATGAATTCTTAAACAAATAACCCATTAAGCAAATACATTACAGGCAGGATTCAGAAGGAAAAGGGTCTGAATTTATTTAGCGGATTTTACCAATGATTGAGTTGTATATATTGGACCATGATATTCAATATATCTATCCTATGGATGAGGCAATAAACTGAAGTCACATCAGCTTGTCCGGGTTGCTGACATAGACCTCGTGGGATCAGTGGAACAACAACAACAACAACTTGTATTTATATAGCGCCTTTAAAGTAGTAAAATGTCCAAGAGTTCTTCACAACAGTGTTATAAGACAAAACAGATACATTTGACACCGAGTCACATAAGAAAAAATTACAGCAGATGTCCAAAAGCTTGGTTAAAGAGGTAGATTTTAAGGAGTGTCTTAAAGGAGGAAAGAGAGTTAGAGATGTGGAGAGGTTTAGAGAGGGAGTTCCAACCTTAAGGCCCAAGCTTAGGGGAATTCTTCCAGTGTCCTGGACAACATTCCTCGTTGGCCAACACCACCAAAAAAAAATAGATTAACTGGTCATTCATCTCATAACTATTTGCAAGACCTTGCTGGAAAAGAATAGCTGCCATGCTTGTCAATGTAACAACAAACCCCACACTCCAAATGTAATTAATTACATAAAGTGACATTTTGATGATGTGAAGGTGCTGTGTAAGCAAGGAAGTCCTGCTGAACCTTTATAAATCACTGGTTAGCCCTCAGCTGGAGTATTGTGTCCAATTTTGGGCACCAGTCTTTAGGAAGGCCTTGGAGAGTATACAGATGGGATTTACCAGAATAGTCCATGACAGGAGCCGACGACTGCTGGATGGACCACCGCCTAATCCAATCCATCATCGACATCAACATAGCCCCAAAGCGGAGGGGGCAGCAGAAGCAGTGCCGTAAAAAAGTCAATGCTGGAGCACTTAAGGACCCAGCTAAGAGAGCCCTATATAGCCAGCGCCTCACAGCTAACCTGGCATGCCTTGACGACCTCGAGACGCAGAATGTCCACAGCGCATGGTCTACCCTCCAGGCCTCCATAACCAGTGCCTGCAAAGAGAAGGTCGGTTACTCAACCAGAAAACACCAGGACTGGTTTGATGAGAATGATCAGGCGATCCAAGAGCTAACAGGTCGCAAGCACAGGGCATTTCTGAGCCTTAAACAACAACCCAACTCTGGAGCAGCAAAGCAGCATTACAGACAGCTCAAGGCTGAGGTCCAACAAAAAACCCGGGACCTAAAGAACAGGTGGTGGATGGAGAAAGCACAGGAGATACAGCAGCTGGCCGACAGCCATGATGTGCAAGGATTCTTCATCGCAGTCAAGGCCACCTACGGGCCAAACACCCAAGGTCCCACCCCACTGCTGGCCAAGAACGGGGAAACACTCATCAAGGACTGCGAGGCAGTCAGGGCATGCTGGAAAGAGCACTTCAAAGATCTCCTCAATCGAGACTCTGTCTTTGACTCGAGCATTCTCCACTCCATCTCGCAGCATACTACCCGCCACCACCTCAGTGAGACCCCACGAGGTAGAAAAAGCCATAAGACAGCTTAAAAACAACAAGGCTACAGGTGCGGACAGAATCCCTGCTGAGGCATTGAAGTATGGCAGAGAGGCACTGCTGGTGCGAATACACGACCTCAACTCTCTCATCTGGAGGGAGGAGAGCATGCCAGGGGATCTCAGAGATGCAGTAATCGTGACCATCTTTTAAAAAGGGAACAAGTCTGACTGCGGCAACTACAGAGGAATCTCCCTGCTATCAGCCACTGGGAAAGTTGTCGCTAGAGTCCTCCTCAACCGTCTTCTTCCCGTGGCCGAGGAGCTCCTCCCGGAGTCACAGTGCGGATTTCGTCCCCTACGGGGCACAACAGACATGATTTTTGCAACTTCGACCGTACAAAGTCTTTTGACACACTCAACCGCGAGGGTCTATGGAGCGTCCTCCTCCGTTTCGGATGCCCCCAAAAGATCGTCACCATCTTCCGCCTGCTCCACGACGACATGCAGGCCGCGATCCTTGCCAACAGATCCATTACAGACCCAATCCACCTCTGGACCGGGGTCAAACAGGGCTGCGTCATCGCCCGAAACCTCTTCTCAATCTTCCTCGCCGCCATGCTCCATCTCACAGTCAACAAGCTCCCCGCTGGAGTGGAACTAAACTACAGAACCAGTGGGAACCTGTTCAACCTTCGCCGTCTCCAGGCCAGATCCAAGACCACCCCAACTTCTGTTGTCGAGCTACAGTACGGGGACAACGCCTGCGTCTGCGCACACACAGAGGCTGCACTCCAGGACATAGTCAACGTATTTACTGAGGCGTACGAAAGCATGGGCCTTACACTAAACATTCGTAAGGCAAAGCTCCTCCACCAGCCTGTCCTCACCGCAAAGCTCTGCCCCCCAGTCATCAAGATCCACGGCGTGGACCACTTCCCATACCTCGGGAGCCTCCTATCAACAAGAGCAGGCATCGACGATGAGATCCTACACCGCCTCCAGTGCACCAGTGCAGCTTTCGGCCGCCTGAAGAAAAGGCCCTCAAACCTGCCACCAAGCTCATGGTCTACAGGGCTGTAGTAATACCCCGCCCTCCTGTATGGCTCAGAGACATGGACCATGTACAGTAGACATCTCAAGTTGCTGGAGAAATATCACCAACGATGTCTCCGCAAGATCCTACAAATCCCCTGGGAGGACAGGCGCACCAACATCAGCGTCCTCATTCAGGCTAACATCCCCAGCATTGAAGCACTGACCACACTCGATCAGTTCCGCTGGGCATGCCACATAGTTCGCATGCCAGACACGAGACTCCCAAAGCAAGTGCTCTACTCAGAGCTCCTTCACGGCAAACGAGCCAAAGGTGGGCAGCGGAAACGTTACAAGGACACAGTCAAAGCCTCCCTGATAAAGTGCGACATCCCCACTGACACCAGGGAGTCCCTGGCCAAAGACCTTCCTAAATGGAGGAAATGCATCCGAAGGGCACTGAGCACCTCGAGGCTCAATGCCGAGAGCATGCAGAAATCAAGCGCAGGCAGCAGAAAGAGCGTGTGGCAAACCAGTCCCACCCACCCATTCCCTCAATGACTATCTGTCCCACCTGTGACAGAGTCTGTGACTCTCGTATTGGACTGTTCAGCCACCAAAGAACTCACTTCAGGAGTGGAAGCAAGACTCCCTCGCTTCCGAGGGACTGCCTATAATAATGATGATGATGACCAAGGATGAGGGACATCAGTTATGTGGAGAGACTGCAGAAGCTGGGTTTGTTCTTAGAGCAGAGAGGTGTTGTGTCCTTAGATGCTCTAGTAATGACTCCACGAGGCAATGTGTTGTACTTGAACTGTAGTGACCTTAGTCCTTTTTTTGTTAACTCCAGAGTGAGGATCACATCAGGTGGCCTGCCTTTTATACTAGGCCAGGCATACCTGTACAGGTAACCTACAAGTCTCCCACTGCTGTGCCCTCTGGTGGCACACCTTGTGATAGTACCAACAGTAGCCATGTAAGATACATGACATCACTCTCCCCTGAGCCTTTAGTGCAAATTGCCTCTGCATTGACTGTGCTCTGGGCTTAGCTCTAGCTGGGCTCCATCGGATTGACTCTTGGCAGGTTTCAATCTTGGGTGAGTGGTTGGTGCAGTAGAGTACTGGTGGTTGCTGTTTGTGTGCGACCCTGACCACTCCATTCTCCCCACCACGCCCCCCCCCACCCCCACATATAGATTATGCCAGAGGCCCATTGCATTCATATATATTGAAGTTCAGGAAAACAATTTTGCATTACATTTGTGGTTCCGTTGTGAGACAAGTACGTTAGACTGGTGAGGTACATTATCGGTGCAGTGACCGGTGCGTAAGGACAGACTAGTTCCAGAGCTGCTGGGTGGTGTCCCTGCAGTCTGGTGGCAGCGCGATGCCCAGTGCTGGCAGTGGGAACCTGGTTGGCTTGAGTTGCCTAATCTTGGGGCTGTTACCGTGGTCCCTAGCGTTGGGCCGGTTCACAGATGCCTGTGACCTCCCTGTCCTTTCTCTGCGCCCTGGGTTGCTGCTGTTCCCTGAGGTGCTGTCATCTAGCAGTGCACAGGGGACTGCTGACTCGCTGGCCTGGGCGTTGTTTGGTTTGGTATCCTGGCTGGTCCCGGTCCACTTTGGGGGGACTGTAGCGGGTGACCCTTCATTTACGGGTATGGCCTTGGTGGCGATGGGGTCTGGGGGCTGCACCTTAGCACAGTCTGCTCTTTCAGGTTTGTGGCGGTTGGTGCCATCGGGTGCCTGAGAGGTGGAGCTGATCAGGGGCAGGGTATCGAGACCGGTGCCGTCGCCCTGCTGAGGTCACTTGCTCTGCAGCTCGTGTGTGTTGGCTGCATGTGGCCACACTCCATGGTGCATGACTCTGGTCCCCGGGACGCAGGCTACAGCATTGGGTAGCTCGCCGGACCTGTGTGCTCCCGATGGATGTCTGCCCACTGCATTGGCTGCGTGCAGTTGAAAACCTACATCACATAACTTTTCATTACTTATGGTGGATACTCTGTGGGTCCGATCGCGATCATGCAACTTTTCCTCGCTGGTTACACAATTCAGATCATCACTTACACATTTTACATGATCAATTACACATTTTGTCTCTGACTTTCAGTTGCTATTACATTGCTTAAATGTGTGGAACTGTCCCTTTAATTGTAGTGGGTTGCCGACCTCCTTTAAGAGAGCCTTGCTTGCTTTACCCCAATCCTCTTCTCCGTTTAATGCCACGTTTTGCTCCATCAGCGCTGCACCTCGTGGTCTGGCCGCGGCCATCTTTTTCTTCAGCATCTCACCTCGTGGTTTGGACGCCATCTTTCCTCCATCCACGATGTCGACTGCGGTGATCTTCCTCTCCTGGGTTCTGCCTCCGAAGCTGGGAAGTTGCCTCTGAATCCGATTTTTTTTCCTCCGGAGTCCTGCCACTGGAGCCTGGAAGGTGCGTTCGGGTCATCTCAGCTGGATCACCTCCACGCAGTCGTGCTGAGTGGTCTGTGCCTCGGGTGACATGCTGGTCTGCTCTCCAGGGCCGGGTCCACCCTCAGGTGAGGGCTTGCTTTGCCTCTGAGCGCAGAGGACATCGATCGCTGGAGGGGTGAGGTCTTCCCACTTCCAATGGATCTTCTCCATCCACCTTCTGCCGAGCAGCGTTGGTCCATCACCTGCAACAATCCACAGAGGTAACTTGTGCACCGCACCATCATGGAGTACCTTTACATTCGCACTACCAACGACTGGGATGATTTCATTGGTGTAGGTGCGCAGCTTTGCCTGAACCGAGACCAACTTGGGTCGTTCAGCTTGATTGTCCCATAGACTCTGAAAGGTTTCCTGATTCATCACTGACTGGCTCGCCCCGTGTCCACTTCCATGAAGACTGGAACGCCATCTATCGCGACTTCCATCTTCAGCGGGGAACACTCAGTGGTGCAGGTAAACATGCTATGTACCTCCCCGAGCGGGTGGACTGCCTCTCTGCCTATCGATTCATAATCCACGCTGGATTCATGGCCATCTGCAGACTCTTCATCGACACAGTGAGTCATATTTCTCTTACACATTCGCTGGAGGTGGCCCTTTTGCAAACATAGTCTTTAAAGCGACACTGGTGAGCCCTGTGATTCCCTCCGCATCGCCAGCATGGTGGTACTCTATTAGCCCCCCTCGGCAGACGCTGAGTTAAGGGACTCGGGGGCCTGTTCTCTCTTCCTTGAGAGGGTTCGCGCTCTACAGTCCAGCCTCTAAACGGCGCCACTCTGTGCACAGTACCTGCCGGGTTTGAGTCCTGAGGGTGAGTCATCTGCCTAGAACCACAGGTCGAGGTCATGAATGCCTGGCTCACGGAGATGGCCTTCTGCAGTGTGACTGTGCTGTCCGCTGACAGTAGCTTATGAAGAAGGCCCTCATGGCCAATTCCAATGACAAAAATGTCCCGCAGCGCTTCGTTGAGGTGGTTGCCGAACTCGCAGGGTGCCGCCAGCCTCCTGAGGTCTGCGGCGTATTCCGCGATTTCCTGGCCTTCGGGCCGTCGGTGGGTATAGAACCGATGTCTGGCTGTGAGGATGCTCTCTTTGGGCTTGAGTTGCTCATGGATCAGGGTTACGAGCTCCTTGTACATCTTGGTCGTTGTCTTCACTGGTGCCAGCAAGTCCCTGACGAGACCATAGACGGTGGGCCCACAAATGATAGCTCAGTGCTTATTAGCCAGTGTGGCCGGGTCGTCTCCTGCCAGGTCGTTTGCTGTTAAGAAATGTTTGAGCCTCTCCATAAAGGCATCCCAATCATCACCATCGGCGAACTGCTGCAACGCACCAAGGGTAGCCATTTTTGCATGAATTCCTTGAGGCAATGCGTTGTACTTGAACTGCAGTGACCTTAGTCCTTTATTTGTTAACTCCAGAGTGAGGATCACATCTGGTGGCCTGCCTTTTATACTAGGCCAGGCACACCTGTACAGGTAACCTACGAGTCTCCCACTGCTGTGCCCTCTGGTGGCACACCTTGTGATAGTACCAATAGTAGCCATGTAGGATACATGACAAGAGATTTAAGAAGCGAGGTGATAGAGGTGTTCAAAATTATGAGGGGTTTTGATAGAGTAGATAAGGAGAAACGTTTCCCTCTGGCAAGAGGGTTGGTAATCAGAGGACACAGATTTAGGATAATTAGCAAAAGAACCAGAGGGGCGATGAGGAGAAATTCGACGACACAGCGAATTGTTATGATCCGGAATGCGCTGCCTGAAAGGGCAGTGAAGCAGATTCAATAGTAACTTTCAAAAGTGAAATGGATAAATACTTGAAGGGGAAAATATTGCAGGGTTACGGGGAAAGAGCGGGCAAGTGGGACTGAGTGGATCGTTCTTTCAAAGAGCCAGCACAGGAACGATGGGCTGAATGGTCTCCTTCTGTGCTGAAAGAGTCTATGAAGTGCAAGTTTGTAACCAGAGGCCACAGATTTAGGATAATTGATCTCTTTTGTTGCAGTTTGTGATTCAATCTGTAAAATAAAATGCATTTAAAAAAGGAAAAGCGAGATGTGATGCAGTCGCCAACCCGTGTGGTGCAGAGGTGTCCAGAGTTGAGCTCGTTCTGTTTGCGGGAATAGGAAGTGTAAGATCTGTTAGATCTGACAGAAGGGACTTCTCTGTGACCACAACAAATCATGCCAGGTGTAGGTATATAACACAACGGGTTTTATTAAGTGGTTTACTTCCAGTACAAAGAAATAATACTTAACAAGGCAATAGTCAACAGTCTGTTCCTTGAAACCTCAACGGAAGCCCACTGAGTCTCTTGCTGTGTTCTGTTGACTGTGGTTTCTCTTCCAGTCTTCCTCTGTGTTTGTGCTGCCTTCAGGGTTGAATAGCTGCTTCTGTTATACTTTTTTTCCCTTTCAAATGCTGTGATAGCTTGCAGCTGTCTGAGCTTCACAACACATCTCATTCTAACATTCCCATCTTTGACCTTTAATAGCGCAGTCGACTGTTGTCTTGCTATCCTCCCTGGGAACTTCTACACAAACAACTTACACATAATTCAATACTGAGCTTGGTCTTGCAAAATTAGGATAAGAAAATGATACATGCTGCAGACCCTTATCTTACTAATTAATAGCTATCCTTGGCTATAAGCTGGATTCTAACAGAACAGAGTATTCTCACTGATTCAGCACATAATAGAAGCCAGCACACTACTGGCTTAATTTACCATGATCGGTTGCTTCTCAGCTTTTATCAGGTTAGCTAAACTTACACGCCTTGTAGCTAATTTATCATATAATTGTTAAACAAAAGCATTATTAAAACACTGTCACAACATGCAAGTAAGTTTTAGCTTACAGAAGAGAGGGAATTTTTTTAGATATCCCTTAACTGCACAAATACAATATTGCAGCTTAAAGTATGTAACTATAACAACAGTTCCAGATTGAATTGAGGAAAGCTAATATCCCGCGTTGATTGCATGAAAGAAATGATGACACTGACCTCCAAATTCATGTGCAAATGCCAGACTTCAAGTGCAGTTCAAGTATTTAAATATCCAAAATGAATATGAGTCACAGCAAAGCGTTTTCTGCTTCTTTTCAGGTGAGGCCCTAAGTGCGCTTTCTTTTCTCGCACGAGTTCAGCTCTCGGTGATAGCAGTGGGATTTTGAAGAGTATCACTTGGGAATGGAGGTAAGTGAGCATGTCAGGTTGGTTGATGGGGAACACATTAATCTGTCATGAATAGCTGAGAAGGATTGATTATCATTGAAATTAAGTCCTGCCCAGAATGCGAGGCTCTGAAAAATAGTAAATTTGCATCTACTGAAGCGAGGAAGTTTTCATCTTAGACTTGCTATGAGTTTCACTTGCGTAGACTATCCTTGTGGAGAGAGGACAGAGGGCAATCATTTTTGGGGTCTAGTTGGTCTGGAGATCACGAGCCAAGTGATGGGAGATTGGAACAAACAGCAATGTGATAATGACCAGATAATCTGTTTTAGTGATGCTGATTGAGGGATAAATATTGGCCAGGACACCGGGGATAACTCTCCTTCTCTTCTTCGAAATAGTGCCTTGGGATCTTTTACGTCCACCTGAGAGAGCAGATGGGGCCTCGGTTTAACGTCTCATCCGAAAGACAGCACCTCTGACAGTGCAGCACTTCCCTCAGTAATGGAGTGTCAGCCTATATTTTTGTGCTCAAGTCTCTGGAGTGGGGCTTGAACCCACAACCTTCTGACTCAGAGGCGAGAATGTTGCCCACTGAGCACCCAGATGACCAGCCAATCGGGCTCATTGGTGGGGCCATGTGAGGTAGATGTGTTGCTAGGAGCTGGCTTTCTTCCCACTTGGCTTCAAGTAACCATGCAAGCCAGTTTCCGAACAAGTAGGTTGGTCCTAGTTGTACAAGCAGCAAGTAGATACAGCTGCCCAGTGCAGGTGAACTCTACAGTCTGCGCCGGTTAAACAACAGCAGTCCTTATGCATGCCTGGAAGTTCTTAAATGTTGGTCTTTACCAAACTATATCTAAGTTTTCCAGCTTGAGTAAGTGGAGCATGTCCATAAGAGTGAGTGAGGACTCTATTTCAGGCAAACAGATAGTCGCTTATGTGGATTTATTCAAAACTTAATTTGGAAACACTTGTCTGGTGATGGGTTTCTGTGATTATCACAGAGAAATATTATTACACTTCTGTAAGTTACCATTTGGAATATAGTGATTTAGTAAACTTTTAAATGACGGATGAATTAAATCAACAGAACAGCTCCCCTGACACCTCGATGAGTAACAATACTCTGTGCTGTACCTCAGACCCATTCCTGACCTCAGTGTGCTTAATGCAAATGTTGAGAAGCCAACATGAAGAAGTGTTTCATTTCCAGCACTGGCACCCAAAGTTTATGCCCCAAAATAGTTCACTGGGAAAAAAAATATTTATTTAGCCTGTTAACAGTCGTGAGTATTGCACATACTTCCTGTGAGCGTCACACTCACTTCCTGTCACACTTTAGATTGCCAGTCTCCCAACTTCCACCCTACATAAACTAGAGGCGATCCAAAACTCTGCTGCTTGGATCCTAACTCGCACCGTCCCGTTCTCCCTTCACCCTGTTCTTAGTGACCTAGCGGTCCAACATCACCTCGATTTTAAAATTCTCATCCTTGTTTTCAAATCCCTCCATGGCCTCACCCCTCCCTATCTCTCTAATCTCCTCCTGCCCCACAACCACCCGAGATGTCTGCGCTCCTCCAATTCTGGCCTCTTGCGCATCCTCAATTTCCTTCGCTCCCCCATTGGTGGCCGTGCCTTCAGCTGCCTGGGCCCAAAGCTTTGGCATTCCCTCCCCAAACATCTCTGCCTCTCCACTTCTCTCTCCTCCCTTAAAATGCTCCTTAAAACTTACCTACTTGACAGTCACCTGTCCTTATGCGGCTCGGTGTCAAATTTTGGTTTGTTAATGTTCCTGTGAAGCGCCTTGGGACGTTTTACTATAAGAAAGGCGCTATATAAATGCAAGTTGTTGTTGTATACCTCTCCATGAGTAACACCATGGGAGATTCACTTTAAAAAAAATAAATTACATAAAACAGTAGCAAAGTGGAGGAATATGTGGCATAATGATGATTTTTAATGCAAATGACACTGCTATTATATAAATTATGTCAATGTATTGTGAATTGAGCACTGTTAGAAGCTGTGGCAATGATTTTCGAAAGGAGTAAGAATCCAACAGAGTCAGTGTCCAGGAGTGTTGTAGAATCATTGTGCACATGGAGGCCATTCAGCCCATCTTGCCTGCACTGGCTATTTCAAAAAGCAATCCAATGTTTTTTTTTATTTGTTCATGGCATGTGGGCATCACTGCATGCCCAGCATTTATTGCCCATCCCTAATTGCCCAGGAGACGGTGGTGGCATGGTTTGATAGGTCATTTCAAAGGGCAGTTAAGAGTCGACCACATTGTTGTGGGTCTGGAGTCACATATAGGCCAGACCGGGTAAGGACGGCAGATTTCCTTCCCTAAAGGAAATTAGTGCACCAGATAGGTTTTTATGACACCATTACTGATGCTAGCTTTTTATTCAAGATTTATTTTAAAAAAACTGAATTTAAACTCCCCAGCTGCCATGGTGGGATTTTGAACACATTTATCAGATCATTAGCACAGGGTTACTCGTCAAGTAACACAACCACTATGCTATTGCCCTCGAGTCCTGCATAAGTCTGACAGCTATTTTGCTTATTTCCTCTTCGTACACATTTTACACAGCAGAACATCAGGGGCGTTTTGGCATTCGATCGAAGGCTTCAGTGGAATGGAGAGGGTGTCCATTACTTTACGTGTGAGCTGGATTCCTCTAGGCCGCCTGTTCTTGTGAACTAATACACTTCAGCTCCTTTTCAGATTCTCAGAGTTGGATTTAGCTAGAGGGGAAGCAAACGGATTATGCTATCACGCAATTCCTAGACAAACTAATTTTGGACATGACTGCTGCCAGCGAACCGGAAGTAATTGTGCAGGCGCAGTTCCAGTGTTTGTTGTCACCGGACTTCCCAAGACGAGGAATAAAGAAGTGGATAAAAGAAAATCTTATTCCGTTGTAGTATAATTTATTGATTGTGTGAATTGTAGAATTTATTCAGCTGTGAGCCACTTGGTTGTGCATTAAATCGTGGTTGATCCGAGTCGTCAGTTTTCGGCTGGGGGATGGTTTGGCCCCGGTACCGTCTACTTTACCGATGGGTAGTTGGGTTTGTTAATATTTTGCTAATTGCTGTTCTGAGACTAGAAGCATGCGGAGATTTTGGTAACAGTCGTAGGGACGGTAGATTAGGACTCCCTAACATTAATGAAACTTTATCAGTGATGTGCTTCAGCACTGCTCAGATGCTCCGTCTGTTGTGGTGAATGTTATTTTTTTAAATTCGGGACCTGACCGTTAGGCGCAGAATGTTTCTGCACAGCTTGCGGTAGCTACCGGTTTGTTGGCAGCAGTCACTCCGATTAAATGTTATATCTGATATGCAGAGAATAGTGGGCTCGACTTTCCACTTCACATCGCCCATCTATCGCCCATCTATCGCCCAAAACGGACCTCTATCACCCATTTTGAGCAAAAAGTGGAAGCTAGACCCAAAATATAGCCGGATAAGCAGGTGCCTAAGTTTCCACTTTGATCGTTGAGATGGTTGCCCAAATGATCGCCCACACAAGGCCCATCCCAAGTTTTGGCACCTAGCATGCACTTTGCTGGGCCGATGCAAGGCCCAAAAGTGTGCTGAGAAATAGTGGGCTAGACTTTCCACTTCACATCGCCTATCTAAGGCCCATCTATCACCCAAAACGGACCTCTATCGCCCATTTTGAGCAAAAAGTGGAAGCTAGGCCCAAAACATCGCCGGAAAAATAAGCCCCCAAGTTTCCACTTTGATCGCCGAGATGATCGCCCAAATGATCGCCCACACAAGACCCATCCCAACTTTCGGCACCTAACATGCACTTCGCTGGGCCAATGCAAGGCCCAAAAGAGTGCTCAAAAATAGTTGCTTTTTCAGGGCCTTAGAGAGGGAAATGGGCACTACGGACGCCATTTTTAGCTTCTGAGGAAGGGTGGAGAATTGTTCTGAGTTATTTAGAGAGTAAAATTGAAGCAAATTGTATTCAGAAATTTGGGACAGGGAATATAAATAGGTATTATCACCTTATTTATGCTAAATAGATCTCATATATTGGAATTATTTAGTAAATAGCTTTTACATAGTGAAGTCATTTAATGATATTCCATGGAGAAACAGAATAAACAACCAAATCTGCATGAAGAACTGTATGTTGTAAAACTTATGTAAGTAAGAGAGAAGGTACAAAAGTTGTAGAAAACATTTTTTTTTATTAAGAAACAATTTTTTTTTTAAGAACTAATGAACAACACTCTCCCCCCAACCCCCCACCCCCCGCACCAACCCACCCTTCCCTCAAAATCCCCAAAACTTTAGAAGAAGAAGAAATTGAACATTGTAATGATAACAAGTGACCATTTCAGTGATGATAACAAGTGAGCATTTAAGTCATGATAACAAGTGACCATTTCAGTCATGATAACAAATGACCATCTCAGTCATGCTAACAAGTGACCATTTCAGTAACGATAACAAGTGACCATTTCAGAAAGAATGGAAAGTGAACAGTTAAGTAATGATAATAAGTGAACATTTAACTATTGAATACAAGTGGCCAATTTAGTAAAAATAACAAGAGAATAATAAAGTGATTATAACAAGTGAACATTTTAAAACAAGTGAACTATTGAGAAGCACTCCCCCCTCCCTACCTGCGGCCACGTTTCCCTCCAGATCCTGTCCCACCCCGTGTTCGCACCCCACCCGCCCGTTTTGGTCTCCGCAGACCGACACCAAGACGTTGTGCAGAGTGGGATGTCAAGACTTCCTGCCGTGGTGGAGGTGACGGAGCGGAAGCGGAAGCCTGAGGCTCTACTTCCGAGTCCGGAGGAACTGTGCTCTCCGTACTCGCTTGCGTACTCGGGGTGTCGCTGCGAGCAGACACGACACCTTGGAGTGCAACGCCGTGTCCAGCCAGTAACGCATGCCGTAGGGCATTGGTTGTGGCTGTCTGCTGCCGAATAGCCTCCAAGGTCTCCCTTGCAGTCTGTGACTGATCAGAAGACCAGTTGGAGAAGTTCTGGCAGAACTCGCTCCAGGATGCTGGAAACTGACTCCAGTCGCAGAGAATCCCGCAAACCCCTGGACAAGGTCGCGACCAATCGCGACCATCTCCCTGCACAGGGAAATGAAGCTCTCTGTCTGGCCCTCCAAGGCAGGCGTTTGCAAAATGACGCGCCTTGGCGTCGCCACCTGCACACCGCTTGGTCCCGGTGCTTCTTCCATCTCAACCGATTGCCGCAGATTGTTTCCCCCCTCCACAAAAAAAACTCTTCTTCTTCCGTCTTCTCCTCCTCCTCCTCCTCCTCCTGCTGAAGCACAGCAGCAGGAGTCTGCAGTGGCTCCTCTTCTTCTTCATCCTCCTGCAATGTTGGAGACAGTTCAGTGGCAGTGGACTCCACTGACTTGACGACCACTTGACCTTTAATTTGATAAACAACGTTTAACAATTCAAATCATTGCATTACAATTTTTCTCGAACTCAAAACATTGCAATGCTTTCCATTACCCCATATGCACAGGTGATCACAAGGTTTAACATGACCTAACATGACCTCATTCGAAGATCTATAGTACATCACAATTATATATCAGATTATATTATAATTGCATAACATTACATTGTAATTGCATAACATTGCATAACATCAAATTACATTTTAATTGCATAACATTATATGTGTAACTACGATATTTTCAGTATTTACTAATGATTTACACATTGCACAATGCACATTTCTCATTACTCACATGTCTCAAGGGTGGGTTTGGCCACACCACGGGATGTGACCGAACGGCTTTCTGGCCCCACCAAAGCCACCACAAGCTCCTCGTAAGCACTTAAACTGTGCATCATGGCAGAGCCCCCATCCGTCCTGCGTTGCTCACAATTATTGATTGAGATCTTCTTCTGTAAATGATTCGATAACATTGCACAGCATAAGCAAATGGATCAGGCAATTTAAGACATTGAAGACATTTAAGACTGACAGATTTAAATGTTCCATTACAAGTTAGCATGACGTTGCATATTTCACACTACAACATTTAACTTTATGCTGGGTTGCATAAATTTATTCATAATTTAGTTATGTTTAAATGTAACCAAATAACATTGCAGATTCTAGTTACTATTTAGATCATTAAATAATACATAAATATAGATTTCAACTTACTCTCGCAGCTGCCAGTAGGCTGTTCCACCGTTTGCGGCACTGATCTGGTGTGCGTGTTTCATTAGAGGCCGACGTGACCACGTCGGCAATGTCAGACCAAATCCTCCGATATGTATGGGGTGGAGGTTTCCTATGCCCACCCCGTGTCAGATCCTCCCACCTGGTGCTGACAGCATTCACGAGGGCCTCATTGGCCTCCTCGCTGAAGGGCTTGGCCCTACGCCTCTCAACTGATCCCACCATGTCGATTAATATCAGATAAATCAGACCACAAAATGCTTTCTCCTCTCTCTCTCTCTCCCCGACCCTCACAGAGCTTCTGAGCATGTGTTATGACCCCTGACCTCCCAAAACGTGGGAAGGAGCATCAACCTGAAAAAAAAATCAAGCTACACATGCGCAGTATAGCGTTGCTAGGGAAGCTTTTTTTTCCATTCATTTCCGTTTTCTTTGGGCGATCGTGAGATCGGCGAGAAATCACATCGCCCATTTGACATCGCCGGGGTACGGCCGAGTGGAAGATCGCTAAAAAAAAAAATGGGCCTTGTGCCAGCGATCAGCACAGGCGATACAAGGTCCATTTTTTGGGGCCTTAGCCACCAAGTGGAAAGTCTAGTCCAGTTGCTTTTTCTGGGCCTAAGAGGACGTCATTTGAACTTCGGAGGAAGCGTGGAGGATTAGCTCTGAGTTATTTAAAGAGTTAAATTGAAGATAATTGTACTCAGAATATTGAGTCAGGGAATATAAATAGGTATTATCAAGTTATTTTTGGTAAATAGTTTTTAGATATTGAAATTATTGTGTAAATAACTTTTACATAGTGAAGTTATTTACTGATATCGTTGGGGCCTATCAAACTGACTGGTACACAGCGTAGAGAGTACAGAGAGTGCAGAGTACAGTGACTAGAGCGTATAGAGTAGAGAGATGATTAAAATTAGTGAAAGTAATTATCGATAGTGATGAGGCCCATGCTTTCCCTGTCTTTAATTGCAACTGCTCACATACTGGTTACTGAAAGGATCAATCGAAGAGGTGGCAGAGTAATGCGTAGACGGAGACAAAGACAGAGGAGGAGACCGTACAGCCAACGGAGGTACTTGGAAAAGCAATCTTACCTGAACTTGTCTGAAAATGCTTGTATTAGGAGGCTGCGATTCCTGAAGGAGGTCATCGATGAGATATGTCAATTCGTCAAGGGTGATCTGCAGCCTTCCAGCACCATCAGAAACGCACTGTCCGTTGAGGTGAAGGTTACTGATGCCCTAGCCTTTTACACATCGGGATCTTTTCAAGCTTCAGCTGGTGACATCTGCCATATCTCTCAGCACGCTACACACTGCTGTATTCGACAGGTGACTGAAGCCCTTTACACTCGCAGGATGGACTTCATAAGCTTCCCAATGACCAGGGAGGCACAGACCGAGAGGGCATTGGGTTTCTCGAGAATAGCAGACTTCCCCAAGGTGCAGGGAGCAATAGACTGCACAACATTGCCCTGAAAGCACCCTTAAAGAACGCAGAGGTGTTTCATAACAGAAAGGGGTTCCACTCACTAAATGTGCAGCTTGTTGTCGACCACAATCAAACAATTTTAACAGTAAATGCTACATTTCCTGGCAGCATCCATGATGCGCACATCCTACGTGAAAGTGCTATCCCTGACCTGTTTGTCAATCAGCCAGAAGGTCACGGTTGGATGCTGGGCGATAAAGGATATGGCCTTACCAGTTGGCTGATGACCCCTCTGCGTAATCCGGTCACTGAAGCACAGAAACGGTATAATGAAAGTCACATAGTGACTCGCAACATCGTTGAAAGACAATTGGAGTCCTAAAGCAACACTTCAGATGCCTGGATCATTCTGGTGACAGCCTACAGTACCACCCTGATCAGGTAGCAGAGTTTATTGTGGTGTGTTGCATGCTGCATAACCTAGCTATAAAGAGAGGACAAATAATGCCAGATCATGCTGCAGCCGGCGAAGATGAAGAGGAGGAACAGGCAGGAGAGGATGCAGGCGAGGACATAGGGGAGCTTAATCAGCCTGGCGATCTAGCACCGGTACCACCACACCCTTCCCGAAGACCAGTAGCCAGTGGCAGTTACACGGCCGCTAAACTTTTGCGTCAGCAGCTCATTAATGAACGCTTTGCATAAACTATTAATTGTGGATATTCAAATGTTCAATTACAGTTAGGGTTAATCAAAAGTTTCATTTGCGTGGTGTTTCCTTGTTGTCTTTCCTGCACTGGCCTATCATCTGAATTAGTTTAAGTAAAGTTTAAAGTACTGGCAAAGTAAAAGTACTGGTATAATAACAGAATAAACAAAACAAATATGCATGAAAAAATGTACGTTTGAAAACTAATGTAACTAAGAGAGAAGGCACAAAAGTTGTTGAATACATTTTTTTTATTAACAAAGATAGAATTTTTTTAATTAACTAATGAACAACACCCTTCCCCCAACCCCCCCCCTCCCCCGCACCAACACACCCTTCCTTCAAATCCCCAAAACGTTATAAGAAGAATAAATTGAACATTTAAGTAATAATAACAAGTGAACATTTAAGTAACAACCCATGGAACTATTGAAAAACACTCCCCGCCCCCCCCTACCTGAGGCCATGTTTCCCTCCAGATCCTGTCCCACCCCGTGTTCGCACCCCACCTGCCCGTTTTGGTCTACGCAGACCGACAACAAGATGTTGTGCAGAGTGGAACGGCAAGACTTCCTGCCGTGGTGGAGGTGACGGAGCAGAAGCAGAAGCCTCAGGCTCTACTTCCGAGTCAGGAGGAACTGTGTCCTCCGTACTCGCTTGTGTGCTTGGGGTCTCGCTGCGAGTGGACATGACACCTTGGGGTGCAGCGCCGGGTCCAGCCAGCAACGCGTGTCGTAGGGCATTTGTTGTGGCTGCCTGCTCCCTGATCGCCTCCAACGTCTCCCGAACAGTCTGTGACTGCTCAGAAGACCAGCTGGAGAAGCGCGAGCAGAACTCGCTCCAGGATGTGGAGAACTGGCTCCAACTTGATGAGAAACCCGCGAACCCCTGGATAAGGTCGCGATCGATCGCGACCGTCTCCCTGCACAGGGATAGTAAGCCCTCCGTCTGGTCCTCCGTGGCAGGCGAGTGCATTTCACGCTGACTGGACCGCCATGGAGTCGGCGTGTGCAATGTCATGTGCCTTGGCGTCACCACCTGCACACCGCTTGGTCCCGGTGCCTGCCTCAAAAGAGAAGGCCGCAGGTTGTCCCCACCGCCCCCCCCCCCAAAAAAAATCTCTTCTTCTTCCCCCGCCTCCTCCTCCTCCTGCTCATGCACAGCAGCAGGAGTCTGCAGTGGCTCCTCCTCTGCCTCTTCCTCCCGCGAAGTTCCAGAAGGTTCACTCCACGGACACTTGTTGACCTTTGAAAGACAAATGAAATTTATAACCAACGTTTAACAATTCAAATCAATACATCTCAATTTTTCAAGAACTCAAAACATTATAATGCTTTCCATTAGCCCATATGCACAAGCGATCACCAGGCCTAACATGACCTCATTCAAAGACCAATAGTACATCTCAATTATATATCAAATTACATTAGAATTGCATAACATTACATGCGTAACTAAGATATATGTAGTGTTTACTATTGATTTACACATTGCACAATGCACAGTTCCCATTACTCACGTGACTCAAGGGTGGGTTCAGCCACACCATGGGTTGTGACCCAACAGCTTCCTGGCCCCACCAAGGACACCGCAAGCTCCTTGTAAGCACTTAGAGGCTGCAGCATGGCACAGCACCCGCCCATCTTGCGTTGCTCGCGGTGGTTGATAGATATCTTCTTCTGTAAATGATAAGATAACATTGCACGGCATAGGCAAATGGATTTGGCAATAAACATTTAAGACTGACAGATTTATATGTTCAATTACAAATTTGCATTACATTGCTTAGGAATAAAATATTGCATACTATAATATTCAATTTTATGTTGGGGTGCATAAATGTATTCATAATTTAGTTATGTTTAAAAATTACGAAATAACATTGCAGATTCTAGTTACAATTTCCATACATCATTAAATAATACATATGGATGATTTCAAATATAAATTTCAACTTACTCTGGCAGCCGCCAGTAGGCTGTTCGATCTTTTGCGGCACTGGTCCGGTGCCCGTGCTTCATTTGATGCCGATGTGACCACGTCGGCAATCTCTGCCCAAATCCTCCGATAGGGGTGGAGGTTTCCCATGCCCACACTGTGTCAGATCCTCCCACCTCGCACTGACTATGTGCTCGCACTGACGAGGGCCTCATTGGCCTCCTCGCTGAAGGCTTGGTCCTTCGCCTTTCCATTGATCCCTCCATTTTTGAAATTATGGGTAATATTATTATATAAATTCAAACAATCCAGTAACTGCTTTTTCCTTTTTCTTTTCTCCTTTCTCCTCTCTCTCTCTCTCTCTCCCCCCGACCCTCACAGAGCTTCTGAGCATGTGTGATGACCCCTGACCTCTCAAAATGCGGCAAAGAAAATCAACCTAAAAAAAAGATCAAGCTACACATGCGCAGTATAGCGTTGCTAGGGAAGCTTTTTTTTTATTCACTTCGCTTTCTTTGGGTGATCATGAGATCGCCGAAAAATCAGATCATCCATTTGACATCGCTGGGGTAAGGCCGAGTGGAAAATCGCAACAAAAAATAAATGGGCCTTGTGCCGGCGATCAGCATGGGCGATACGTCCGACATCGCTGGAACAAGGCCCATTTATTTGGGCCTTAGCCACCTAGTGGAAAATCTAGCCCAAGGTGTGAGCCGTTGGTTTGGTGGCAGCTTTCTCGTACCTGAATCAGAGATGAAGGGATCGTGCCTATAGTGTCTCTGCTTCATGGGTTCTTTGCTTAAGAATTCATGGCTACACATTTGCTGTAAAGAACTAGCTGATTTATTAGCAAAGCTTCAACAAACTCTACCGGGCTCACAACAGCCCACCTCGTCGTGGACAACCTGAACTCAATTAACCGGGGTTTTATTGCATCTTGGTCACGAAACTGGCAAAGCCACTCACAGTGCAACGGCTCCACAAGCCTGTGAACATGCCCACAGGTGCACACACACTCCAGACCAACGTTCCTTGTAAGCTGCACTTTGTTCTACACAGCCTGTTTCTTTTAATGCGCAGTCCCTTTAAATTTCCGCCTATGCGTGATATTTCCAACGGAGAAGCCGGTGAGTGGCCTGCGCGAGACCTTTCCCATGACTGCGCGGCTGCACAGCTTAGAGGGAACATTGCTCCAAATGGCTCCGCGAGTGGAGACTGTAATATGGTCTCTGAATATTGGGTTAACGTCAAGCATGTGTGTCTGATAGGTACCTTCCCCTCCACCCACCCGCCGCCTCCCCCCACCCCCACCCCGCCAATTGCAAAGAGTAGGCGGGCCCTTTAGCCTTGGGTACCCACCTAGTCGAAGCTACTCTAAAGATAAAATCCGGGAGGAAGACAACAGGAAACCACTGCAGCTACTCTTCCCTAGTGAGTGGCTGATGAATCTTGTCTGTGAGACTTGAGTTAGGACCTGCCCTCAGGGGCAGAACACAATCGCTGGGGAGTTAGAAGTGTCATTTTTCAGCCCCCATAACAGTCTGAGCTTCAAAAATAAATCTATGCCCCATAGAACCAAGGCAGTTCTTCCACTGTTCATATATAACATGTATGTATTTTTTTAGGCATCACACAGGTTTAGGCTTCCCTTCCAAAGTTGTCTTGCCTTTTGTTTCAGCACTAACCATGCAAGCCTGTTCCCTAACAAGTAGATTCCCAAACAAGACAAATTAGTGATGCAACAACACATCTAACGTGAAACTAGCTTTAGACCCAAAGGTGCTGTACCTCTTCCAGAATACGCATTGGAACCAGAGACTTATGCAATTAAATAGTGCCCATTGATATAAATAAAGAGTCCACTCTAATGTCACAGTCCCTTAGTACCTGAGTACAAACATTTGGATTTAATTGCCTTGATCTTCCCATCACCAATCACTGCTCCTCTTGAACATCCCTGATTATAATCGCTCCACCATTGGTGGCCGTGCCTTCAGCTGCCTAGGTCCCGAGCTCTGGAACTCCCTCCCTAAACCTCTCCGCCTCTCTACCTCTCTTTCTTCCTTTAAGACTCACCTTAGAACCTACCTCTTTGATCTGCCCTAATTTCTCCATATGTGGCTCAGTGTCAAATTTTGTTTTATAATACTGCTGTGAAGCTCCTTGGGACGTTTTACTACATTAAAGGTGCTATATAAATACACGTTGTTGTTGTTGGTAGTGTAAGGTGGAACCTTTCCTTTATTTACAGAGGACAACTTTGGAAAGGAGGGAGTATCTGTGATGCCTCCAAGAGCAATTCTAACAGCAGTAAGACAGTGAGTAGCACTGCGCAAAGTATTGAGCTGGTAGGTGTCCCACAGTAAGAAGGTATGTAGACAATTCAGCAGGGACAGGTTCAACAGCAAGGTGCCAAGGGGTTGCTGGTGGCACTGGGACATTGGCCATCATCTCGGTGGAGTGTGGCATCTCACGGCATACACGGTTAGTTGGGCTTCATGGTCAGAGATTGGCAAGTGGTTAAATGGTGAGAGATTGGGAAATGTTGGTGTTCAGAGGGACCTGGGTGCCCTTGTACACGAATCACTGAATGTCAACATGCAGGTACAGCAAGCAATTAAGAAAGCAACTGGTATGTTGGCCTTTATTACAAGAGGATTTGAGTATAAGAGTAAAGACATCTTACTGAAATTATATAGGCCTCTGGTGAGACCACACCTGGAGTATTGTGTACAGTTTTGGTCTCCTTACCTAAGGAAGGATACACTTGCCATAGAGCGAGTGGAACAAAGGTTTGCCAAACTGATTCCTGGGATGGGGGGGGGGGGGATTGTCCTATGAGAAGAGATTGAGTAGGCTAGGCCCATATTCTCTAGAAGAATGAGAGGTGATCTCATTGAAACATACAAAATTCTTATAGGGCTTAACAGGGTAGATGCAGGGAGAATGCTTCCCCTGGCTGGGGAGTCTAGAACCAGGGATCACAGTCTCAGATTAAGGGGTTGGCCATTTAGGACTGAGATGAGGAGAAATGTCTTCACTCAGAGGGTGGTGAATCTTTGGAATTCTCTACCCCAGAGGGCTGTGGAGGCTCAGGCCTAAACTTTCCTATCATTTTTGGCGGGTTCTCGGCGATTTTCTCAGCGGTACAGCTGTTTTTCTGCCCGGCGAAAATATCCCCCTTAGTTTTTTAATGGTATCGCCCAAATCTGAAACGCCCGCCGGGACCAAACCGCCGACATGCAACGCCGAGAAAATCGCCAGGGCATAAGTTTGGCCTCAACAGAAGCCCGTCCAGATCGCCGAGGAAACCGACCTGTAAAAGCTGCTTAAACAGGGCAGTAGGTGAGTACTCTGCAAAGAAAGGAAAGTTAAAGGTTCTTTATTTTTATTTTTTTAATTTTAAAACAGCGATTAGGTGTAAAAGTGTCTTGGGAATGCTTTTCATGTTTTTTTTTATTGAAATTTTTTTTAAAGTTTTCCCCTCTCCCTAGGCCCAACCGCAGCCTTGGACTAAATTTTTTTTAAACTGCCCTTTTTACTTAGTTTCCCCTGAACTGCGGAGAAAACCGCTGAGAATAAAGGTGCAGCGCCCATTTTCTTGCCGGACGATTAGTTTTAATTAGTTTTCACATAAAAGTGTAAATTTTTGCCAGCGTTACTTACCAAATGTCAGCGGTTTTTCTGAGCAGGCAATCGGGCGTTGAGGGGCTCATAGAAAAGTCTAGTCCTCAGTCTTTGAGTATATTCAAGACAGAGATCGATATATTTTTGGATATTAAGAAAATCAATGGATTATGGGGACAGTGCAAGAAAGTGGAGTTGAGGTAGAAGAACAGCCATGATCTTATTGAATGGTGGAGCAGGCTCGAGGGGCTGAATGGCCTACTCCTGCTCCTATTTCTTATGTTCTTATGTTCATCCTGCACCCTTCAAGTTGAAAACTTTTTGCCCTGTAAGTTGCTACGTGCGAGCTGATAACGGCGCGGCGAGTGCAACGGGACATCTGGGGCCTCAGTGAACAATGGGACCAACAGTCTATCTCCTTAACCATGGGATTGAAGGATGGAGAAAGAAACAGAGAAATGACGGAGAATGAAATCGGGTGAATTAGAGTCAAATCAAGTTCAGAAAATGAAATAAAGAGAGGGAAAGAAAGACAGGATTCAGAAAGAGAGTAATAGGAGATAGAAAGGAAAAGTGAGAAAATCATTTTAAATATTTAACATTTTTTAAATCTCTAATAACAATTTACTACATGCAGGAATGAGTCGGAACACGTTTTAATAGTTCGCTTTCTGAGCCAGAGGTTGATTGGCATAGTGATAACAATTTTCAGGTCATTAAAAGGGTACTTACTGTGGTGTATCATGCATGCACTCCCATGTTCCGCCACCAGGGAGCTCATCCACTGAAGTCCCAATGGATCCTAGCATCCCTTGGGAGCACTGTATATAAGCCGGCCCCTAAGGCCTGTTCCTCACTCTGCAGTGTCTTCTTAAAGACTGAGGTCACTGTTACTTTAACCTCCCTGTGTGCAGCCTCATCTGTGTTAGGAACATAATAACTGGCAACGAGAATATGAATCCAACGCAAAGATGCAGAAAACTGTGGGCATCCTGGAGAAGTTCTCGGAGGGTGAGGACTGGGAAGCCTATGTCGAACGGCGAGACCAGTACTTTGTAGCCAACGAGCTGGACGGAGAAGGAAGCGCTGCAAAAAGGAGAGCGGTCCTCCTCATAGTCTGTGGGGCATCGACCTACAGCCTCATGAAGAATCTTCTGGCTCCGGTGAAACCCACAGATAAGTCGTATGAGGAGCTGTATGTCATGTATGTAACCAGCATACAATTGTAACCCTCATGTAACCACTGCATACTTTACATACTTACTAGAAATGCACACCTTGACCACAGGAGGTGTATTTGTGAGAGACACTCTTTACCTGGAGATTCAGGTATATAAGGGGAGGTCCCTCGCAGGGTCGGGACTCCTTGGTCCAGGTAATAAAGGTGAAGGTTACAGAGTGACTGTGTCTGCAGTACGTGCCTCGTGTGATTATGTTTAAGAGTTAAGGACTCAACACCTGGCAACGGGAAACGGGAATCACTGAACCCAGAGGATAGCCACCGGTAGCTCAGAGGAACGTTACTGTGTGGGTGAAGACTGGGACAATTTTGTGGAGAGACTCCAGCAGACCTTTGTCACAAAGGATTGGCTGGGAGAGGATGCGGCTGACAAGTGGAGGGCACATCTACGAACAAGCTGCGGGACAAAAACGTATGCGCTGATGAAGGACCTGCTCGGACCCCACAAACCGGCCGACAAGTCTTTTGAAGAGTTCAGCCAGCTGATCAGCGAACACTTAAAACCGGCGAGCAGCATACACATGGCCCGGCACCGGTTCTATACACACCGACATCGGGAAGGGCAAAATATCTCGGACTTCGTGGCAGACTTGCGGCGCTTGGCCAGCCTCTGTAAGTTCTCAGACACCTGCAGGGGGGAGATGTTAAGGGTTTTTTTTCATTGCGGGCATTAGCCATGCCGGGATCTTCAGGAAGCTCATATAGATCAAGGACTTAACTCTAGAAGGGGCAGCATTGATAGCTCAAACTTTCATAGCCGGGGAAGAAGAGACCAAGCTAATTTACGCAAGTAGTCCTGGGTCTAACGTGACGACGGACCAAGGAATTAACGTGATAAACGCAGCTCAAGATCTCGCAGTCAGGCAAAGGCATTTTGAAATTGCAGCAGTCAGACAAAGGCATTTTGTAACTGCCCAAGCTGAAACCGACTCTAGGGTGGGCCCCCGACAGGGACAATGGAGAGGGGAGCAGCAATTCACGCCATCAAGGGGACCATTAACACCCACTATCAGAGTGTTTAGAAACAACCAAGGGAACAATCAGAGAGGAATGCCTGCTAACAGTCCTTTTGTGAACAACGATCTCTGCCAATGTTGGAGATGCGGGGGCAGACATTAGGCGAAAAGCTGCAAATTTCAGCAGTTCGTCTGTAGGAAATGTAATGCCAGAGGACACTTGGCTAGGGTTTGCTAACAGACGGTAGCGAGGCTAATCTATGAAACAAAGGAATCAGGCAAGGGGCTTACAGTGCAGGACAATGCCTGGGGTAAAGCCATGGATGCTGAAGTTCAGCGGGTTCATGTGGCTGACGGCCACAGCTCATACACCAAAACGCCACCCATGATGATGAGAGTTTTATTGAATGGCATATGGAGCTGGACACAGGAGCTAGCCAGTCCCTCATGAGTGCACAACAATTTGAGAAACTATGGCCACACAGAGCTAGCAGGCCCAAACTGGAACGAATTAATACGCAGCTACGGACGTACACCCAAGAGATCATTCCAGTGCTAGGCAGTGCAAACGTGATGGTAATACACAATGGGTCACAGAACCGGCTGCCACGCTGGATTGTTCTGGGAAATGGCCCCGCGCTTTTGGGAAGGAGCTGGCTAGCTGAGATGAACTGGAAATGGGGGGATGTGCACGCCATTTCATCTGTGGAGCGAAGCTCATGCTCACAGGTACTACAAAAGTTCGGGTCACTGTTTCAACCCGGTGTCGGAACGTTCAAGGGCACAAAGGTAGTTATACGCATCACTTCGGACGCCAGACCAGTGCACCACAAAGCCAGAGCGGTGCCGTACGTGATGCATGAGAAAATAGAGAGTGAACTGGACAGGTGCTCAGAGAGGGCATAATTTCGCCCATTGAATTCAGTGACTGGGCAAGTCCCATTGTTCCTGTCCTTAAAGCGGATGGCTCGGTTAGGATCTGCGGTGATTACAAAGCCACCATCAACCGGGTGTCCCTGCAGGACCAATACCCGCTCCCGAGAGCGGAGGACCTTTTTGCCACGATGGCAGGTGGCAAGCTGTTCACTAAATTGGACCTCACTTTGGCCGACATGACTCAGGAAGTAGCTGAAGAATCCAAGCTTCTGACCACCATCACGACGCACAAGGGCTTTTTCATCTACAACAGGTGTCCTTTTGGCATCCGTTCGGCGGTCGCTATCTTTCAGAGAAACATGGATAGCTTGCTGAAATCCATTCCCGGTACAATCATATTCCAGGACGACATCCTAATAATGGGTTGAGACACCGAGGAACACCTCCACAACCTGGAGGAGGTGCTATGCCGAAGAAGGCCAAGTGTGTGTTTTTGGCCCCAGAGGTCGAGTTTTTGGGCAGGAGGGTTGCCGCAGATGGGATCCGGCCTACCGAATCCAAAACGGAGGTGATCTGTCGTGCTCCCCGGCCCAGCAACACATCGGAGTTGCGATCGTTCCTGGGACTTTTGAACTATTTCGGGAACTTCCTGCCGAACTTAAGCACATTGTTGGAGCCGTTACACGTGCTCCTGCGTAAAGGTTGCGAATGGTTTTGGGGGGACTGTCAAGAACAGGCTTTCAACAGGGCGCGGAACCTGCTTTGTTCTAACAAACTGTTAACGTTGTATGACCCCTGTAAAAAAACTAGTTTTAACATGCAATGCATCATCATACAGGGTTGGGTGTGTGTTGCAGCAGGGTAATGGAGACTTACAACTCCAACCGGTGGATTATGCCTCCAGGTCGTTCTCCTAGGCAGAGCATGGGTACGGCATGGTCGAAAAGGAAGCACTCGCTTGTGTTTATGGTGTGAAAAAAACGCACCAGTACCTTTTCGGCAGACCGTTCGAGTAAGAAACGGACCACAAGCCATTAACTTCTCTGTTGGTCCGACAGCAAGGCGGTCAATGCAAATGCGTCAGCTCGCATACAGCAATGGGCTCTCACGCTGGCTGCGTATGACTACACCATACGGCACCGGCCAGGCACCGAAAACTGCGCTGACACGTTCAGCAGGCTTCCCCTTGCCACCACCGAGGGGGCGGCGGAGCAAAGCGCTGAGATGGTCATGGCCGTTGAGGCTTTTGACACCGCAGGCTCCCCCATCACAGCCCGCCAGATCAAACTCTGGACCAACAGGGACCCCCTCCTATCCATGATAAAGAAATGTGCCCTGACGGGGGATTGGGTGCCAATGCATGGGACGTGCCCCGAGGAGGTCAGACCATTTCAGAGACGGATGGATGAGCTCTCCATCCAAGCCGACTGCCTGTTATGGGGCAGACGAGTGGTCATGCCCCAGAAGGGGAGGGAAGCATTCACCAGGGAACTCCACAGTGAGCACCCTGGCATCGTGTTAATGAAGGCCATTGCCCGGTCACATGTATGGTGGCCGGGGATTGACTCAGACCTGGAACACTGGGTTCGCAGGTGCACGACGTGTGCCCAGCTGGGCAACGCCCCAGGGAGGCCCCGCTCAGCCCGTGGCCCTGGCCCACCAAGCCTTGGTCACGCATTCACGTGGACTATGCGGGCCTGTTCATGAGAAAAATGTTCTTGATACTTGTCGATGCATACTCGAAATGGATCGAGTGCATCATATTAAACACGTGCACGACATCCATCACCGTGGAGAGCCTGCGCACGATTTTCGCGACCCACGGCTTACCGGACATTCTGGTCAACGACAATGGCCCGTGCTTCACCAGCCATGAATTCCAGGAGCTTATGTCGGGTAATGGCATTAAACATGTCCGGACGGCGCTGTTCAAGCCGGCTTCCAATGGCCAGGCGGAACGTGTGGTCCAAGTCATTAGGCAAGGCATGCTCCACATCCAAGGACCCTCTCTGCAGTACCGCCTATCGCACCTCCTTCTGGCCTATAGGTCCCAGCCGCACTCGCTCACGGGAGTTCAACTCCTCATGAAACGTATGCTCCAAACGCAGCTGTCCCTCATCCACCCAACCCTGGCAGACATTGTTGAGGGCAAGCGCCAGTCCCAAACCAAGTGCCACGATCGTAACTCAAGGGAGAGGTGTATAGAAATGGATGATCCGGTATTTGTACTTAACCATGCATTGGGACCCAAGTGGATGGAGAGCACCGTAATTGGTAAAGAGGGAAACAGAGTCATAGTGGTCAGACTCAATAATGGGCAGATAGGCCGCAAACACTTGAACCAAGTAAAGAAAAGGTTCAGCATCGACACCGATGAACATGAAGAAGAGCATGAGATGTCAACCACACCACTGCCAGTGGATGAGCAACAAGGACAATCACCAGCATGCACAGTCCCTGTGGCCAGCCCGGACAGGCCGGAATCACCTCAGGTAACAGAAACACATGCCGAGGCTCAGCCACCAGAGCCTCAACTGCGGCGCTCCACGAGAGAGCGTCGACCACCTGACAGACTTAACCTTTGAGTCAAAAAGACGTGAGGGGGAAGGTGATGTCATGTATGTAACCAGCATACTACTGTAACCCTTATACAATTGTAACCCTCATGTAACCACTACATACTGTACATTCTTACTAGAAATGCACACCTTGACCACAGGGGGTGTACTTGTGGGAGACACACCTTACCTGGAGATTCAGGTATATAAGGGGAGGTCCCTCGCAGGGCCAGGACTCCTTGGTCCAGGTAATAAAGGAGTGACTGTGTCTGCAGTACGTGCCTCGTGTGATTATGTTTAAGAGTTAAGGACTCAACACTGTGTACACTGGTTCAGGAGCATCTTAGCCCGAGGTAGAGCGTGCTGGTGTCGAGGTATCGGTTCTACATGTGCCAGCGATCTGAAGGTCAGGAAGTAGCGAGCTACGTTGCCGAGCTAAGGCGACTTGCAGGACAATGTGAGTTTGATGACGACCTGGAGCAAATGCTCAGAGACTTTTTTGTACTGGGCATTGGCCACGAGACCATCCTACGAAAACGTTTGACTGTAGAGACACCGACCCTCAGTAAGGCCATTACGATAGCAGAGGCGTTTATGTCCACCAGTGATAACACCAAACAAATCTCTCAGCACACAAGTGCGAGCAATGTTCATAAATTAACTGGAACTGTTTTTGCGAGCAGAAATGTACAGGGCAGAACCCACGAGTCTGCAACTGCCAGCAGGCCTCAGGTAACCCCGATGAGTCAGAGTCCCCAACAAAGGATGAATGCAAGGCAATTCACACCTTGTTGGCGTTGTGGAGGCTTTCATTCAGCCTATTCATGCCGCTTCAAAGGGTATGTTTGCAAGAGCTGTGGAACAATGGGGCACCTCCAACGAGCTTGCAAATGAGCTGCAAGCTCTGCAAAACCTGCTAACCACCACGTGGCAGAGGCAGATCGGTCCATGGTGGATCAAAGCAATTTCGTGCCTCAGAGAGAGGAGGCAGATGCTGAAGTACACGGGGTGCACACATTTTCGATGAAATGTCCACCTATAATGTAAAATTGAATGGCTTACCCGTAGCCATGGAACTGGACACTGCCGCTAGCCAATCCATCATGAGTAAAAAGATGTTTGAGAGACTGTGGTGCAACAAGGCACTCAGACCAGCCCTGAGCCCCATCCACACGAAACTGAGAACATACACCAAAGAGCTTATCACTGTCCTGGGCAGCACCATGGTCAAGGTCACCTACAAGAGCACGGTGCACGAACTGCCACTCTGGATTGTCCCGGGTGATGGCCCCACACTACTTGGAAGGAGCTGGCTGGGCAAAATCCACTGGAACTGGGTTGACATCCGAGCGCTATCACATGTTGATGAGGCCTCATGTACCCAGGTTCTTAACAAATTTCCTTCCCTCTTTGAGCCAGGCATTGGAAACTTTTCCGGGGCGAAGGTGCGGATCCACTTGGTCCCAGAGGCACGACCCATTCACCACAAGGTGCGAGCGGTACCTCACATGATGAGGGAGAGAGTGGAAATCGAGCTGGACAGGCTGCAATGCGAGGGCATCATTTTCCCAGTGGAATTCAGCGAGTAGGCCAGCCCGATTGTTCCAGTATTCAAAAGTCATGGCACGGTCAGGATTTGCGGCAATTATAACGTAACTATTAATCGTTTCTCGCTACAGGATCAATACCCGCTACGTAAGGCAGATGACCTATTTGCGATGCTGTCAGGAGGCAAGATGTTCACCAAGCTCGATCTGCCTTCGGCCTACATGACGCAGGAGCTGGAGGAGTCTTCGAAGGGCCTCACCTGCATCATAACACACACAAGGGACTGTTCATCGACAACAGATGCCCGTTTGGAATTTGGTCGGCTGCAGCGATCTTCCAGAGAAACATGAAGAGCCTACTCAAGTCGGTACCACACACGGTGGTCTTTCAGGACGACATATTGGTCACGGGTCGGGACACCACCGAGCACCTACAAAACCTGGAGGAGGTCCTCCAGCGACCAGATTGCGTAGGGCTGCAGCTGAAGAGGTCAAAATGCATCTTCATGGCAACAGAAGTGGCGTTTTTGTGGAGAAAGATCGTGGTGGACGGCATTCGGCCCACAGACGCCAAGACAGAGGCTATCAGGAAGGCACCCAGGCCACAGAACGTCACGGAGCTGCGGTCGTTCCTGGGACTCCTCAACTATTTTGCTAACTTCCTACCGGGGTTAAGCACCCTTTTAGAGCCCTTACATGTGTTATTGCGCAAAGGTGAGAACTGGGTATGGGGAAAAAAAACAAGTAATTGCTTTTGAGAAAGCCAGAAACCTTTTATGCTCCAACAAGCTGCTTGTATTGTATAACCCATGTAAAAGACTTGTGCTAGCATGTGATACTTCGTCGTACGGAGTTGGGTGTGTATTACAACAAGCTAACGTTGCGGGGAAGTTGCAACCTGTCACCTATGCTTCCAGGAGCTTGTCTAAGGCCGAGAGGGCCTACAGCATGATTGAGAAAGATGCATTAGTGTGTGTGTTCGGGGTAAAGAAAATGCATCAGTACCTGTTTGGTCTCAAATTTGAGCTGGAAACCGATCACAAGCTCCTCACATCCCTGTTCGCTGAAAACAAGGGGATAAATACTAATGCCTCAGCCCGCATACAAAGGTGAGCATTCGCACTATCAGCGTATAACTATACCATCCGCCACAGGCCAGGCACCGAGAACTGTGCGGATGCTCTCAGTCAGATACCATTGCCCACCATGGGGGTGGAAATGGCGCAGCCTGCAAACTTGTTGATGGTGGCGCAGCCCGCAGACTTGTTGATGATCATGGAAGCATTTGAAAATGATAAATCACCTGTCACGGCCCGCCAGATTAGGACTAGGACCAGCCAAGATCCTCTGCTGTCCCTCGTAAAAAACTGTGTACTGCATGGGAGCTGGGCCAGCATCCCTGTTGAAATGTAAGAGTCAATCAAGCCGTTCCAGCGGCGAAAGGACGAGCTGTCCATTCAGGCAGACTGCCTGTTGTGGGGTAACCGCATAGTGCTACCCAAAAAGGGCAGGGAGACGTTCATCTCGGATCTCCACAGCACACACCCAGGTTTAGTAATGATGAAAGCAATAGCCAGATCCCACATGTGGTGGCCCGGTATCGACTCTGATTTAGAGTAGTGTGTACGGCAATGCAGCGTATGTGCTCAGTTGAACAATGCGCCCAGAGAGGCACCACTAAGTTTGTGGTCCTGGCCCTCCAGACCATGGTCGAGGATCCATGTCGACTATGCGGGCCCGTTTCTCGGTAAAATGTTCCTGGTGGTGGTGGATGCTTTTTCAAAATGAATTGAATGTGAAATAATGTCGGGAAGCACCGCCACCGCCACCATTGAAAGTCTGAGGGCCATGTTTGCCACCCACGGCCTGCCTGACATACTGGTCAGTGACAACGGGCCATGTTTCACCAGTGCCGAATTTAAAGAATTCATGACCCGCAATGGGATCAAACATGTCACCTTGATCCCGTTTAAACCAGCCTCCAATGGGCAGGCAGAGCGTGCAGTACAAACCATCAAACAGAGCCTTAAACGAGTCACAGAAGGCTCGCTCCAAACCCGCCTGTCCCAAGTACTGCTCAGCTACCGCACGGGACCCCACTCGCTCACAGGGGTGCCCCCGGCTGAGCTACTCATGCAAAGGACACTTAAAACCAGCCTCTCGCTGGTTCACCCCAACCTGCATGATCAGGTAGAGAGCAGGCGGCAGCAACAAAATGTAAACGATGGTCGCGCCACTATGTCACGGGAAATTGATCTGAATGACTTTATGTATGTGCCCATGCTCTATGGACATGGTCCCAAGTGGATCACGGGCACAGTGATAGCTAAAGAAGGAAATAGGGTGTTTGTAGTCAAACTAGACAATGGACAAATTTGCAGGAAGCACCTGGACCAAACGAGGCTGCGGTTCACAGACTGCCCTGAACAACCCACAGCAGAAACCACCTTTTTCGAGCCCACAACATACATCCAAAGGATCAACGACACCACCCCGGACCAGGAAATTAAACCCATCACGCCCAACAGCCCAGCAAGGCCAGGCTCACCTAGCAGCCCTGCAGGGCCAACAACATGCCAGCCCAGTGAGGGCACAGCCAACACACCAGAACAGACATTTGTACCGAGGCGGTCCACCAGGGAAAGAAAGGCTCCCGACCGCCTCACCTTGTAAATAGTTTTCACTTTGACTTTGGGGGGAGTGATGTTGTGTATCTGTAAAGCATGCACTTCCATGTTCCGCCACCAGGGAGCTCATCCCCTGAAGTCCCAAGGGATCCCAACATCCCTTGGGAGCACTGTATATAAGCTGGCCCCTAAGGCCTGTTCCTCACTCTGGAGTGTCTTATTAAAGACTGAGGTCACTGTTACTTTAACCTCCCTGTGTGCAGCCTCATCTGTGTTAGGAACACAATACTTACATTGTTAAGTGCCAGCGTTAACTTTCTGCCGTGAGTTTGATTCGAGTTTAATGTGCAAATCCAGCAAATTCTTAAAAATACCGGAGATGTTGAGGGTGAGATACCGTTTATGCAAGGCTAACAACAGAGCGGTGTAAATCGACCTGCAAGTCATGGCGATTTGCAACACACATCATTACATAGTATTATATAGAAACAGGCCATTCGGCCCAACTGGTTTGTGTCAGTGTTTATGCTCCACTTGAGCCTCCTCCCACCTGATTATCACCACTCTATCAGTATAACCCTCATCTAGCTTATCTAGCTTCCCCTTAAATGCATCTATGCTACTCCTTGTGGCGAGTTCCACATTCTCACCACTCTCTGGGTAAAGAAATTTCTCCTAAATTCCCTATTGGATTTATTAGTGACTATCTTATATTTATGATCCCTAGTTCTGGTCTCTCCCACAAGTGGAAACGTCTTCTGTACGTCAACCTCATCAAACCCTTTCATAATTTTAAAGACCTCTATATCAGGTCACCCCCACAGCCTTCCCTTTTTTTAGAGAAAGGAGCCCCAGCCTGTTCATCCTTTCCTTATAATTATAACCTGTTCTAGTATCATCTTAGTAAATTCTGTTTGCACATTCTCCAGTGCCTCTATAATCCTTTTTGGAATATGGAGACCGGAATTGTAGGTGAGTCATATCTCTTCATCCCTGAGCGTGCTGGCCAATTTGCACATTAATAATGGCAAGCGTCGCAAACAAGATTTTGTTCCAGCAAGATTTGGACCTTTAGCTCAGCCCATCCTCTTCGGAAGGCATGGATTCTAGCTGAGCTAATGTATCATGGTCACCACCAGTCCCTTAGTCCCTCTTCTGTGACAATGACTGTGGCTATCAGAAGGTTATTGTACCATGAAGGAGGATAGTCACCATCAACCCAGTTCCATCCCTCACCTCCAATGTGCATTTTGCAGTGGGGTCACTAGATGGTGATCAGGAGCAGAAACACCGTCTGATTTTTCTCTAAATTGAAAGGTGTCGTCGATAGTGCTATCAAGTGGCACTTGCTCGCCAATAACCTGCTCACCGATGCTCAGTTTGGGTTCCGCCTGGACCAGTCGGCTCCAGATCCCATTACAGCCTTGGTCTAAAGATGGACAAAAGAGCTGAATTCCAGAGGTGAGGTGAGAGTCACTGCCTTTGACATCAAGGCAGCATTTGACCGACTGGGGCATCAAGGAGTCCTAGTAAAACTGAAGTCAATGGGAATCGGGGGGGAAACTCTCCACTGGTTCGAGTCATATCTAGCACAAAGGAAGATGGTTGTAATTGTTGAAGGTCAATCATCTCAGCCCCAGGACATCACTGTAGGAGTTCCTCAGGGCAATGTCCTGGGCCCAACCATCTTCAGCTGCTTCATCAACGACCTTTCTTCCATCATAAGTTCAGAAGTGGGAATATTCACTGATGATTGCAGAGTGTTCAGTTCCATATGCAACCTCTCAGATAATGAAGCAATCTGTGCCCATATACAACAAGACCTGGATAACATTCAGGCTTGGGCTGATAAGTGCCAAGTAACATTTACGCCACATAAGTGCCAAGCAATGACTATCTTCAACAAACTCCCTTTGACATTCAATGGCATTACCATCACTGAATCCCCCACCATCAACATCCTGGGGGTCACCATTGACCAGAAACTTAACAGCACTGTGGGTGTACCTTCACCACACGGACTGCAACAGTTCAAGAAGGTGGCTCACCACCATCTTCTGAAGGGTAATTAGGGATGGGCAATAAATGTTGATCTTGCCAGTGTTGCCCACATCCCATAAACAAATGTTATAAAATGCATCTGGTTCACTAATGTCCTTTAGAGAAGGAAATCTGCCATCCTTATCCGGTCTGACCTATATGTGACTCCAGACCCACAGCAATGTGGTTGGCTCTTAACTGCCATCTGAAATGGCCTAGCGAGCCACACAGTTGTACCAAACTGCTACACAGACCACACGGACTGCAGCGGTTCAAGAAGGCGGTTCATCACCACCTTCTCAAGGGCAATTAGGGATGGGCAATAAATGCTGGCCTTGCCAGCAATGCCCACATCCCACGAACGAATAAAAAAAGGTTCAGATCAGCCTTGATCTAATTGAACCCCGAGGGACTGAACAATATGTTTCCTGTTCCTAATCCATCTGGAACTATAAAGATATCCACATTGAAAGAAAAGAAAGACATGCATTTCTATAGCGCCTTTCATGACCACCGGATGTCTCCATAGATAGGACAATTTTGTAGCTATGCCCTCATCCACCAGTCCACATATCTCGCAATGCACGATCCAACAATGTGCCGAAGTTACAATGCAAAGACAGGGGGACCGAAATTGGGCACTGCTGGAAACGCGACGCACCTACAGTGTTTCGACTGTATTTACCTGCGCGGTTGATGCAGTGGCCTCTTGAGCGAAATTCATTTCTTTGGCATATTTGTTTCAGCGGCCCGGAAGTCGGTCACAATAGGGGCAGATGCACGGCAGTGAGCGGAAGTTCGCACACTCGAGGGGCGGAAGTTGGAGGGGGGGCGGGCGGAGTGTCCTCTGCTGTCAGTCATCAGCGTAGCACTGATGGCATCATCACGGTGTCGCTTCACCACGGCTCTCCCCTTCACTTAAAGGGGAGAGCCTCCGCGATCCTTTAAGTTCGGTCCACTGGGCCACCAGGGAGTGTTTTGGCCGTTTAATGGCTTTTAATGGCAGCCGCATCGCCATTTTGAGCACACTCCAAGTTCAGTGCACCGCCAGAAAAAGCTACCAATGGCACCGAGCAGCGGCAGCAAGATTTTCTCGGTGGAATTTCACCATTGGTGGGGGGAACATCGGCAGTGCGCACTCTGATGATGCACTTAGGATGGATCGGCAGCAGCGGAGTGGTGGGTGGGGTGGGGGGGGGGGGGTGGGGGGAGGGTCACCGCCAGGATGCCGCAGGAGCGGAATTTTCAAAATGGCAGCCATTCCACGAAAAATCAGCAGCCATTGCACTCCGCAGCTAAGGTAACAGGCCTTAATGGAAGGGGCAATTTCAGCCCCAGGTTCTTAAGAAGAAAGAAAGACTTGCATTTATATAGCAGACGTCTCAAAGTGCATTACAGTCAATGAAGTACTTTTGGAGCGTAGTCAATGTTGTAATGTGGAAACGCGGCTGCCAATATGCGCACAGCAAGCTCCCACAAACAGGTAATCTGTTTTTTTGAGACATTGAGACATAAATATTGGCCAGAACACTGGGGATAACTCCCCTGCTCTTCTTCGAAATAGTGCCATGGGATCTTTTACATCCACCTGAGAGAGCAGACGCGGTTTAATGTCTCATCTGAAAGACGGCACCTCCGAACTGCCTCAGCACTGCACTGGAGTGTCAGCCTAGATTGATGTGTTCAAGTCCCCTCCATTGTATCAGTTGCTGCCTTTATTTGTCCTGTCCGAAAGGGTCTCCGCCCATGGTTTATGCTCTACCCTTTCAATTGAAGCTGTGAAATGATTGCATCCTTGGAAACTGTTATTATCTAAAATGTCTCCAATTGTGCTTTTCCAATCCAATAATGCTTTGTAAAAGTATTGAACTCTGTACGTTTCTCATAGACTGGCTTGCCAGAAATAATCATCATGCCCCATGAAATAGAATTTTCAATGTCAGTTTCACTGGCATGAAATCCTATTTCAAAATTCCATTCATTTTAACAGCAGGAAGATAAATGCTTATTAAAAAAAACCTTGTAACTTTCCATAGTACTGTAAATAAAGTTCAATCAGAGTTTCAGTGCTGAAGGTAGACTGTGTACACACCAGCACTATCCATTGAGATGTTAATCCTTTGCAATCTGCAGTTTTCGAGATACATTTGAAAATTGAAAGGTTTAATTACTCTTATCAGTGAATGAAAGAAAGATTTGCATTTCTATGTAATTGGCTGTGAAGCGCTTTGTGGAATCCTGACACGGGAGAATGCTCAGTTGAACAACGCGCCCAGAGAGGCACCACTAAGTCTGTGGTCCTGGCCCTCCAGACCATGGTCGAGGATCCATGTCGACTATGCGGGTCTGTTTCTCGGTAAAATGTTCCTGGTGGTGGTGGATGCTTTTTCAAAATGGATTGAATGTGAAATAATGTCGGGAAGTACCACCACCGCCACCATTGAAAGCCTGAGGGCCATGTTTGCCACCCACGGCCTGCCTGACATACTGGTCAGTGACAACGGGTCATGTTTCACCAGTGCCGAAGTTAAAGAATTCATGACCCGCAATGGGATCAAACATGTCACCTCGGCCCCGTTTAAACCAGCCTCCAATGGGCAGGCAGAGCGGGCAGTACAAACCATCAAACAGAGCCTTAAACGAGTCACAGAAGGCTCACTCCAAATCCGCCTGTCCCGATTACAGCTCAGCTACCGCACGAGACCCCACTCGCTCACAGGGGTGCCCCCGGCTGAGCTACTCATGAAAAGGACACTTAAAACCAGCCTCTCGCTGGCTCACCCCAACCTGCATGATCAGGTAGAGAGCAGGCGGCAGCAACAAAATGTAAACGATGGGTGCGCCACTGTGTCACGGGAAATTGATCGGAATGACCATGTGTATGTGCTAAACTATGGACATGGTCCCAAGTGGATCACGGGCACGGTGATAGCTAAAGAAGGGAATAGGGTGTTTGTAGTCAAACTAGACAATGGACAAATTTGCAGAAAGCACCTGGACCAAACGAGGCTGCGGTTCACAGACTGCCCTGAACAACCCACAGCAGACACCACCTTTTTCAAGCCCACAACACACACCCAAAGGATCAACGACACCATGCCGGACCAGGAAATCGAACCCATCACACCCAACAGCCCAACAAGGCCAGGCTCACCTAGCAGCCCTGCAGGGCCAACAACATGCCAGCCCAGCGAGGGCACAGCCAACACACCAGAACAGACATTTGTACCGTACCGAGGCAGTCCACAAGGGAAAGAAAGGCTCCCGACCGCCTCACCTTGTAAATAGTTTTCACTTTGACTTTGTGGGGGAGGGGGGGAAGTGATGTTGTGTATCTGTAAAGCATGCACTCCCATGTTCCGCCACCAGGGAGCTCATCCCCTGAAGTCCCAAGGGATCCCAGCATCCCTTGGGAGCACTGTATATAAGCCAGCCCCTAAGGCCTGTTCCTCACTCTGGAGTGTCTTAGTAAAGACTGAGGTCACTGTTAATTTAACCTTCCTGTGTGCAGCCTCATCTGCGTTAGGAACACAATAAGCACTTCAGTGCCATACCGACAGAAAGCATTGTTGAAAGTGCTGTCTTTGGAATTACATGTGAAAATGAGATCCTGTCTGTGTGTTTCAGGAGATGTTAAGGGCTTTGGACACTAAGGGAATCAATTGATATGGGGATCGGATGGGAAAGTGGAGTTGAAGTCAAAGATCAGCCGTGATCTTATTGAATGGTGGAGCAGGCTCCAGGGGCCGAATGGCCTACTCCTGCTCCTATTTCTTACGGTTATGTCCCATGAACCTATTTGAGGAATAATGCTTATCTAGCAAACAAAATTTCCTCAAATACTGCCCCAAAAACACAATGAGCTGGCTATTCATCTCAATTACTGTTTGAGGGACCTGATGGTGACCAAATTCTTGCCTGCATGACAACAGTGAGTGCACTTCAAAAATTGGTTGTGAAGCACTTTAGGACATCTTGAAAATGCATCAAGGCACCACATCAATGCTAGCGCTTTTATTAGTCTGGGCTGAACACACACCAACAGACTGGTGATGAAAGAACAATGCTAAGTAAGGATGAACATTGCATTTTGGGATGATGTCCTCGTTTGACTTTTATTCCATCAGAATGCTAGCGTTACCTTCAGTGTTGAATGCAAATCTATTTTCAACCTGCCAACAAGGCTAATGCAATTGCGATAAATAAGTGAGGATTTTTGTGAACTTTCGACAGAGTAGTTCTCAAACTCTTCTGAAGTGACAGATGGAAAAGAGATTTTTTTTAACCATAGATGAAGAGACACATTTTGTGTTTCAATACAACAATCCCATATATGAGGGAGGTAAATATTTAACAGCATTATTATATTTCGTCTGGTAGGCTGCACTTTTTGACCGTTGTTGCTATTTCTATTCTCCGTAATCAAAATAACAAGCTTGCAACTAATTATTAGAGTGGTGCTAAATTTCAGCTTCAGCCTGAGGAGGTGATGCTTGAACACAGCTTTCAAGTATGCGGGGGAGGGGGTAGAAGTGTTGTGACGTCAGAAACATCTTCATGACGATCTCCTTCAGTCAGATTATCCTCTTACAAAAGCAAAACACTGCCAATGCTAGAAATCTGGACTAGAAACAGAAAATGCTGGAAATACTCAGCAGGTCAGGCAGCATCTGTGGAGAGAGAAACAGAGTTAACGTTTCAGGTCGATGACCCTTCATTAGAACTGGAAAAAGTTAGAGATGTAACAGGTTTTTAAGTAAGTTTAGGGGAAGGGAAAGAGGGAAAACAAAAGGGAAGGTCTGTGATAGGGTGGAAGGCAAAAGCGATTAAGGGCTAGAAATTCCTCAGCCTGTTGTTATTTGATAAATAACGTCATTTTGTGAAGAAATAAGAAAAATGGTACCATTTTTTTAAGGGGGTAAGTTCAGCCCAAACATACCCCTGTCATTAAAAAACGGCATTGCTGGAGGAATCGTGTTTAATATCATCTCTAACTTTACAGCAAGGCCGATATCACCAAAAAATACAGGGGAGAAAAATTTCCAAATTAAAAAAAATTAAAAATGAGAAAACATTAAGAAATGAATCGCTGAAAAAAAAAATGTTTTTAAAAACTTCAACTTATCTTTTTTGTAGGTCTTCTTACTTACCGACGTTCTTAACCTGCTTTTCCATGCGTTGTTTTTTAACCCGAGTACGGGCTCGCCGAATGGCCAAATTTAGGCAGTGCGATTTTTATGGTATGGCAATCCAGAAAATGTCGATATTTTGAAAACGCCATTCTTAAACTTTAGGGAATTTTGTGCACTTTATTTTAAGAACAATAAAGCGGCTTTAATGTGAAAAAATTCTGTTAAAGCGTGCGTTAGGTTGGCTAATTTCTAGCCCTTAAAGACAAAAGGGATGATGGTGCAGAGGAGATGGTAATGGGACAAGTTAAGAAACAAAAGATGAGTCTAGATGGAGATGGCAGAATCATCAACTGCTGCCGTGGGAAAGAGAAACAAAATCAGAAAGAAAGAAAAAAAGTAGAGGCAGAGCTTATGGTTTGAAATTGTTGAACTCGATGTTGAGTCCAGAAGGCTGTAAAGTGCCGAAACGAAAGATGAGAGGGGCCGAAATTGTCCCCTTTCCTTAAGCTCCATTACCTAAGAGGCAGTACTGGGGCGGTAAGCCTTTCCGATCGTGGACAGGCGGATGGGCTGACCCATCAGAAACTGCCCCCGGGCTGGGAGCGGTGGAAACGGGTTTCAGCCCCGCCCATGTTACTGTCCCGTCGGGCACGCCCCTTACCGCCCGGTGAGGGAAATATACCCGCGGGAGCGGAGCAGCCGGGGGTCCGTACCCCCGACAGCTTTTTCCGGCAGGAAGCTGCCAGTGGCTGGACGGCTCATCCACCAAAGGGGAGGGTGCTCTGCCGCGGCCGCCATTTTATTTTAATTGTCAGCTGACTCTGAAGTTGGCTCGACAATGGCGGCCACGGGTTCGGACCGCTGGCCCGGCCAAAACCATCCCTGGTGGCCCAGTGGCCACCACTAAAGTGGCGGCCGAGCTCACAGTGGCCCTCCCCTTTAACCGACGGGGAGGGACGTTGTTACGCGTCAGCGTGACGCGGCGTGTCCGCGTCGTGCTGATGTCATCAGCATTGCGCTAACATGCTCAGCGCAGCGCTGATGACACTGCCCGTCTTCCGGCCCACTCCCGACCCACCTCCGCTCCGCAGCCACCCGAATCACTACCCCGACCAAAACTTCAACAAACAGAGGGCAAAATCCCTCTAGTCCCCTCCCCAAGGATTGGGGCAGAGAATAATCCTTCATTTCGAACAGGTGCACCCCGCCTGAGAAGACAGATAGCATCAGGTTCAAGGTCTCATCCAACAGTGCAGCACTTCCCTGGTACGACAATGAAGTCAGCATTGATTTTGTGCTCAAGTCTTTGGAATGGGACATGAGCCCACAGCCTTCTGACTCAAAGGCAGGAGTGCTATCCACTGAGCCACGGCTGACACTAAGACCTGCCTGGGAGCAGCACTTGGAAGAAAATCATTATGTGATAAGACACTATATAAATCCAAGCTCTTTTATTAGTCCCCGTTCAACTTTCCTCGATGAGTGCCAATCAAGCCGGCTGTTTTGTCCTGGATGGGGGTCAGATGTATTTCATGCAGGGCTTGACAGTGTAGATGCAGGGAGGATGTTTCCCCTGGCTGGGGAGTCTAGAACCAGGGGTCACAGTCTCAGAATAAGGGGTCAACCATTTAGGACTGAGATGAGGAGAACTTTCTTCACTCGGAAGGTGGTGAATCTTTAGAATTCTTTACCCCAGAGGGCTGTGGAGGCTCAGTCATTGAGTATATTTAAGATAGAGATCGATAGATTTTGGATATTAAGGGAATCAAGAGATATGGGGACAGTGCAGGAAAGTGGAGTTGAGATAAAAGATCAGCCATAATCTTGTTGATTGGCAGAACAGGCTTGAGGGGCCGAATGGCCTCCTCCTGCTCCTATTTCTTATCTGGCCTTGGGGCATGTGACGAGCCCATTTTTTGTCCCTGTTTTCTGTGCGATAAGGATTAATCTCTACCAGTGTCTCTACCCTTATGTGCAATTTGACTGCAGAATGGAACACAGAATGGCTTTTCTGTAGTTAACGCCAGTATTATCACAATTGGCTTTAGATCCATTTAAAACTGATTAAATTTTGCACTTCACAGAACCAGTTATTCTTGCATACAATTGGAATATCTAAATGAAACT
This sequence comes from Pristiophorus japonicus, assembly GCF_044704955.1. NCBI lineage: Eukaryota > Metazoa > Chordata > Chondrichthyes > Pristiophoridae > Pristiophorus > Pristiophorus japonicus. The sequence goes on along the minus strand of NC_091988.1, from coordinate 189,072,490 downwards.
GCATTCAGTCTCTTATTGAAAACGTAGACGTCTAAGTGAAATCTGATTGCCTTTTAATAGAAATTGCTGCTTCACTTTTGCTAACATGTTTTCCATTGTGATATTCAGCGGAGCAGGAGATAAAGACAGCAGTCACAAAATCTATCAGGCATCTACAGCAATGAAAGGGAGGGCGGGGGCGGGTGGTGGGGGAGGGGCTGGGGATTCACTGGTGCAGTGGATTAGCGCTCTGCCCTGTTTACTTCTGGTACCTGGGTTTGCTCAGTCTCTACTGATGTTTTGAAACCTTTTTCTGTCAGTTGTAATTGGCTCCCAGTCCAGCAACACTTCGTTTAAAAAATTTTCATCCTTGTTTTCAAAATCATCTGTGGTCTCGCCCCTCCCTATCTCTCTAACCTCCTCCAGCCACACAACCCAGCACGATCTCTGCCCTCCTCCAATTCTGGCCTCTTGTGCATCTTCGTTTTGCTTCGCTCCACCATTGGCAGCCGTGCCTTCAGCTGCCTGGGTCCTAGGCTCTGGAATTCCCTCCCTAAACCTTCCGCCTCCCTATCTCTCTGTTCTCCTTTAAGATGCTCCTTAAAACCTACCTCTTTGACCAAACTTTTGCTCACCAGTCCTAATATCTCCTTGTGTGGCTTGGTGTCAAATTCTGTCTGATCAACAATCATCATAGGCAGTCCCTTGAAATCGAGGAAGACTTGCTTCCACTCTAAAAGTGAGTTCTTATGTGACTGTACAGTCCAATACGGGAATTACAGTCTCTGACACAGGTGGGACAGATAATCATTGAAGGAAAGAGTGGGTGGGACTGGTTTGCCGCACGCTCCTTCCGCTGCCTGCGCTTGTTTTCTGCATGCTCTCGCTGATGAGACTCGAGGTGCTCAGCACCCTCCCAGATGTACTTCCTCCCAGGTGTCAGTAGGAATGTTGCATTTTATCAAGGAGGCTTTGAGGGTATCCTTGAAACATTTGCCCACCTTGGGCTCGCTTGCAGTGTAGGAGTTCTGAGTAGAGTGCTTGCTTTGGAAGTCTTGTGTCAGGCATGCGAACAGTGTGGCCCGGCCAACGGAGCTGGTCGAGTGTGGTCAGTGCTTCGATGCTGGCGATGTTGGCCTGATCGAGGACACTAACGTTGGTGCGTCTGTCCTTCCAGGGGATTTGCAGGATAACGCTCCTGTGAAGCACCTTGGGGCGTTCTGCTATGTTGAAGGTGCTATATAAATGCAAGCTATTGTTGTTGTAATGATCCCCAGTTTGGGACAGCAATGATGACTGGGCAAAAGCTATGGCAGAGGAATTCCTCCAGCTGATGTTGTGTATATGGACTTTCAAAAGGCGTTTGATAAAGTACCACATATTAGTCTTGTTAGGAAAAGTGAAGCTCATGGGATAAAATTGGCATGGATATATAATTGATTAAGGGATAGAAAACAGAGAGTTGTGGTGAATGGCTGTTTTTCGGACTGGAGGGAGGTATACAATGGCATGCCCCAAAGTTCAGTACAGGGACCACTGCTGTTTTTTATATATATTAATGACATGAACTTGGGGGTACAGGGCACAATTTCAAAATTTGCAGATGACACCAAACTTGGAAGAGTAGTAAACAGTGAGGAATTTAGCAATAGACTTCTAGAAGGCATAAACAGGCTGGTGGGATGGGCAGATACATGGCGGATGAAATTCAACAGTGAGAGGTGTGAGGTGATTCATTTTGGTCGAAAAATGAGAAGAGACAATACATACTGAATGGTACAGGGGTTTTACAGGGGTTGCAAGAACAGACAGACCTGGCTGTGCTTGAGCACAAATCTTTGAAGGTGGTAGGACAGGTTAACAAAACAGTTAATAAAGCAAAAGTTCAGCCGCAGCTGAAGTATTCTGTCCAATTCTGGGCACCACACTTTAGGAAGTATGCGAAGGCTTTGGAGAAGGTACAGAAGAGATTTACTAGAATGGTTTCAGGGATGATGGATTACAGTTACGTGGATAGACTGGAGAATCTGGGGTTGTTCTCCTTGGAGCAGAGAAGGCAAAGAGGAGATTTGATAGAGGTGTTCAAAATCATGAAGGGTTACAATAAGAGTAAATAAAGAGAAGCTGCTTAAATGGCTGAAGGGTCAACAACCAGAGGGCAAAGATTTAAGGTGATTGGCAAAAGAAGGCGACATGAGGAAAAACATTTTTACTCAACGAGTGCTTAGGATTTGGATTGCACTGCCTGATAGGGTGGTGGAGGCAGATTCAATCGTAGCCTTCAAAAGGAAACTGGATAAATACTTGAAGGGAAAAACTTACAGGGCTATGGGGAAAGAGCGGGGGAGTGGGACTAACTGGATTGCTCTTGGAAAGAGCCGGCACTGACCCGATGGGCTGAATGGCCTCTTTCTGTGCTGTACTATTCTAAGATTCTACATTCCGGATGCAGCAAAACGATGAAAGTATTTATAAAGCACAGGTTAACGGGTTTGTGGCCTCTAGTGTACCGAGGACATTTTCAGCTCTCTGTGATTTTGTTCCTGTTTCTGTGGTCATGATCTTCCTCAGCGCTGCTTCGGTGTAAATGAAGTTTACTCCCGGCAAAGTTACAGCGGCGGAGCCCCAAGGGACTTCACGGACACTTTTCCCATCAGTTTGGGTAGACAGCCCTCAGTATAAAGGAGTGGGTTTGACGTAAGATTTCTAAATCTCTGGCATTAAATTGACAGCAAGACCAATTTTTAAAAAACAATTTGGAATAAGTTTATTAAACACACACACGTGCACGTAGTCTATCGGACAAATGGCAGTCGATTAGTATCCTATGGACTCTACTTAATTACAACAGGTAAGGTACTGAGTTACAGATTATAGAGACATGCACTTCCCTCTGAGTCAAACAAAGCACATGGCGTTCTTCCTTGCTTCTGGTTCTGTAGAGGGAGGTTTCCTGCTTTGCCAAGTGGTCATCGAAAAAGAGCGAAGAGAGTGAGCAGGCCTTGTGCTTGCGTTTTTATACTCATATGGTTCATTGTCTCTCAGAAAGCCCCGGGATTGTGTCTTGGTTCCAGGGCAGTCTTTTATTGGCTTTTCTCACACATGTGACTGTCTGGAGGACTGGTGCCATTCCTTGATTAGGTTAATTGCTTTCCCATTAACACCTTTTCTAGTTTGGTGAGTTGCGATGGGTTTCACAGCCACACTTCTTTAGTTCCTTAGGCTCAGCCCTGCCAGAGGAGACATGACAACAACACAAAAGCAAAATACTGCAGATGCTGGAATCTGGAATAAAAACAAAAAGTGCTGGACATCTCAGCGGGTCAGGCAGCATCTGTGGCGAGGAAGTAGAGTTAACGTTTCGGGTCGATGACCCTTCGTCAGAACTGGAGAGTGTTCGGAAAGAACAGATTCTTAACAAGCACTGAAAGGGGGAGGGGAAGAAAGAACAAAAGGGAAGGTCTGTGATAGGGTGGAAGGCAGGAGAGATTAGAGAGACAAAAGGGATGATGGCCCAAATTCAAATGGTAATGCCAGGAGTTAGAAAAACATTCATCAAGGTAGGGTCTGAATGGTGGGATAATGACCAACTGCCATTAGAGACAAGGAGAAAAAAAGAAATAAAGAAACAGGCTCTGAGGGAGGGGGGGGAGGGGAAGGGGGGGGGAATGGGGGGAGCCAAAGATTGGCAGCGGTTACGCTCTGAAATTTTTGAACTCGATGTTGAGTCCAGAAGCTGTAAATTGCCTAAATGAAAGATGAGGTGCTGTTCCTCTAGTTTACATTGAGCTTTGTTGGAACAGTGTAGGAGACCGAGGACAGAGAGGTCAGAGTGGTAATGGAGTGGAGAATTATAGTGACAGGCGACTGAAGCTCGGGGTCACACTTGCGGACTGAACGTCGGTGTTCCACAAAGCAGTCACCCAATCTACGCTTGGTCTCCCCAATGTAGAGGAGACCACATCGTGAGCAGCGAATACAGTATACTAAATTGCAAGAAGTACAAGTGAATCGCTGTTTCACCTGGAAGGAGTATTTGGGGCCCTGGATAGTGGGAATGGAGGAGGTATAAGGGCAGGTGTTGCATCTCCTGCGCTTGCATGGGAAGGTGCCATGGGAAGGGGAGGAGTGCTGGGGGTGACTGCGGAATGGACCGCAGAGAAGACATGAACTTGGAAGTATCCATTTTGTGCTTTTGAGTTCAGACTGTCTGTGTAATCTGCACTTTCGACATTTATACATACACTCTGAATCAATGTTATCATTAATATACACTTTTATTCTTACAAACTGAAGGTAATGCTTGCAAATAGTAGGATCCTCAACACATTTCAACAAGTGAAAAAGGCAAAAGAACCAGAGGCGATTTGAGGAAACATTTTTCTTTAACACAGTGCGTTGTTGTGATCTGGAATGTGCTGCCTGAAAGGGCGGTGGAAGCAGATTCAATGGTAGCTTTCAAAAGAGAATTGGATAAATACTTGAAGGGGAAAGTTTGAAGAATTATGGGGAAAGAGCAGAGGCAGTGAGACTAATTGGATAGATCTAAAAAAAGAGTCGGCACAGACTCGATGGGCCAAATGGCCTCATTCTGTGCTGGTTCATTCTATGATTCTATGAGATGACTTTTTTTGTCAGTATGGTATCAATAATTTGGGCCAACAACCAGGAGAGTATCTTACATCCCAATATTCCTCCCTCCTTCTTCTTGACCTCTTCCCCCACTCAGCCGAAGAGCCAATACGATGTGAGGAATCAGATTTAATGCTGATGACACACCAAGGCCATCCTGTTTGAAGAATATCAGCTTTCACTTAGATTTTCCTTTTGCTGCTTTGAATCCAGACACTAGGTCCATCTCAAGTCGGCCCATCATCCTTTTTGTCTCTCTAATCTCTCCTGTCTTCCACCCTATCACAGACCTTTGTTCTTTCCTCCCCTCCCCCTTTCAGTGCTCCTTAAGAATCTGTTCATTTCGAACATTCGCCAGTTCTGACAAAGGGTCATCGACCTGAAACGTTAACTCTGTTTCTCTCCACAGGTGCTGCCTGACCCACTGACATTTCCAGCAATTTCTGTTTATATAAAAGAATGGAGTTGGATTCTCTCCCTTTTAACAGTCTCCAATCTTACTTGGGAGCAAAGACAAAGAAAGCAAGAAACAGCGGCGTACAATGGGCGCGGGTTACCATTTAACTCCCGCTCCCTCGAGGCTAGTTTTATATTTTTCTTCTCTCAGCCCTTCTCAAGGACTCTTCATATCTGCAAGATGCACAGCCAACAATTTATGTTTAATTTGGTACAAGTACGCATGACGGTTATGAGCACAATACGCTTTAATTATAAATGAACAATTAGTACTGTGTGGTGCTGGAGGTTTCGCATTGTGCTTGCATATTGTGTAACACCAGGAGGCCCCCTGATGGGAGCAAAGACATTGTAGCAATTACACATCAAGGTTTCCTTTAATATTGAATGTTAAGTTCAGACAGAATGTTCCACAAAATCTGCAGTAAAAGCAGTAATTATATTAACACACCCACTTGAGTGTTTATTGGACGTTACACTGGAGTAAATAAACAACAGCGTATTGAAGCACTACACGTAACTCATTGGGGTGGAAATTCGATCTGTTGTCGCCTCTGTTCGCGCCCCGGAGGGGCAGTAATGGCGGCGAAATTGATTTCTGGGCAGGCGGCTAGCTTCCAGCACCCCGCCGAGACATTCGGTGCCGGGTTTGCGAGGGCACGGAGCAGTACCGCCCAAGAGAGGCGAGCCGGTGTGCAACACCCCCAGTTGCAATACTGTTCTTAAATTTGTTTTCGGGGGGACCCGTAGCGCCCCCTAATGGGACCGCCTGGGAAAGCGGGCGGTTCAAGCTGTTCCGGTCGCGTGAAGGAATGAATACCTGAGGTAAGTGTGATTGCAATTTTTTTTTTTTGCGATTTGTGTTTATGTGAGGTGAGCCAGGTATTGGGAATGTTTTTGGTGTTTTTTGTGCCGATTTTTTTTTCACATGGAAGCCTCTCTTTGGGCGTTCCAAAGCCAGCTCTTTAGCTTGGGATTTCCAGTTGCTCAGCCGGCCTAGAGCCCTAAGAAAGGTGTGAAGCGCCTCCCTTACCGCTCCGCCCCACACTCAGGGCCCAACTGATGAATTTTGTGGCTGCAGACGCAAACCATTTCCCGGCACAGAATTTAACACCTCGTCACCGTTACCGTCCTAATTAGCCTCCAACCGAATTTCTACCCCAAAATCTCTATTAATAAGCAGATCTATAGTCAGTGGTTACGTTAACTATTGAGTTGTGCTACCTGGAAAGGTTGGCCTTTAACATGCAGCTAACACTCACCACTCCCTCTGCATTCATTCGCAAATCCAGGATGTCTATTCACTCACAAATAAGGCCCTTGCCCTCCACAACCTTATTGTGGATGATTGCATTGTCATGCTGGCTTTGATTGACACTTGGCGCATACATGGTGACACTTTGCCCCTTTCACCACGTTTCACCACTTGCCCTGCCTAAACCACTGGCCTTTATCACCCCCCTCCTCAAAAGAATCCCTATTTGAGCCGCAAACTACCAACCTCTCTTTCCTTTCCAAATTCTTTGAACATGTTGCCGTCTGACAAAGCCATACCCTTTTTCCCTTGTTTGAATCTCCCCAATCAGGTTGCTGCCCTGCCACAGCCCTGAAACAGCCCTAATCAAAGTCACAAATAATATTCTCTGTGACTGTGATGCATTGTGCTTCCTTGTCTTCCTCCACCTCTCTGCAGCTTTTGACACAGTTGAACACGCAATCTTCCTCCAAGGGCTCTCCTGCATTGTCGTATTCTATGTGATTGCCATCACAATCTGAAATAAAAACAGAAAGTGCTGGTCAGGCAGAATTTGTGGAAAGAGAAAAGAAAGAACGACTTGCATTTATATAGCGCCTTTCACGGCCAGCAGATATCTCAAAGCGATACAGCCAATGAAGTACATTTGAGGTGTAGTCACTGTTGTAATGTGGGAAACGCAGCAGCCAATTTGCACACAGCAAGCTCCCACAAACATCAACGTGTTAATGACTGGATAATTTTTTTTTGTGTAATGGTTATTGAGGGATAAATATTAGCCAGGACACCAGGGATAACTCCCCTGCTCTTCTTCAAAATAGTACCATGGGATCTTTTACGTCCACTTGAGTGAGCAAATGGAGCCTCGGTTTAACGTCTCATCCGAAAGACGGCACCTCTGACAGTGCAGCACTCCATTGGAGTGTCAGCCTAGATTTTTGCACTCAAGTCGCTGGAGTGGAATTTGAACCCACAACTTTCTGACTCAGGCAAGAGTGCTACCACTGAGCCACAGCTGACCACAAGAGCAATCGAGTTATTGGCCCTGAAATTACGGACGAAGGCTTCCTTCGGACGAACACCTCTGACCCAAAATTTCTCTACGAATGTACCTGGTGGTCCCGGAGGCACCTTCGATTCTGGTTGGAGGCCTTCTCTTCCCGCGCATCACAGCGCGTCCACGTCTTCTAGATACGGACGTAAAAGCTGGCGTCCCGTGGACCGAGGCCGTTCTGGATTTTTTGGTATTTCTGGATTTCGGAACGTTTTTCTGACATCCCGAAACCGGAAATGCCTGGGCCGAGGTAAGGAGGGGGTGGGCCAAGGTAAGAAGCAGGGGGCCGCCGAGGTAAGGAGCAGGTGCGGGGCAAGGTAAGGAGCGGGTGGTCCAAGGGAAGGAGCGGGTGGTCCAAGGGAAGGAGCGGCGGGGTGGGGGTGGGGGGCAGAGATAAGAAGCGGGGGGCCGAGGTAAGGAGCAGGGGGGGGGGGGGTGTTGCAAGGTAAGGAGCAGGTGGTCCAAGGTAAGGAGCAGGGGGCGAGGTAAGGAGCGGGGCGGGGGCCTGCCAGGATAAGTAACAGCGGGGAACCGCCGGGATAAGGAGCAGGGGGGGGTGCCGCTGAGGTAAGTAGTGGGCATCCGGTGGGCGGCGAGGCCTGGGGGTGGTTGATAGTTCCGGGTTCAGCAGCTTCGGCGGCGGGTCAGGGCTCGGGGATTCCAGGTCGGGGGTTCGACGGCCGGGAAAAACCTGCATTGAAGACCTGCAAAAAAGGTAAGCTAAAGTTTTTATTCTTTAATTCTTTTTCAGCGGTTAATTCGGTTTAAAAAAATTTCCAAAATGAATGTCTGAACTTCCCCGCCACGGATCGGCCCGGTGTCCGGTATCCGGAACATTCTGAATTTCAGAACTCCGGATTTTGGATGCTCAACCTGTACTATCAATGAGAATAACCCCCTAAAACACCCAAGCATAACATAATGAATTTTAAAAAAACACTTCACATATCTAAAATTAATTGAAATTCAAGTTAATTAAATGTTTTAGAAAAAATATATATTTTTTGAATTTTTTTTACTATGTTTTAATAGGATTTAAAATAAACTTACCTTAGTGGACAGGGTTTTTACTATAAAAATGTGTTTTAAAATTTAATTTTTATATGTTTTAAAACTCTTATGCTGGTAAAAGTAAGCTATGCGCCTACTTTTACCAGGCATAAGAGTTTGACGGACATTCGCTGGGCAAGAGATGGGCAAATAGCCCAATCTCTTCCGCGCAAATGTCTTTCTCCCGGGGATGATCGGAAAAGCCGGTTTTCGGCACATGCGCATTGCACACCAAGAAACGGCTTTTGCGAGGCCTCGACGGGTCCGTATGTATTCCGTGCAGACCCAGCGAGGCCAGCATTTCAGGCCCAATGTTTCAGGTCAATGACCCTTTGTCACAACTTAACCGATAAGGGAATAAGGGGTTATGATCAGCGGGCAGGGAAGTGGACCTGAGTCCATGATCGGATCAGCCATGATTGTATTAAATGGCGGAGCAGGCTCGAGGTGCTGTATAGCCCACTCCTGCTCCTATTTCTCATGTTCTTATGTAACAGGTTTTAAGCAAGTGCAGGGGCAGGGAAAGTGGGGGAGGGGAGGAAAGAACAAAAGGGAAGGTCAATGATAGGGTGGAAGGCAGGAGAGATTAAATGACAAAAGGGATGATTGTGCTATGCAAAAGGAGATGGTAAAAGGACAAGTAATTAAACAGAAGATGAGTCTAGAGGAGGTGTAAATGGAAATGGCAGAATCATCAACAACTGGCATTTGAAAAACTAGGGGCAGAGGTTATGATCTGAAATTATTGAACTTGATGTTGAGTCCAGAAGGCTGTAACGAGCCTAATCTGATTGTCAACTGCAGCAATGGCTTGTCACATCCCACACCATTAGGTCAGTTTGATCTACGAATAATCTATCTTTGGCCCCCCTCATCTACATGCCGCCCCATGACGTTATCATCCCAGACACACCAGCGTTCGAAACAGCTAATTTTGTTCTCTCTCCATAACCGTCGAGCTGCCTCTGGATGCCACCAGCTTGCCAGTACTATGTTAATGAGACCGGTAGACCAATTTGCCGTGGTCCTGTCGTCAGTCTCATTAGCCATGTGCAGCAGGATCCTGCCCCGATTCGGGCCCAATCCAATTTCTAGACCGTTATCTGGTCATTTATCTCATCGTTATATGTGGGACCTTGCTGTGCAAAAATGAGCTGCTCCAATGTTTACATTAACATCTACATTAACTATATTTCGTAAATACTTCAGTGGCTATGAAGTGCTTTGGGACAGCCTGAGGAAATAAAAAGCACAATATTAATTATTTATTTTGTTCTTTCTTCCTTTCTTCCTTTTTCTTTCTTTCTTTCTTTCATTCTTTCTGTCTTCCGTTCACTCTAAGTTTATAGTTACCTCCCGTTGAGCTTGTGTTAACATGAAACGTCGTTGTAGAATGTAGTTGATCTATTGAGGATCTTAAATACCACCTGTATGGCCACCTGTAATCCATCCTATTTTTCGCTGTAAACTTCCTTGTCTCATAATCAGGAGCCCAATCTCATTCATCAGCATCGTTTCTCTTCTCGGTACTCCCTCCAAGGCAAGATGTCACCCCAAGTGAGTGCTTTGCAGCAACATGTGCCTTTTGTCACCTCAATCATGACTTCCTGCACAGATTCTAACTAAAAATCTTTTTGAGTCCAGCAACATGTAACAAATGACACTTCATTCTGTGATTTTTCATGAGGGGAATTTTAAACTAGGCTTTACACTGAATCAAACTCAAGCTACCAGCAATTTCATCCCTCTCTGCAGGTCATGTAATAGATTAGCTAGACGTTCTTTTGCTGAAACCAGTATGGAGTTTGTGGAATAGCAGAATACTGATTTTTTTTTTCAAAACCTGAGCACAATTTGGGAAGATTTCTGTACAAGTAAACGGCTGAATGATTCTATATCATGAACCAGAGCTTTTGAGAACTAATTAAGCATCGGGCCCCAGTACACTGATTCTTGCCGGACAATGCTTCAAACAGAGAGCGTCCAGAAACACTGAGAGGGAGAAATTCATTTGGTTAACACCACCCGTTAGCGGGGGAGCTAAGCGCCCGAGTGCCGCGCTGTCAGCGTCTGCCGCACACCTCAGCGAAGGTTTAGCAGCGCTGACAGTTTGCACTGTGCTCACTAGCGCTGCCCGCGCGGTGGCGTCACCGAGTGTGCAGCGCTTCCGTAGCGCCGCGGTCACGGCCATAGCACTTGCCGCTACTTCCGACAGGGAGTGCAGGCGGCACGGAGAAGCTGCCGGGGCGATATGTCCAAGAGGGAGCAGGTGGGCAATTAAAATGAAATGTTTTCCTATTAATGCATCTCTCCTAGATGCTGGACACGTCTTTAGCTTCCTTGGCTTTTCTTTAACTTTTCGGGTGGTCCAGCTGATCTTCCCTTTAGGCGCTGGGATGCCGGTTTCCTAGCGCCAGATCTTCAGCAGCACCCGAAGAGGGGTTAGGAAAGCTTCCCTTCATGCTCCACTCCCCTCTTGAGGCGCTAAAAGTGAATATCCCGGTTGGAGGCGGTAAAACATCGCCCGGTGCTAAATATAACGACCAGGCGGTGTCACCGCCTCAAACCGTGGCTGTACTGAATTTCAGCCCCAGGGTGTCAGCGTGATACACAGATGGAAACATGTATCTAGCATCCAAATATATATTTCAAAATAGTGGTGTGTTTTTTTAAAAAATCTCTACTGCCTCGCACACCTGTAACATCTGAGTGAAGAAGTTATTTCCCAATGTCTTCTGTTTGACACTTTTTCTCACTGCTTCAGATTTCTTTTGTTCCTACTTCCCTAGCTTGCTGCAAAAAAATATTCTGGGTTGAATTTACCGTACATTTATCATTTAATAATTGTTGTATTTTGAAATTTTTGGATCATTCAGATGACCGACATATGGAAACCCATCATCTCAATTAAGAGTCTCCAGACCAAGGTTGTCAGAGACAAGATTGTGGGACCACAAGTGTTCCCAGATCATACAATATCAATTTTCAGTCAATAAGGAATTAAACCTGGGACCCATTGAGTAATCAGAGAGTAAACAATTGAGGGACTTAAAGGAAAGAGAGAAAGACTCAACCTCCAACCTCAAATTCTGATTGATTGTATAGAATTGGGTAGAATTTACAGCACAGAAACAGGCCATTCGGCCCAAGTGGTCTGTGCTGGCGATTATGCTCCACACGAGCCTCCTCCCACCCTACTTCATCTAACCCCATCAGCCTATCCTTCTATTCCTTTCTCCCTCATGTACTTAAGTAGCTGCCCCTTAAATGCATCTATGTTATTCGCCTCAACTACCCCTTGTGGTAACAATTTCCACATTCTAACCACTCTCTGGGTAAAGACATTTCTCCTGAATTCCTCATTAGGATTTATTAGTGACTACTTTATATTTGTGCCCCCCCCCCCCAACCCTAGTTTTGGACTCCCCCACAAGTGGAAACAGCGTATGTACCTATAGCTTATATACTGCAATATTGAGACTTTCATCAGAGGCAGAACTGGAAGTTCTGAGATAAAGGGTTAATCAATTAGGCTCGATGAATGTCCGAGTTAAATAAACATCTAAATACAATGACTCTACAGAATAAAGAAATCAAAAACAATCTTGCTATTGAAAGAATGACATTTACCGTATTGCATGTAAATGTTCCCTATTCTGTTGTCAGTTGGCATTTATTCCACTTCTATTATCGGACAGTCTTTGATTGACTGTGAAGGTTGACATTGATTATTCTGCCGGATCTAGCTATACATTTCAAAAGAATCATGATGCTTTTCTGCCCTCATTTCTATTGCCTGTGACCACATCCAAATAAAATAAAGTACAGATGGGTTTTCGGGCTAATTTATTTCACTAGATTTAAGGAAAGTTTAAATTACATGTGTAGTCGCATAGGTTCCCCCTTGACAGAAAGCAATCAAGTTTCACAATGGGTTGGGATTGTGTTCCATAACCACATAAATAGTCAGTGATGCAAGCATTGGTCTCGACAATGTTTCTCAGGATCCTGTTATTCTGCCCAAATCTTTACTTCACATTCATTCTGTGAGATGTACAAAATTGACAGCTAGATGATCGTGTTTATCTCCAAAAGGAATAATATCATAGAATGATACAGCACAGATGGAGGCCATTCGGCCCATCATGCCTGTGCCAACTACTTGATAGAATGATCCAATTAGTCCAACTCACCTGCTCTTTCACTATAGCCCTGTAATTTTACTCCCTTCAAGTATTTACCCACTTCTCTTTTGAATGTTACTATTGAATCTGCTTCCACCGCCCTTTCAGGCAGTGAATTCCAGATAAGAACAACTCGCTGTGTAAATAAATGTTTCCTAATGTCGCCTCTGGTTCCTTTTCCAATCACCTTAAACCTGTGTCCTCTAGTAACTGACCCGTCAGCCACTGGAAACAGTTTCTCCTTGTTTACTCTATCAAAACCATTCACTATTTTGAACATCTCTATCAAATCTCCTCTTAACCTTCTCTGCTCTATGGAAAACTGCCTCAGTTTCTTCAGTCTCTCCATGTAACCGAAGTCCCTCATCCCTGGTACCATCTAATAAATCTCTTTTGCACCGTCAACAAGGCCTTGACATTTTTCCTAAAGTGTGGTGCCCAGAATTGAACACAATATTCTAGCTGAGGCCTAACCAGTGTTTTATAAAGGTTTAGCACGACTTCCTTGCTTTTGTACTCCATTCCTCTAATAATAATTGGCCCCACCCTTCCATTGACTATCCATTTAGTAGTTATGTGTTTACAAAAATACTTTTTGGTTCCCTTTTATGTTAGCCGCCACTCTATTCTTATATTCTCTTTTTGCAACTCTTACTCCCTTTTTTAGATTTCCTCTGTACTTTCTATACTCAGCTTGGTTCTCTACTGTATTATGAACCTAACAAATGTCATAAGACTCCTTTTTCTGTCTCATTTTAACCTCTATATCTTTAGCCATCCAGGGAGCTCCAGCTTGGGATGCCTTTCCTTTCCCCCTCATAGGAATGTGTCTACTCTGTACCCAAACCATCTCCTCTTTGAAGGTATATGTGAGGCCATATCTAGAATACTGCATGCAGTTTTGGTTTCCATATTTACGAAAGGATATATTTGCTTTGGAGGCAATTCAGAGAAGGTTCACTAGGTTGATTCCGGGGATGAAGGAGTTGACTTATGAGGAAAGGTAGCTGCAGGGTGACCACCGCCTGGAATGTGCGCCCTGCAGTAACTCCTGCCACTGCTCAAGCTCAGAGACCTGACTTACAAGCTGCAGATGGTGTAAGCATAAGAACATTAGAACATAAGAAATAGGTGCAAGATTAGGCCATTTGGCCACTCGAGCCTGCTCCGCCATTCAATAAGATCACGGCTGATCTGGTCTTGGCCTTAACTCCACTTTCCTGCCCACTTCCCATAATCCTTGACACCCATGTCATTCAAAAATCTATCTAACCCTTACCTTAAATATATTCAATGACCCAGCCTCCACAGCTCACTGGGGTAAAGAGTTTGAAAGATTCACGACCTTTTGAGAGAAGAAATTCCTCCTCATCTCTGTCTTAAATAGGCGACCCCTTCTTCTGATAATATGCCTCCTAGTTCTAGATTCCCCCATGAGGGGAAACATCCTCTCTGAATCTACCCTGTCAAGCCCACTGAGAATCTTATATGTTTCAATAAGATCACCTCTCATTCTTCTAAACTCCAATGAGTATAGGCCCAACCTGCTCAACCTTTCTTCATAAGACAACCCCTTCATCTCAGGAATTAACCGAGTGAACCTTCTCTGAACAGCCTCCAATGCAAGTATATCCTTCCTTAAATAATGCACCTCTTACTTTCCCTTTTCCCCTCACCACAACCTTACCCTTGAGGCCTTTTGCTTTCAGATACCCAAGAAGTGCAAGCTGGCCAGGCAGTGGGGGAAGATCAAGAAGAGAGTGATGATGAAGACACAACGCCACTTGATTTTACACTACGCCAAACTCTGCTTCACCCCTCACTGCATTTAAGGGGAAGATAGATAAGTAATTGAGGGAGAAAGGAATTGAACGATATGCTGATATGGGTGAGAAGAAGTAAGGTGGGAGGAGGCTCGTATGGAGCATAAACACTGGCATGAACCTATTGGGCCGAATGGCCTGTTTCTGTACTGAAACTTCAATGTCAATGTGACTCAATGTGACCCAAAGTGTTAAACTATCCTATCTCATTTTAGATACTTATGAAATGCATCTTTTTAGCATTTTTCTCAATGAATATCTCAACTAAAAAATGAGATTGTTAGTTATAAAGCGAAGTAGAAGGAAGGAAATAACATGTATTTATATAGCAACTTTTATGCATCAGAATGTCTTAAAATGTTTTACAGCCAATAAAGTACTATTGATGTGTAGTGAAATCACACAGTAAGGTCCCACAAATGGCAATGAGATAAATGTCCAGATAATCTGTTTTGGTGATGTTGGTTGAGGGATAAATGTTGATTAGAACAGCAGGAGATCGCCCCTGCTTTTCTTGTAATGGGTAGCACTCTCGCCTCTGAGTCAGAAGGTTGTGGGTTCAAGTCCCACTCCAGGGACTTGAACACAAAAATCTAGGCTGACACTCCAGTGCAGTATTGGTGGAGCGCTGCACTGTCTGAGGTGCCGTCTTTCAGATGAGACACTAAACCGAGGTCCCATCTGCCCTCTCAGGTGTCCTGGGACTAAAATTTATCCCTCAATCAACATCACTAAAACGGATTATTGGGTCATTATCACATTGCTATTTGTGGGAGCTTGCTGTGGCAAATGGGCTGCCGCATTTCCTACATTACAAAAGTGAGCGGAAGGAGCAGCGTGGTGTCGTACCACTCCAGGGAGCAGCACGTGCTGGAGCAGGAGAACAATGGCAATGAAGAGGGACGTCACCAAGATCCAGATCGGTGATTGGAGCGTGGGCAGGTACAGCAGGAGCGGCGAGGTCGGGGCGAAGGAGCGGTGAGAGATTGTAGAGGGATGTGATCAGGGCCCAGGAGAGGCGCGAGTTTGGGGCCAAGAAGAGGCAGCCCACACTGCGATATGTGTGCGAACTAGGTCCGTGCAGCAGAGCTGGTCTCCAGTCGTCCTGGTTAACCCTTGCCACTGGACCAAGACCTAGCTCTGTTAAGCCCGTGTGATGGCTGGTGTGCAACGGCCACCACACGTTAAAAAAAATCCACGCACAGGCATCTTCCACCCTTCAAGATTTAGTTCAGGACCTGGAATTTTAGGTCCTTCATTGGAACACCCGTGAACTTTTTGACGTGGAAGCAAGTCATCCTAGATTGGAGTGACTGCCTATGATGATGATGACAAAAGTGACTATACTTCAAAAAGTACTTAATTGACTGTAAAGCACGCTGAGACGTTCGGTGGTCGTGAAAGGCGCTATATAAATGTAAATATTTCTTTTTTATCTGCCACTGCACTGACTTCGGTGGCTTCAACCGGCCGCCTTGTGCAAATGATGCTAATTGTGGTTGCACTTTAATAATTAGCCCAAAGCAACGGTTCGTCACATTGAGAACGACCGCGGGTGTGTACTGAAATGATTGCTGTACAATGCTGCATTTTTTTGGTCGCGGATAAGACTGCTTTCATGTTGTAATCCTCTACAGCAGCTTGAAACAGGAGTTTGCTTGAGCAATTTGGCTCCTGGTCACTGAGCTGTTGTGAGGAGCTCATCCTTCAAACGGCTATTATGTGATAACAAGATTGTCATTGATGCAGTGTGACTTCAGATCCCGGGAGGAGGGCTTCGGCAGTCGGCAAACTGACATTCCGAGAGCTTCACTGCCGGAGAGGGTCGCTTTTCTAACCTTCCCTTCAAACACATTAATGTTCCGAGCACGTTAAAGGACCCAATGATTTCGGAAAAAAAATAAAGCCGCCGTCATTTAAGGAAAAATCAATGATCGAGATGTTGTTGGATTTGCTGTGATCAGGTGAGTTCGTTGGGGGATTTTTTTGGATTCATTTCCATAACTTTGAAGCTGGGAGTATCTTACTTTTAATTGAGATTTTTTTTCTGCCCCCGTTTTCGTTTTGAATCGTGTTTTGGGGAAAGGCTGCTTCTCTGAGTGGGATGGGATGGGATGGGCTCCGTGCTGGAATAGCCCAGGATTGGGATGGGGCGAGAATCAAACACCACTGTCCTGTTGGAGCGTGTTCCCGGCAGTGTAGAGGGAGCAGAGGGTGTGCAGGATATTGGCATCGTTAGCACAGCGCTCTCGGGTGCTTCAGAAAGGGACTGACTTGCCTTAAGGTTACGCTTAGATATTCGTTAGGATAAACAGCAGTTGTTTTAGAAGTTAGGCTGGGATTAGGGTTCATAGAATCAAAGAATGGTTACAGCACAGAAGGACGCCATTCGGCCCGGCAAGAGCACTTCAGCTAGTCCCATTCCCCCACCCTTTCCCCGTTAGCCCTGCAATGTATTCCCCTTCAGATACTTACCCATTTCCCTTTTGAAAGCTACAGTTGAGTCTGCCTCCGCCACCCATTCCATATCCGAATCACTCGCTGCGTTAAAAAAAAGTTTTCCACATGTGGCCTTTGGTTCTTCTGCCAATCACCTGAAATCTGCCCTCTGGTCCTCCACCCTTCCGGTTAACAGGAAACAATTGTCTAGTCTCCCTTATCTCTCCAACTATCCTCTTGCTTCTTCTTAGTTGGTCCCTTGTATCGAGGATGACTTGCTTCCACGCCAAAAAAGGATAAGTTCGGCGTTCCAATGAAGGACCTGATATTCCAGGTCCTGAACTACATGTTGGAGGGTGGAAGATGCCTGTGCGTGGATTTTTTAACGTGTGGTGGCCGTTGCACACCAGCCACCACACGGGCTTAACAGGGCTAATTTAAGAAATACATGATTTAGGATACAAATATTCCCAAATATGAAACAATAACTGGTTTGACTGGAATTTGTCCTCACATTGTTAATGGTTAGAATGTGGAACTCGCTTCCAAAGGGAACAGTTGAGGCGAATAGCAGAGATGCATTTAAAGGGGAGCTGGATAAACACATGAGGGAGGCAGGGATAGAAGGACATGCTGATAGGGGTAGATGAAGTGGGGTAGAAGGAGGTTCATGTAGAGCATAAACACAGGCATGGAGCAGTTGGGCCGAATGGCCTGTTTCTATGTAATTATTGTTGCTGTCCACATTATATGGACTGTAATGCTGATGAAGATGATAACATAGAGCCAAAGCCCATTTATTCAGACTGTGGGTATTAATGGTTCTGGGTCCCTCAGAACTCCCCACTTGCATGGGATGGAGTTGCTCCCCTTTCACTGTGTAACGTATTCCGTCGATGAGTGGGTTGCAACTTTAATAAGGGGGTGAATTTATATCAGACTGCTGCTCTCAGGCACTTGACAGTGTTTTTCATCTATTCAGGAGATTGAATGTGAGAATTCTCAACTCACCTCTGGCCAGATCAAAGCCTCTACGCAAAGAAAAAGAACTGGACTGACTGAACCCGAATAATAAAAACATAACCAGAATCTAATTATACAGAGATGTGATCCAATGCAAGGAACACCATGTCGGCGAGGTCTAAGCAGAGTGACCCAGATGGTTGCCGTGAATATACAGTCGGAGGCATAGTCACCATTTCCCTCATGATCCTGCTGGTTCTCGCTATAATTGTCGGCAATGTTCTGAGTGTGGTTGTGTTCCTGGGCTCCAAGAGGTTCCGAACACCTCAAGGTTATCTCAAAGCCTCTCTGGCCCTGGCGGATCTCGGCGTGGGGGTCCTGGTGGTGCCATACTCGGTTTATACCGAGATCACCTTGGCTGTAAGAGGGAGCATTGGTGGGACGCCCCGGCAAGGGGACCCCGCGCCACTTTTCCAGCCCTGTCTGCTGATGGGACCCCTGTTTGCCGGCTGCACTTTCGTCTCCATCACCACCATCTTCCTGTTGTCCATCGAGAGGAGCGTGGCCGTGCTGAAACCCTTGCACAAGAAGATGGTGATCACCAAAAGGAGGACCTGCGCCCTGATTGCCCTCTCTTGGGCTGTCGGCTTCTCCCTGGCCATGGTGCCCATGGTGTTCAGGGACGGCATTGTCCTGCAGTACAGCCATTGCAGCAAGATGTGCATCTACACCATCACCGGCCAGCCCCAATCCTCGGGCTGGAAGATCATGCTCCTCTTCCCCGCCTTTGATTTCTCCCTCCTGGGAGGCACAGTGGTCATCAACGTCCTGACCTTCTCGGCCGTCCGCCAATACCGCAAAGTGAGGAGGAGGTTAGCCCGAGCCGAACCCACGTCCCAGCCCGCCGCCACCGCCCAACCCCATCTCAACTGCTCGGACATCGCCGCCGCCAAGACCATCGGCATCGTGACCATCGCCTTCTTCACCTCGTTTGGCCCCATCGCAGTGCTGGTGGTGGGCAACGTGCTGGGCCACCAGTGGTGTGACTTCTCTTACTGCGCCTTCTGGATCCTGACCTCCAACAGTTGCTGGAATGTCATCATCTACAGCGTCCGCGACCGCAGGTTCCGCCTCAGGGTGCAGGAGCTGATAACCGTCTCGGTGCTGAACCTCACCAACCGCAGAGAGAACTCTGTCAGGGAATCGACCAGTGTCGGCCATGGAGGACCATGTGCACTGGTCCTGATCGAGGTCATCCCTCCTATTCATTGATGACCAGAAACTTAACTGAACCAGCCACATAAATACTGTGGCTACAAAAGCGGGTCAGAGGCTGGGTATTCTGCGGCGAGTGTCTCGCCTCCTGACTCCCCAAAGCCTTTCCACCATCTACAAAGCACAAGTCAGGAATGTGATGGAATACTCTCCACTTGCCTGGATGAGTGCTGCCCCAACAACACTCTAGAAGCTCGACACCATCCAGGACAAATCAGCCCCCTTGATTGGCACCTCATCCACCACCTTAAACATTCACTCCCTCCACCACCGGCGCACCGTGGCTGCAGTGTGTACCATCTACAAGATGTACTGCAGCAACTCGCCAAGGCTTCTTCGGCAGCACTTCCCAAACCCGTGACCTCCACCATCTAAAAGGACAAGGGCAGCAGGCGCATGGGAGCACCATCGCCTCCAAGTACCCCTCCAAGTCACACACCATCCTGACTTGGAGATGTATCGCCGTTCCTTCATCGTCGCTGGATCAAAATTCTGGAATTCCCTCCCTAACAGTACTGTGGGAGTGCCTTCACCACATGGACTGCAGCGGGTGAAGAAGGCGGCTCATCACCACCTTCTCGAGGGCAATTAGGGATGGGCAATAAATGCTGGCCTTGCCAGTGATGCCCACATCCCGTGAACGAATAAAAAAAATAGAATGAGCTACATTTCTCACCAGAAAGTTGAGTCAAATTAATATACTTTAAAAACTAGCACTGTTATCCTCCTCAGAACATCCCAAGCTACTGGATTACCCTTGAAGTGTGGTCACTGCTGTTTTATAGGCAAACAAGGGGCAACCAATTTTCACACACGAAGGACCCATAACCAGCAATGAGATGGATCTGTTTTTGTTGGCATTGGGTGAATGTTGGCCAGGATACTGAGCAAACTTTCTATTCGTACTTGGAAAAGGGCCAGGACAGTTTCCCTTTTCATCTTCGAATAGTGCCACGGAGTCTTCAACCTCCTCCTGAGAGAGTGCCAAAAATGCTTTTGCAACAAGCAGACAAGACCTGGGTTTTAACAGTTCATCCAAAAATATGGCACCTCCAACAATGTAGGGCACCTTGACAACTGCACTAAAATGGTCACCTAAATTATGTGCTCAAGTCTTGGACCAGAGCCCTGAACTTACAACCTCTTCACTCAGATGCAAGAGTTCTACCACCGAGCCAAGCTGACACTTGGAACATACACTACAGTAGAATTAATGTAATGTAAAAATGTGTTTTTTGTGTGATAGTTAAAAAGCTCTTTCAAGATATATTGCTTCCACAATATTTAATATTTTCATTCTGTTAGAACATCATCTCTATGTCGATTATTGTCACGGAGCAGAATAGTGGATTTAATTAGTGGATATATGCAATCATTTCTTTATAAGTGGTGATAAAATCTAATTTTTTTTGTAAGTGCGATCTCATATACTGTATAAGAAAATGATAAACTCACATTTCAGTTACCTCATTTTTTTTTTAAACATTCATTTTTCTGCTAGCATGAACATTCTCCAGTAAGATTTCCTCACCCATTAGGCTACTCTGTTGATATCAATTACAGGGAAGCATTCTATAAGACCTGACGATGATCCATTAATTACAAGAGTGAATCTGAATTCTAGCCAACCTGAGCACCACTCCAGAAAGAAGGAACCTGCATTTACATAGTGCTTTTCAATTCCTCAAGAGGTCCCAAAGTGCTTCACAGCCAGTACTTTCGAAGTGTAGTCACCGTTGCAGGGAAACGCGGCAGCCAATTTGCAGCAAGGTACCACAAACGTCAATAATGACCAGATAATTTGCCTTTGATGGTTTTGGGTGAGGGATAAATATTGGGAAGGACACCGGGAGTACTTCCCTTTTCATCTTCGAATAGTGTCACTTAAACTTCAACCGCCTCCTGAGAGAGCAGATGTTTAACATCTCTTCTGAAAAACGTCTCCTCCAATAGCGCTGCGATTCCTCAATACTGCACTGAAGTGACAGCCACGATTATGTGCTAAGCATTGGAGCGGGGTTTGAACCCACAACCTTATGACTCAGATTAAAGTGCTACCACCAAGTTGAGAGTGACCCTGGAAGACCATGCAGTCCCAGCCTAAAGTGTCATTTTTCAGGATTAGACAAGCTGCGGAGCTGCCTTCACAGGTCTCAAGTAAAAGGAAGGGCTCAGAAAACACAATGACCTAGAAATGTATTTGTGCCCAGAAATGGATGCGCAAGGTCACTGAGAATGATCTCTGCACCTGAATGGATATACCCGAGCTAGACCTAATCATAAAGAAAGAAGGACTTGGATTTATATAGCGCCTTTCATGACCACCAGACATCTCAAAGTGCTTTACAGCTAATGAAGTACTTTTGGAGTGTAGTCACTGTTATAATGTGGGAAACGCGGCAGCCAATTTGCACACAGCAAGCTCCTGCAAACAGCAATATGATAATGACTGGATAATTTGTTTTCTTTTGTTGTGTTGATTGAGGGATAAATATTGGGCAGGAACCAGGGATAACTCCCCTGATCTTCTTCGAAATAGTGCCGTGGGATCTTTCACGTCCACCTGAAAGAGCAGACGGGGCCTCGGTTTAAGGTCTCATCTGAAAGACGGTACCTTCAACAGTGCAGCACTCCCTCAGTATTGCACTCGAGTATCAGCCTGGATTTTTTTGTACTCCAGTCCCTGGAGTGTGACTTGAACCCATAACCTTCTGACTCAGAGGCGAGAGTGCTACCCACTGGGCCACGATCATAGAATTTTACAGCACAGAGTGAAACCATTCGGCCCGTCATGCCTGTGCTGTCTCTTTGAAGGCATGGGCGAATTTAGTTCCACCCCCCAGCCTTTTCCGTGCACATTTGTCATCTTCAAGTACATGTCCAAATGGCTTTTAAAAATTCCTATAGAATCTGCTTCCTCCACTCTTTCAGGTAGAGCATTCTAGAGCTTAACCACCCTCGGTCTGAAAAAAAATCTCTGCATTTCCCCTCTAGTTCTTTTACCAATTATTTTAAGTTTATGACTTCTGGTTACCGACTCACTTGGCAGAGGAAACAGGTTCTCCCCCTTTGCTCCATCAAATACCCCTCATATTTTTGAATACCATTATTCGGACTCCCCTTAACCTTCTCTGCTCGAAGGAGCACAATCCCAGCTTCTCCAATCTCTCCACATAATTGTAGTCCCTCATTCCTGGGCTCATTCTGGGAAACCTCCTCTGTACCCTCTCCAAGGCCTTGACATCCTTCCAAAAGTGTGGTGCCCAGAATGGTACACAATACTCCAGCTGAGGACTAACCAGTGATTTGTAAAGGTTTAGCATCACTTCCTTGTTTTTGTATTCAATGCTTGTATTTACAAAGCCAATTATCCCATACGCTTTCTTAAATGCTTTATCAACTTGCCCTGCCGCCTACAAAGATTTGTGAGTATGCACCCCTATGTCCCTCTGTTGTTGGACCCCGCCTCACTATAGTACAATTTAGATTGTACTATTTCTTCATGTTCATTCTCCCAAAGTGCATCACTTCACACTTATCCTCATTGAATTGCATCTGCCATGTGTCTGCCCATTTCCCCAGTCTGTCTATGTCCTCCTGAAGTCTGCTACTATCATGCTCACTGTTTACTACATTGCCAAGATTTGTGCTTCGTGTTCAGACAATATACTCCCTATATCCAAGCCCAGGTCTTTTTAATTATAACTAATATTGTTTTGGTTCTTTATTATTATTGAACCAGCGAACTGCAGAAACCTTATCGGCATCCCCAGGCAGCTCACTGGAGAAGAGGCCTCGAAGATCGGGTGGCAGTGATATCAGCAGCAGCCCTCACGTATGTCCTTAAAGGGGACAGGGAGAGCAGGAGTGGAGGTCGACTGGGAGAGGGGGCTATCGCGAAGGGCAGTAATGGTGGCCGGGATCGGGAGAGTGGCAATGGTGATCAGTGATTGGGAGGCTGGCGGTAGTTTGCGTAGTGTGAATGTTTTTTTTTAAGTATATCTTTTAATGGAACCTTGTTGCTACTGTGCTCCTCCCAGCCCCACTATTTTAAACTCTTACTCAGTTGGTTGCAACCTGCAGCACTCCCTTTAAGAGCCATCTGTTAGCCGTACAGAGAACTGTTTTTCCTGAATGCAGGCGGCCCTGACCTAGCCGCATTCAGGGCAACCCCAATATTGAATAGGTGGCTTCAATTAGCTGTTAGGCTCTTTGCATATTCAAATAAGGGGTCTAACCCCCGTTTTAGGTGTGGGACCTGAATGCCAATTCTTTTACGTACTCCAATATGGCGGCTGGAGCCCTTACAGCTCGTCATGAGCGCGTGCTTCCCGCCTGCCATGTTGGAGATTTAGGTGCCTGATTTAGTGGCCAAAAACCGGCCCGGCACCATCCAATTTCTAGACCAATATCCCATTCCATCGCCACCTCCATAAGGCCACAGTGCAAATAGTGACCAAGAGACAGGAACCTCCAAAAGTTTAATGTGTTTTAATAAAACACATGGCAACAGCATCAGAAAGTTTGCTCACCTGTTCCGACGCATGAAGAATTTGTGCTTCGTGTTCAGACAATGTTGAATGAAAACCCTGCTAATGTCAAATTAATTGCTCTAGTTTGCTTTGTTTGTGCAGACACCAGCTTCCTTTGCGCAAAGCTGAGAAATATTCACGGAGCTCTTGCCATGACTGCAAATCAATCATACTTCAGTCTTACTGCACTGGAAAATTAATGCATTCAAGGCCGAGCCCAATTACACAGTCTGGGAATGTTAAGCTATTTGGTCTGAAATGCACCACTAATTCAGTAATCGTGAATTGCATAATGATTTGTAAAGAACTGTGGGGGTACCCTTCAACTTTGGCGGGGGTGAAAATCTGATGGTGTCAGATCGGCTGCCCATTATGTAGCCCACCCATTGGAAAGGAAAATCGAATGGGGTGCAGATCCGATTCCGCCAGTTTTAGGAACATAGGAGTAGGCCATTCAGCCCCTCGAGCCTGTTCCAGAGGTCTGGACTTATGATCCAGAGACATGAGTTCAAATCCCACCACGGCAGCTGGGGAATTTAAATCCAATTAAATAAGTAAATCTGGAATAAAAAGCTTGTGTTGATAATGATGACCATGAAACTATTGGATTGTTGTAAAACCCCATCTGGTTCACTAATGTCCTTCAGGGAAGGCAATCTCCCGGTCTGGCCAGTATGTGACACCAGACCCAGAGCAATATGGTTGACTCTGAAATGTTCCAGATTTCCACTACCCTTTCCGAGTACTCCATTAAAAGCATTGACTGTGAGGGGTGTTGGGAGCTGAGGCTGAGTGAAGGCAAGTCGTATTTTAATCTCGAGCATCAGAACTATGCCCTACTGCAGCATTAGTGGGAGCACCTTCACCACACGGAATGCAGCAGCTCAAGGTAGTGGCCCACCACCACCTTCGAGGGTAAAATATGCTGGCCAGGTCCACATTGTGAGAATCAATACTAATAAAGAATGGTTGTGAGGATGGTTGATTGGTGCTTCATTTCAGTAAACTGAATGTTTGAATTGAAAAGTGGATGGGCAATGGCAGACATTTAGAGACCGCATGGATGAATTACAACAATTGTACATTCCTGTCTGGCGTAAAAATAAAAAAGGGAAGGTGGCTCAACCGTGGCTATCTAGGGAAATCAGGGATAGTATTAAAGCCAAGGAAATGGCATACAAATTGGCCAGAAATAGCAGCGAACCTGGGGACTGGGAGAAATTTAGAACTCAGCAGAGAAGGACAAAGGGTTTGATTAGGGCAGGGAAAATGGAGTACGAGAAGAAGCTTGCAGGGAACATTAAGGCGGATTGCAAAAGTTTCTATATGTAAAGAGAAAAAGGTTAGTAATGACAAACGTAGGTCCCCTGCAGTTAGAATCAGGGGAAGTCATAACGGGGAACAAAGAAATGGCAGACCAATTGAACAAGTACTTTGGTTCAGTATTCACTAAGGAGGACACAAACAATCTTCCGGATATAAAAGTGGTCAGAGGGTCTATTAAGGAGGCCACACCTGGAGTATTGTGTACAGTTTTGGTCTCCTAACTTGAGGAAGGACATTCTTGCTATTGAGGGAGTGCAGCGAAGATTCACCAGACTGATTCCCGGGATGGTGGGACTGACCTATCAAGAAAGACTGGATCAACTGGGCTTGTATTCACTGGAGTTCAGAAGAGTGAGAGGGGACCTCATTGAAACGTTTAAAATTCTGGCGGGTTTGGACAGGTTGGATGCAGGAAGAATGTTCCCAATGTTGGGGAAGTCCAGAACCAGGGGTCACAGTCTAAGGATAAGGGGTAAGCCATTTAGGACCGAGATAAGGAGAAACTTCTTCACCCAGAGAGTGGTGAACCTGTGGAATTCTCTACCACAGAAAGTAGTTGAGGCCAATTCACTAAATATATTCAAAAGGGAGTTAGATGAAGTCCTTACTACTCGGGGGATCAAGGGGTATGGCGTGAAAGCAGGAAGTGGGTACTGAAGTTTCATGTTCAGCCATGAACTCATTGAATGGCGGTGCAGGCTAGAAGGGCTGAATGGCCTGCTCCTGCACCTATTTTCTATGTTTCTATGTTTCTATGTTTGAATACTAAAGGAAACCCCCTTTGTTGGACTTTATCATGGGACTGGCCAGACGAACTGTCATAGTATTTTCTGGTTCTGTACATTCCTATGAAGTTTAATTTCAATGATTCGGGAAAAGATATGAGATAGATTTTCCAGGTCTTTCGTCTGGGCGTATTGGATTGCCTGGTCACATCAGGTGGGGAGGATCGCACACTCATAAGGGAGCTTGTCCTTTGATGAAGGAAAAATCGTGCAGACTCCATCATGGGATGCTTCAATGTGCCTCTGCCCACTGCAATGCACTGATCCCAATGGTCCCAGGCACAGGACCGGGAAAATCTACCACCTGAATTCCTTTAGCAAATGTTTGAATAAATGATTGATTTGGGAATTTTGATAATGTTTTGCTGAATGACCCAAATCTAGCGGTAGACTTTCAAATTGTCCCTCCTCCCCCCTCCCTCCCCCACCCGCTGGCAATCTACATCTGCCCCACTCCCCCGCCTTGTCATTGTACCTCCACAAACTGGCCTTAGAGAAAAAGTTGGTACAAGTTCGAAACCGGAGAAACCTGCCTTATACTCTCTCTACCATCTTCCCTAACCTCATAGAATCATAGAAATTTACAGCACAGAAGGAGGCCATTCGGCCCATCGTGTCCGTGCCGGCCGACAAAGAGCTATTCAGCCGAATCCCACTTTCTAGCTCTTGGTCCGTAGGTTACGGCACTTCAATTGCAATGAGTGGATGGAGGAAAATATGCCCAATCAAGACTCCCGAGCTTCAAAAAAGCTGATAGGACTCAGATCACAGCAGGGGAACAGACATGAAAGTGGCCCAGTAATGTAAATACTTGGAGCTTTGACACATTGTGCTACAGAACCAACAAGTGATGACTTTTGAAAATAAGCCGTGTTGTCGTGTGTAGGGTCTCAACACAGGCTGTACTTTTCCCCACAGGGATGAGGTTGTTTTTGTTTCGTATGATGGGAAAAGCCTGCAATAGTATATGTAGTTCGTGGCCTCCCGAGATGCCGAGTGGATAAATGAGGTGCCTCCCACAACAGATCTCAGTGGGCGAGTCGATGTGATGTGTTCCGTGGCCTGGGACTCAGGGCCACAGTCGCACAGTCGTGGAGCAGATGGCCGCACTGGCCGTGCCAGGGGCGGGTCCAGTTGAGCGTTGTCCACTGTCTTCGAGGGAGGTCGAAGCCAGGGACCTCTGCTGTTGGGTCAGTGATGCGGCGTCTGTTCTTTACAACAGTGACTACACTCCAAAAGTACTTCATTGGCTGTAAAGCGCTTTGAGACGTTGGTTGTGAAAGGCGCTATAGAAATGCAAGTCTTTTACGTTGCATGCGTTCCGCGGTATCCCTACTACTGCTCCTATTTTCTATGTTTCTATCTGGACAGTGGGGCGATACCAGCCGCAAGAATATTGGCTGCTGCTTCCCAAAATGGCCGGGCGTGATTTTAAGCATTTCCGTGGTGGGATTTTCAAGTCTTTATGAATGGGAAGGTCGATGTTGATTTTTTCCATCTCACAGAGCACGGTGAGTGAGGTAAAACTGGAAGATGATTCATTACGTGCCTTTGTTAGACAACTTTTTAGGGCTGAAAATCAACTGAATGCCGTTCTTCACAGACTGGTTTACCTTTCCTAGAAAAATCCCGTCTGCACCATTCTAATAAAGACATCAGCTCATTTATTTTACATGGGCTAAAATAAATGTCTAGAGCTAGAAATTAATGTTGACGACAGTCGATGGTGAATGCTCAAAGTATTTAAGTTCCTTTGTCTGATACTTAGCAGCAGAATCAGCCCATTTAAAATAAAGCAGAGGACAGAGGAATGCCATACAAACACATGAGGTGTTCCCCCTAATATCACCGACTGTCATTTCTAGACTATAGGGGTCGATTTTCACTGCCTTCGCCTGGCGTTACCGAGGCATTAACAGCTTCAAAATGAGGTGGTTGTCCTTACTGCCTCGTTACCACCGGCTATGTGGCCGACTCCATTTTGAAAAGGTGTCCAAAGGGCCCGCCTGTTTCAGGCAATAGGCCCATTTTAATAGGGAAATCGGGGTCCGATGAAGTAAATAGAACCCCGGTTGCCATTTTAGGTTGGAACTGGCAGTTCCACAGACGAAGGAACTCAAGCGGCCCGCCCAAAGGTAAGTGCCGAATTACTTTTGTGGACCCCCAAAGGAGCAGGATTGAAGCTCGGGGAGGGGGCCCACAAAAATAATCTTGGCTGCTGCCACCCCGGGACACTCGCCCTCTGCAATCGCGATCCTTCACCCCCCCCCCCCCACCCCACACTTATTTTGCTGGCGGCTACCCCGGCCCAATCTTAAGGCCTCAATCCAGCGAGATGAACTGGGACGCCTGATTGGTGCCCCACAGCACGCCTGACAAATTTAAATGAGGCCGGGGTCCTGAACTGGCAGGCGGGGGGGGGGGCCTCTTTGCCGGCCGAATGGGCGGCTGACCAGCGCTCTCTGCCGGTCGGTCCCAAACGTCAGCATGGACCCCTAGGTATTTTACTCAAATGTTATCCAAGTTACTAAAGGTAGTTCTCAGCAGAACTTCAACCTTCATGAAGGCAGTAATAAATCAGCGTTGGTCGAGGCCTATCTGTGATGCGTGGGCACCAAAGACAAACAAAGGTAGAACATAAGCTCAATGGCATGTGTCCACAGTTAATGAGTGAAAATGTGGGCGGGTGGGTTGGGTGAGGATATTTTAATCAAACCTTTCCTGATAATAAAATCACAAGCAAAGCACCCCCAAACAAATCTAGTACAGAAAGTGGTTAGCTATTGCTCGCATCTGCTCAGAATTTTCACTGCCTCAAGAACTGCTGATGCATAATTGTAATATTCAGACAACAAAGTGCATTATATGTGCTCAGTGGGATAGTTTGTGCGACATCACTCTGCACTAAATCACCGACCCTACTTACAAGAAATGGAAAACAGTCCAATTTGTTATTTCAGATATTGGTGGTCCTTTAATTTGCACTCACAGTGGAAGAGTGTTAGTAATATACATTTTAAATCAGTTCCCCACCGTTTCCCATTAAATAAACACAGTGTGATGAAAATCTAAATTGATGAATAAGCAAGGAATATTTGACAGCCTTCCCCTGCTCCTCACCTTATCTTGTCTCTACTTTGATGTTGCTGCAGCTTTTACTATATAGCCCCTTTGACACAGTGATTGTTAATATTATTTGTAAAAATGCCGTGACATTTAACTGTAAATGTCTGATTTGTTTTGAGTGAAATATAATCCAATTTTTTTAAATATAAAAGATGTTCTTGTGTGTGTATTTTGTGCAGGAGTTACAGTATTTGGAAAAAATAACAAAGTTAGCAAATCTTTCTTGCTTACCTTGCTTGCAATATTATTCCAAATATTGATACTGTTTGGGTGAGGACATTTTTCTATACAAGTTTTCAATCTACTTTTCAATAATTTTCATTAATATCCTCTGGTCTTACTTTCTTTTCTTACTGAACACAGTACTCTATATATAGTCTGACCAGTGTATTTAAAATCTTCGTATAACTCATGTGGATTTATAGTCTTCTGTTCTAGCTTGATACCCTAGCAAGCACACAATAATTACAGTCCTATTTGCACACAGTTGGGCAGATAATACAATTATGGGCACTGGATGAATTGGACACACATCCCCAGGAATATTGGGCATAGAAGATCAAGACCTACAACCTAACCCAGCTGCTCAGCACCCTCGAAGGTGAGCAGCAAGGATACAGTGTGCTGGGAGTCCTTTTTTAATTTTTCATCCTCGTGTTCAAATTCCTCCAATGGCCTCAACACCCACCACCACCCTCTCCCTATCCCTGTAACCTCCTCCAGCCCCACAACCCTCCAAGAACTCTGTGTTCCACCAACTCTGGCCTCCTGTGCCTCCCCCACTCGCTTCGTCCCACCATTGGCGGCCATGCCTTCAGACACCTGGGCCCTAAGCTCTAGAGTTCCCTTCCTAAATCTCTCTGTGCCTCCACCTCACTCCTCCTTTGAGATGTTAAAACTTACCTCTGTGGCCAAGCTTTTAGTCAACCTGTCCTAATGTCTCCTTGGGCTCAGAGTCAGTGTTTTGCCTTGCTACGCTAATGTGAAGCACTTTGGGACTTTTTTCTATGTTAAAGGGGACTACATAAATGCAAGGTGGTTGTTATTTATGTGGCAAAGCTGTGAACTAGGCTCATAAGATCCCTGGCTTTGATGCAAATGGTCGAGGCTCACCACAGTGAGTACCTCTGCAGTGCACGCACCAAGAACGCTAGAAAATAGACCTCACTTTATCCATTAAGGACAGTCCATTTCTTACATAACAACTGTCATGTATCCTACATGTTGACTGCTTGTACTATTACAAGGTGTGCCACCAGAGGGCACTGCAGTGGGAGACTTGTAGTTACCTGTACAGGTGTGCCGGCCTAGTATAAAAGGCAGGCCACCATGTGTGATCCTCACTCTGGAGTTACATTAAACGGACTAAAGTCACTACAGTTCAAGTACAACACATTGTTTCGTGGAGTCATTATCAGAGCATCTGAAGACACAACAACAACAACAACTTGTATTTATATAGCACCTTTAATGTAGTGAAATGTCCCAAGGCGCTTCACAGGAGTATTAAGCAATAAAAATTTGACACCGAGCCACATTAGTAGAAATTAGCGCAGGTGACCAAAAGCTTGGTCAAAGAGGTAGGTTTTAAGGAGCGTCTTGAAGGAGGAAAGCGAGGTAGAGAGGTTTAGGCAGGGAATTTTAGAGCTTGGGGCCGAGACAACTGAAGGCACGGCCACCAATAGTTGAGTGATTACAATCAGGGATGCTCAGGGGGGGAGAATTAAAGGAGCACAGACATCTCGGGGTGGGGGGGCGGGGGGAGTTGTAGGGCTGGAGGAGATTACAGAGATAGGGAGGGGTGAGGCCATGGAGGGATTTGAAAATAAGGATGAGAATTTTGAAACCGAGGCGTTGCTTAAGTGGAAGCCAATGTAGGTCAGTGAGCACAGGCGTGATGGGTGAGTGGGACTTGGTGTGAGTTAGGACATGGGCAGCCGATTCTTGAATCACCTCTAGATTACATAGGGTAGAATGTGGGAGGACAGCCAGGAGTGCGTTGGAATAGTCAAGTCTAGAGGTAACAAAAGCATGGATGAGGGCTTCAGCAGCGGATGAGCTGAGGCAGGAATGGAGATGGGCGATGTTATGGAAGTGGAAATATGCTGCGGATATGTGGTCAAAAGCTCATTTCGGGTTCAAATATGACACCAAGGTTGCGAACGGTCTGGTTCTAAGGGCATGCAATACGTGTGTTGCTCTGGTGCAGCATGTGGAATGCATCATAGGTCTTACACTAAGAAGTAATTTCACATCATTACAGATGGAGCCATTAGCTCAGATTGGGAAAGATAAGGTTACAAAGAGTGTGAAATTTCACCTTTGCATGTTAATGAAACTCATTACCCATAGCTAATTGCTACAATTTGGAATCTGTCCAACTTTCTTTCTTAGCCTTCACAATAAAAGGCAGTTTCTTTAATGTGATCTGCATCCTATAATCCAAACCTTTATACATACCACGAGCGAGGGAGTAGCTTACTATAAGATTAGCAATAATTTAACTGCAAGAATTATAATTATACAAAAAGAAATGAATACAGCAAGAAGCTAATGGTGCAAATAGTTATAAAACCATCGAGATGGAACCAGTATATAAGAGTTTAAAAGGGTTATTTTATGATTGTGCTTTAAGTTTAATGGGCAGGAAATTGTGTGCAGTAGTTGTCTAGATTTCGAACATACACTCCCAATAGATTAAGGTCCCTCGGAGTACACTGTCTGAAAATATGCTCTTAATGGCCTTCTTCAAACATATTCACATACAGTGCTAAAGTCCTGTTCACTCATCACCCCTGTGCTCGCTGACCTACCATCCAGCAAAACTTCGATTTTAGAATTCTCGTCCCTGTTTTCAAATCCCTCCATGGCTTCTACCCTCCCTATCTCTGTAACCTCCTCCAGCCATACAACCCTCCGAGATCTCTGCACTCGTCCAATTGTGATCTCTTGTGCATCCCCGATTTTCATCGCTCCTCCATTGGCGGCCGTGCCTTCAGCTGCCTGGGCCCTAAGCTCTGGAATTCTCTCCCTAAATCTCTCTGCCTCTCCCCCTCTCTCTCCTTTAAGTCACTCCTTAAAACCTACTTCTTTGACCAAACTGGTCACCCTGTCCAAATACCTCTTTATGTGGCTCGGTGTCAAAGTATGTTTGATAAAGCTCCTGTGCAGCGCCTTGGGACGTTTTACTATTTTAAATGCGCTATCTAAAAGCAAGTTACAGAAGAAGGTGCGGCGAATGGGAGTACGGGGCCCAGAAGAGCCGAGGGCCCAGGGGCAGCACGGGCCAGCCCACACTGCGATATGTGTGCGCACTAGGTCCGTGCAGCAGAGCAGGTCTCCAGTCGTCCTGGTTCAATCCTTGCCACTGGACCAAGACCTAGCTCTGTCGAGCCCGTGTGGTGGCTGGTGTGCAACGGTCACCACACGTTAAAAAAACCCACGCACAGGCATCTTCCACCCCCTCAATTGGAGTTCAGGTCTGGAACATTGGGTCCTTCATTGAAACATCTGTGAACTCTCGTGGAAGCAAGTCATCCTCGGTCGAGGGACCGCCTATGATGATGATGACATAACAACATAAGAAATAGGAGCAGGAGTCAGCCATTTGGCCCCTCGAGTCTGCTCCGCCATTTAATAAGATCATGGCTGATCTGATCATGGACTCAGCTCCACTTCCCTGCCCGTTCCCCATAACCCTTGACACCCTTATCATTCAAAAACCTGTCTATCTCCACCTTAAATATATTCAATTGACCCAGCCTCCATAACTCTCTGAGGCAGAGAATTCCACAGATTTATGATCCTCTGAGAGAAGAAATTCCCCCTCATCTCAGTTCTAAATGGGCGGCCCCTTATTCTTAAACTATGCCCCCTAGTTCTAGGTTCCCCCACATAAAAGTTGTTTTATGTTTGTACTTTGATGTAACAAAGAACCTGATCTTGTTACTTGAAGTCCAGCTACCACCTTAGACACCGCTGAAAACTGAACTGGTGAAACACACAACACCCACAACATTTAAACCCCGCCCTCGGGACTCTAAGACAGAATACTTGACAGGGTAGATGCTGAGAGGATGTTTCCCCTCATGGGGAATCTAGAACCAGGGGGCATAGTTTCAGTATAAGGGGCCGTCCATTTAAGACGGAGATGAGGAGGAATTTCTTCTCAGAGGGTCGTGAATCTTTGGAATTCTCTGCCCCAGAGCTGTGGTTACATGGTCAAAATTAATTAAACTACAATGTATTTAAACATTTAAAACAAAAATTAAATTTTTTGAAAAATAAATTGAAACTTTTTTAAAGGTTCCAAAATAAACTGAACTAATTTAAAAGTTTTTTTTATGTTTAAAGGATTGAAAAAAAATTATTTTAATATTTCTTTAAATCTGTTTCTGTTTCTACTGGCAGGAGGGTCAGTAACCAGAGGACACATTTTAAATAATTGTCAAAAAAGTCGTGAGGGGAAAAAATGAGGAGAAATATTTTTACGCAGTGAGATGTTATCATCTGGAATGCGCTGCTTGAAAGGGCGGTGGAAACAGATTCAATAGTAGCTTTTCAAAAATAATTGGATCTCTACTTAAAAGGAAAATGTTTGTGGGGCTACGGGGAAAGAGCAGGGGGAGTGGGACTAATTGGACAGCTCTTTCAGAGAGCCGGCACAGGCACGATGGGCCTAATGACCTCCTTCTGTGCTGTGTGATTCTATGGCCCTGAAATTTTACGGGGAGGTGAGGAGTGAGCAAGGAAAGGCGGTTGCAGGGGGGAAAGCCGGGAATCCGGGGAACGCAGAGGTCCTGCCGAATTTAACGGTCCGCCGCAGGGCGGGAAAGCCAACGGTAGAAAGCCGCAGCCGGTGACCGTTGAGGACAATCCCCCGGCAATCGTAAAAGATCACGGCATGGAGGGGTGGGTCAGAGTTCGGGAATTGGGAGGGAGGGAGGCATAGATCGCGGCTTGGTGCGGAGGTGGGGTGGGTGGGAGAACGGACTCGGAGGACAGAAATCGAGAGGGAGAGAGGGTCAGGAAAGATTGGGACTTGGGTGGAGTGCTAAAGGTAGCAGGACAGGTCGATAAGGTAGCTAAAAAGGCACACGGAATGCATTCCTTTATTAGCTGAGGCATAGAATACAAGAGCTGGGAAGTTATGCTGGAACTGTATTTGGCACTAGTTAGGCCACAGCTGGAGTGCTGCATGCAGTTCTGGTCACCACATTACAGGAAGGATGTGATTGCACTAGAGAGGGTACAGAGGAGATTTACAAGGATGTTGGCAGGATTGGAAAACTTTAAGCTATGGGGAAAGATTGGATAAGCTGGAGTTGTTTTCCTTGGATCACAGGAGGCTGAGGGGGGATTTAATTGAGATATATAAAATTATGAGGGGTCTAGATAGAGTGGATTAAAGGACCTATTTCCCTTTGCAGAGGTCAATAACCAGGGGGCATAGATTTAAAGTAGTTGGTAGAAGGATTAGAGGGGAGAGTGGAACTCACTGCCTGAAATGGTGGTAGAGGCAGAAACCCTCATCACATTTAAAAAGTACTTGGATGTGCACTTAACAAGCTGTAATCTACAGGGCTACGTACCTAGTGCTGGAAGGTGGGATTAGGCTGGGTAATTCTTTTTTGACCGACATGGACATGATGGGCCGAATGGCCTCCTTCTGTGCCGTAATTTTCTATGATTCTGAGGGTCAATAACGATTTAAGGTGATTGGCAAAACAACCAGTGGCAAAATGAGAGAAAAAAAATGTTTATGTAACGAGTGGTCAGGATTTGGAATGTGCGGCCTGATAGAGTGGTGGATACAGATTCAACAGTAGCCTTCAAAAGGGAATTGGATAAATATTTGAAGGAGAAAATAATTGCAGGGATATGGGGAAAGAGCGGGGGAGTGGGACGAACTGGATCTCTCTTCGAAAGAGCTGGCGCAGACTCTATGGGCCGAATGGCCTCCTTCTGTGCTGTGCTATTCTATGATTCTATGAAAACAATTTTTAACCTATCCTCATCATGTGACTGTGGAGCCCCTAATCAGACTACGGAACACATCATTGAGCACTGCCCTCAGAGAAAGTTTGCAGGCAGCTTACAATAAATCCACGTTGTTACACCAGATATCCAATTTGGATATTGATGTTTGATTTGCTTCGCTACTACCACACGAAAGAAGAAGAAGACCTCATCGTCAGTTGGCAACTGCGGCCAGTGACGCCTGAAAAATGGGCAATCCCACGTTCGGGTCAAACAATTTTCAGGCTCCCTTGGGGTGCAAGACAGTGGGCCCTAAAATTGGACTTTGTTGCACCTATTTTAGGGTCCAATTTTACCCCAATGTTCCTCTCCCACCAATATGTCATCCCCAGACAGGAAAGGAGAGAGATAACAAGACAGAGAGAGAGAGTTTCAAAGCACCGTGAATAATTATGCAGACTCAGAGGAGAGTGCGAGCACCGCAGCAACAGCCTTCCAGTTTTCACAAGCTCCTTGTGGGCAACGAGCCTCACTGCATCCCTGGCTGATGGCTCGAGCTTCCTGTGTTGAGTTCTGCGGCTTTAAATGTTTCCATTTCAAGTGACAGTGACCTTCATTCTCATGCCTGTGAAATATTTCTCCACATGTTAACGTTCAGAATCTTCCCAGCCCTGCGAGTGCGGGTCTGGAGCAGGGCCCGCCATCAAAATGGCCCTGATTGAAAGTGGGGCGGACGTCCGCTCTGAACCCGCCTCCGTGTTAGTTTCTCAACTGTCAGGTCTTCGTGCGGATCGCAAACCCGACACCAAGCGGCGGGCCAGTCAATTAAGATGCTTGAGAGGCCATTTAAAGGTATTTAAAAAGGATTTTACCCAGGCGCTTACTATTTTACTAAGTTTTCAACGAGTTTGCTATCCCTCGGGTTTCGCGGCAGGTAAGTGTGTCGGATTCTCAGTGACTGAAGTGGGGCTTTCGAGCTCTGATAATTAAAGGGTTAAGAATGATCTCGGAACTAAAGCGGGCTGACATAAGCTTTTGTAGTGGTCAACTCTCTAAAGGTGTTTAAAGGGAAATAACATGTCGGAATGATTAATTGTTATAAGCTGTGTTACCTGAGGACAGTTACAAATAGTCAAACTGTTGAACCACAGGAGGCCCAGAGAGGCAGTTAAACAGGGTAAGGGATCAAAAGTGACACATTGGAAAAACTCCATTTGGTATGAGACATAGGTGAATGACTGTGTGACGCAAAAGGGAATTCGTCAAGCAGCAATTGTGCACACGGGCTTTGGGCCAATTAAACGGCATAGGGGGGTACAAGGCTGATGTGCATCATTAAGTGTATAAAGGGTTGCTTGGAACTTTGTATCATTGGAGAGGCCATTACAGACAACCAGCAGGCAGGCTCCCCACCGGTGCAAAATAAATAATACTTGAATCTTCAAACCCAGACTTGGTTTTGAGTGTTTATTTTAAATACTCTACTACACTTGATGTAGTCGGCAGGAACTCAAGCAGACATTGGACACCAGCAGATGGAGACCATGTCAAAGGTGTGAGTATGTTTTAATTACCACGCACAGTTAGGACAAGTGCAGAAATCTGTCTGGTGTCAGCTGCCTGAGAGATCCGAATCTGCAGGTCTGGCTGAGACTTCAAGTAGTCAGTGGAAGGTCCCAGGTGAAACAATTGTGATCGGTTATATAGAAGTGTGTCTGTGTAACGTTGCGATAGATAATTGATATAGGTTGCAAGTGACAATCTCACTCATGAGGAGTAAGTAAGGGACATACTGCTGACAACCAATAGGTTGCAAGTATCGGTCTCACTCAGGGCGAGTAAGTAAGGGACGTACCGCTGACAACCAAATAAGTTTGCAAGTAACGGTCTCACTCATGAGGAGTAAGTAAGTAAGGGACACACCGCTGACAACCAATAGGTTGTAAGTATTAGTCTCACTCAGGGCGAATAAGTAAGGGACGTACCGCTGACAACCAATAGGTTGCAAGTATTAGACTCACTCAGGGCGAATAAGTAAGGGACGTACCGCTGACAACCAATAGATTGCAAGTATTAGTCTCACTCAGGGCGAATAAGTAAGGGACGTACCGCTGACAACCAATAGGTTGCAAGTATTAGTCTCACTCAGGGCGAATAAGTAAGGGACATACCGCTGACAACCAATAGCCATGGGAAGTGAGAAACCCGAGTAGGATCAGTGGGGTCTCAGACACGATACCCAGCAGACAAAAGTTGAAAACTAATTGAAATACTGATTAAACAAAATTGGAAACCAGATGACCCACCCACTGAACAAAGAAAATGGCGGGAGTCGGAAAAGAAACAAAAGGAGGAGAAAGCCCCCATTTTAGTCACTAGCGTGTGTTATGAATTAAGTAGATAGACTAGACTATTGACTGAGAAAGCGACAAAATAAACTGACAGTAGGTGTGATGGCAACTGCACCCATCAGGACACACAAAAAGGAACAATTACCAGTAGTCCCCCCAATTAATTAGAAACAATGGGGGTGGTAGAAAACCCGAAGTCTGTTATAACTGCAACAAACTCAGACAAGAGTGATGTGTGAAATGTGGAGAGGGGGGCCCTTTGTACTGCAAGAAATAAGGGTCGAAGTTAGTTGCTATGGTCACCATTTAAAAAAAAGCAGGAAGGAATCTTTTTTAAAAAAGAGATGTCTAGTGGAAATTCAAACCATAAAATTGGAGACATAGAGCAGAGAAAAGTGCTAAAACCTACAGGGGACATAGGTTTAAAGTAATTGGGGGGAGGTTTAGAGAAGATCTCTTCACACAGAGGGTGATGGGGGTCTGGAACTCACTGCCTGAAAGGGTGGTGGAGGCAGAAACCCTCACCACATTTAAAAAGTAATTGGAGGTGCACTTAGAGTGTACGGGGATCAGAAATTTAAACTGGTTTAAGAAATAATGGCTAGTTATGACCCAATAAAAAGAAGAAAGGGGAAGATCATGTTTCTTACTGTTTTGGTGTTTTTCTTTGGTGTTTAAAGTTTTTGGGAAGACATACTCCTTT
Organism: Pristiophorus japonicus; assembly: GCF_044704955.1. Lineage (NCBI taxonomy): Eukaryota > Metazoa > Chordata > Chondrichthyes > Pristiophoridae > Pristiophorus > Pristiophorus japonicus. The sequence continues at coordinate 189,034,578 of NC_091988.1, read as the reverse complement.
GTGTGGCTACGGCTCCTCCCCCTTTTCCAAATGGCATTGGGAAGTTTAAGATTGGAATTACTGAGGTTAATTAACCTATTAAAAATCAGACTTTTATTATAGCCATGATAAAATTCTGGTTGGTGTAAATTGTGTGGAGAGCCTTTAGTTCCGGACATAAGACATTTCACATCAATAATTGGTATGGTATAAAAAAAATTCTGACCAATGTATAACTGGGGAGAAAAGGATGAAATGCTATTGTGTGCGAAGTTGTTTTTCTGAATGTTTATTTTGATTAATAAAAGCACAGAGACTTTACAAAAGTAAAAGATTTTTAACTAGAGAGTTTAAACTGAAAAGGCTGCAGGCTGTGGGATTGAAGTCAACATTGTTTGTCGGCTTTCGAAACAAAGGAAGTTAATTCTTTCACAGGCAGCTGTGAACTCTGTTTTAACTCAGTGGGCAACACCTTTTTAATATTGGAAATCTTCTTAATTTGAAGAGAATCACCAGAGATTCTCTGTTTCTTTTGATTTAAGTAGGTGACCATTGGGAAGAGGCAATGTTGTTTAAAGGGGTTAGTGGATTGTGCCCGAGGGATCAGGAGGGCACACCACCGTAACCAACTACATCTGGCCCCGAGTAAATCTCAGGAGTGGGAAGTGGGAGGCCAGGTAATGGAACAAAATTATGCCAGGGTGGAAGTTTTGAACTCTGGTCCAAGGGACCATATAATATCGTTACTGAAGCTAGTCCCATGGTATATGCAGCCTGTTACCTAGGAGAATTAAATGGTTTTATATTAACCAGATTAAGTTTCTTTCAGTTCAACAGCAGGTACCGACACAAGAGGAAATGGTTATGAACATGGCTCCAGGGGGATGAGGAAGAAGGGATGCCTAATGGGATACCTCCACCTAATCAGGTACAGTATGATCCAAAGGGAAGTGGACAGGACACGGGAGCTGGAAGAATCTCCTCGGGTCCCAGATCTGGAACCAGCTCCTGTCCACAGACATGCCTCGCAAACCCCGCCAATCTCACGAAGTAGTAAGAGACATATCGTGAATGGTAGAAGTAGGGACATCCAAGGGTATAAGATAGGGGTACATTTACAGTGGCATGGTAATCATACCACTGTAACCGTCCATTATATCAAGGGGTGCAAGGACGACGGTTGTACAAGCAGTAGAGTTAAAATAAAAGACTCATCCAAAGGCTCCTTCTCGAATGAATAAACAGATTTGTGGGAAAAGTGAATTGTTCGTCATAAACACATCCCAGGGCCAACAAATGGGCTAATGGTAATCCCAACTCAGGTGATATTATACCATGATGTGCATCACGAAGTGATACCTGTAATATTGAATCTGACCAAAGTGGGACTACCTGGGTGATGCAAGCCTAAAACAGCGCGGCTACACGGGAGAATGATCAAGGGATTTTGGCAGAGGGCCAGTACAACCTGCACTGAATTCAGGGAGAGTGATGGGCTTGATCGTCCCTTGACAAGAATGGTGCCGAGACTATTGGGGAGAATCATAAAAGAAGGCGGTGAGGCCTGATTAATACGTTGTAACTGGTTTAATGCTAAAAAAGGGGGTAAACCAGATTATAGAAGGGGAACAAATCGTCTTCAATGAAATGGCTCGAAGTAATGTATGGATCTTGGTTAGTGGAACAAGCCCAAGGAAACCTGCAGCATATTGCAGAGGGAAAGCTCTCTTTCTGGGTAACTGATGGAGACCTAGGGAAATGTTCACTTATCAACTTACTAAGACTCTGTGCCAAGTCAGAAGGTTGGTACAGGTGTACCCGGTGGCACGAGTGTCAGTTACAGGAACAGAATGACATCACCCTGTTAGAGACAGTAGGGTATTACTCAAGCATGCCTGAGAAAATTTAGTAGGATACAATGAACACCGGAAATGTAACCCGGGTGGATGGGATAACATGGAACTGCACCATGAGGTAATTGCGGGACAGCATTTTCCTGTACAATCTGTATAAAGAGGAAAGGGTAAATATTGTGTCAGCACCATACACCGGGAATACCAGTACAGTACCAACCTGACTTGTCCCGTTGCGACAGGTATTATCCCAGTCCAAACTGTGAGACTTGGGTCATGGGTTTCATTAAGTATTTATTTGCGTTGGTAAGTAAATATCATGTAAGAAAGGAGTTAAAAGTGCAACTGCCAAAGGGAAGATATAATAAATTTGGATAATTAATTGGGCCAATTGTGGACCAAGTACAATGGGCATTAAGCAAAATGGGGAACAGAGGGCCACAACGGCTAGACGCTGAGGTGATACTTATATGATCGAGATAGTCTGGACAATGAACCACGACACTCTGTATGGTTTTCATGTTGTCTATTGTCTAACAACAATTGACACACTCTATCGGTATGCGGCAAGGGTTTACTAAAGGGACTTCGCAGTTGTCAGAAACTGGGGACGAGGTCGCCAGACAAATGCTGCAAGTTGAGGAAATCCGAGAGCCTCAGGCCCAAACTATCAATAAGATAAGTGTGTGACTAAATGATTTAACCCAAGACACACATAAGGAACTTATATGTGCAATGTATGGCACATGGTTACAAGGGAACATCTGATATAATGTAGACCAGATGAAACAGGGAAAAATACCCAATTGGATATGTAATGAGCAGTTGTCCAAATGGACTAAGGACGGTTTAACCCTCTGTGATGTCCGTAAGACAACACAAGTGTTCTTGTCCCCAAGTAATTGTATTACCAGAGAATTGAAATAGGTATGGTTCTAGCTATCCCACAGATAGAGGGTACGGATGCCGAACCTCTGTGGGCAGTACAGAACTTAGGCGAAATACAAGGCCAATCCTGGGCTCCGTTCCACGATACGCCCCCTTATGCGGTAAAACTCAGTGGCACATTTTAAGGTACATACCAATGGTTGCACTCAATATTTGGATGTGGTAGTGTGCACACACCCCATGGAAGGAGGGCAATGCACAACGTGTGGGTTCACTCAGACGGTTAATTGCACGTTGGAGATTAGTCCCCTTAGTCATGGAGGGACTGAGGTGGCAGCCTGGGATGATGGGTTGTACTGCATATTCACTAAAAAAACTAAGTACGAATATGGTAGTGCTGAATGTGCGATCTCACAACCTAATTTCTGTTTTACGCCTAAAGCTGTGGTCAAACTAGGCCATCGATACCTATTCCCACAAAGAGAGGAACGCATCGAGAACATCACTTTAAACATCCTGAGATGGGATGATGAAATGGAGCAATAGGAGATACCAAGTTGGCAAGGCATTCCCCATCTCAAAGAAATTTGACACTATTGAAAACGGACACTGAGAAAAGCATACTGGAAGATTCCATACAGCATTCAAAGGACCTTATATGTGCAATGTATGGCACATGGTTACAAGGGAACATCTGATACAATGTAGACCAGATGAAACAGGGAAAAATACCCAATTGGATATGTAATGAGCAGTTGTCCAAATGGACTAAGGACGGTTTAACCCTCTGTGATGTCCGTAAGACAACACAAGTGTTCTTGTCCCCAAGTAATTGTATTACCAGAGAATTGAAATAGGTATGGTTCTAGCTATCCCATAGATACTCAATAGTAAATGGAAGACACTCAATAGTGGGAACATGTATGGAATTGGGGAATGAATGTGAATATCCATCCGTGGATTCGTATAGCCTCTCACGTATTGGTGGTCATACAGTTAGGGCTAGCTGTCGGATGGGGAATCGGGTTATGCATGACATGTCGAAAGAGGCAACGAGAAAGAAAGCAAAAGCTTTAATTATGGAACAGCGAATATCCTGAAATACTCACATCCCGAGTCCCCCAAACCGTGTGGCTGATCACCACAGAATGGAGCAGGGGACACAGGAGGAAGTAGAATTAGGTTAGTAATTTTGGGCTGGGTAGCCAAGTACCGAAAGGGGAGACTGAAGTGGGGCTTTTGAGCTGTGTTATAATTAAAGGGTTAAGGATGGATCTCGGAACTAAAATGAGCTAAATAGGCTTTTGTAGTGGTCAACTTTTTAAAGGTGTTTAAAGGGAAATAACATATCAGAATAATTAATTGTTACAAGCTGTGTAACCTAAGGACAGTTACAGGAGGCCAAACTGTTGAACCACAGGAAGCCCAGAGGGGCAGTTAAACAGGACAAGGGATCAAAAGTGACACGTTGTAAAAACTCCATTTGGCATGAGACATAGGTGAATGATTGTGTGACATGAAAGGGAATTTGTCAAGTAGCAATTGTGCACGCGGGCTTTGGGTCAATTAAATGGCATAGAGGGGCCGTGCATGAGGTGACATGCATCACTAAGTGTATAAAGGGTTGCTTGGAACTTTTTATCATTGGAGAGGCCTAGTTACAGACAACCAACAGGCAGGCTCCCCACTGGTGCAAAATAAAGACTACTTGAATCTTCGAACCCAAACTGGTGTTGAGTGTTTATTTTAAGTACTCCACTACAGTGAATCTCTATTGCTTTGGCTGGTTGACAGCTGAAGAAGTGGCATAAAAGCTACCATTAAACAACTGTTCACTTTCCAATGTAAGACGTTGAAACCTTCAGGATTTGAAGAAACTTCTGAGCTGTATGCAGTTTGGAAGTGTTTGCAGTGAACTCTCTATTCAATGTTACCTCCTTGGAGCAACCTCTCTCACCATTGACAGATTGCTTCTGTCATCTCAACCTCATCTGCCATCTATTCCAGCAGCATCGGTGCCCTTGAAAAAATCTTACCTTGGTCCTCAGAATCCCACCACGATCAGCCCCAACACCAACATCACTTAACACACCAGCATCATCAACAACAACACCAACCTTCTCTGCAATCACCTGATGCTGCACAGGACACAGGGCATCAGCACCTGACCACATTGCTGCTCGGGAGGCCAGGGTTGGCCTCACCCTGGCCACATTTACTTCACTTGACACTGTACACCCTGGCTGCCACATGCGCCAGGTTGGCATCACTCCACATCAGCACCATAAAACAACCCTGCAATGCCCAAGCTATTCCTTTCACACTCATCACTACTGTGCAGGGTACCCTTATGTCTGACCATTCACTGCAACTCATTAAGCCACTTCCAAAGGTGCACACAAATCTGTCCAAGGACACAAAGTCTTCAAATATATTCATTGAATATAGTTAAGGTGGAGATAGACAGATTTTTGAATGATAAGCAAATCAAGGGTTATGGGGACTGGGCAGGGAAGTGGAGTTGAGGCCAAGATCAGATCAGCCATGATCTTATTGAATGATGAAGCAGGCTCGAGGAGCTATATGGCCTACTCCTGCTCCTATTTTTTATGTAAAATAAAGATTTCAATGTTTGACAACACATTAGCAGAAATGCTACATGAGCATCAGCTAAAACGCCCAAGTGCCTATCCTTGTGTGTTGTTAGTTGGTATGATTGGATAAGGATGAAGGTGAGTGTGAGGGCTGGCTATGTAGATAGAGAGAGAGAGGGATGGGTGGAGGTGCAAGGTCAGTTGGTATGAGTAAGGATGTGCAGGGGTAGGGTAGGAACGGCAGAGTGATGGCGATGTGATGAGTGGCACAGCAGGATGAGGTTGAGTGGCCTTGCAGTAACGTTTTGTGATCTACCGAGACCATTTGAAGGTTTGTGCCACTGCAGCCAGGTCCCCCTGACGACATCCCTGCTTGTGCCCTCCTGTACAACGTGCAACCAGGCTGCGTTGGTCTCCTGGGGAGATCTCTTCCGCCCATTGGAAGGGAAAAGAACCTCCCTGAATGCTGTGACTCCCTCCATAGGCAACTGGAGGGAGTCATGGGAGAGCCTTGGTGCAGCCGTGCCAGCTTTGTGCAGTACTTGTCAGTGTTTGCAGCACCTCAATGTTGCAGAACTCTCTCGGCACTGTCAAAAAAACTGTTGGCCATGGCCCCTTTAAGGTGATGTCATCAGACCCGCTTCCTGTTAATCGACCGGGAACCTCGCAGGGCAGTGTTAGCAAGCCCCAGCAATGGGAGATTGTATTGAGAGGGCGGGACGGAGCCAGCGAGCGCATTCCCTGCACGCCATCAATGCCGGTCTCACCACTATTGGCCTTTACCGCATTAAGTTGGTCGATGTAGATGGACCAATTTGCTAGTTCAGTTTGCTTGTTTTACCTGCGCCTCACTGTGTTGCAAATTATAGTCACCACTGCCACCCACTTACCTTCAGTAATCCATCTGCAGGGAAGAAAAATAATAAGGTTCCAGATGGCAGGATCAGACTATTTTTGGTTGGGCTTTTTTCTGCTTAGTTTTATCCAATTACCAAGTGAAAACCTGTAAATACTCACCCACTCGGTAATTACTGAAATAATCTTTCAATCAGCACTCCTTTTAAAAATTAAGGGGATGATAATTTTAGCAAAAATGTCAGCATGAGTTTCAAAGGGGATTGTCTATTTTTTATTTAAATTTTTATCAGCTATTAAAAATCACAGCAAGTGGCAATTAAATCACTGGAGAAATTGGTTTGGGTAAATCCCTGAGCTTGACAATCCAAGGGAGCTGATTGTACAAACGCATTTGAAATGATAAAATTGACATAGCACTAGAGTCTAACGACTGTGATTGGAATCGTCCTGTGCGCATTCACTTATGATGTTAGGGTGGTGAAAGCAAGGGCCCGCAATACATAAGAACATAAGAAATAGGAACAGGAGTAGGCCATACGGCCCCTCGAGCCTGCTCCGCCATTCAATAAGATCATGGCTGGTCTGATCATGGACTCAGCTCCACTTCCCCGCCTGCTCCCCATAACCCCTTATCCCCTTATCGTTTAAGAAACTGTCTATTTCTGTCTTAAATTTATTCACTGTCCCAGCTTCCACAGCTCTCTGAGGCAACGAATTCCACAGATTTACAACCCTCTGAGAGAAGAAATTTCTCCTCATGGTTTTAAATGGGCGGCCCCTTATTCTAAGATCGTGCCCACTAGTTCTAGTCTCCCCCCTCAGTGGAAACATCCTCTCTGCATCTACCTTGTGAAGCCCCCTCATAATCAAATACATTTCGATAAAATCATCTCTCATTCTCTGAACTGCCTCCAAAGCAAGTATAAGAAATCTTGTCCCTCCAAGTATAAGGAGGGACAAGGAATCAAAAAGTGACGTCACAGCCAAGCTGGTAAGTGGTTGGCTGATCGGCTGGTGAGTATATCTCTTTGATTTTGTGTTCTCATAGATAAGAGGATAAATTACTAAACAGCTGTTTAGTGTGTGTAGTGGGAGTCAGTGCTTTTGCTGGGTAATTTAAGGGTAACTAGTGGGATGGCAGGGCAGCTCGTTCAAATGGAATGCAACACCTGTGCCATGTGAGAATTCCTGGATGCTTCCCGCAACGGGGATGACCACATGTACAGGAAGTGTCTCCAGCTCCTCCAACTCGAGCGCCGAGTCTCGGAGCTTGAGCGAGGACTGGAGGCAGTGAGGAGCATCCAAGAGAATGAGAGGTACGTGGATAGCTCGTTTCAGGCGTTGGTCACCCCACAGATTAAAAGGGTACAGGAGGATAGGGAATGGGTGACCGTCGCACACAAGAGTATGGCGAGGCAGCAGTGCAGGAGTCCCCTGAGGCTATCCCGCTCTCCAACCGGTACTCTATTCTGACTACTGGCGAGGGCGGTGATGCCTCTGGGGAGTGCAGCCAGGGCCAAGTCCACAGCACCGTGGGTGGCTCAGCTGCACAGGGGGGGAGGAAGAAGACGGAAAGGGCTATAGTGATAGGAGATTCAATAGTTAGGGGAGCAGATAGGCGCTTCTGCGGCAGCAAAAGTGACATCAGGATGGTGTGTTGCCTCCCTGGTGCAAGGGTCAATGATGTCACTGAGCGACTGCAGGGTATTCTGGGGAGGGAAGGGGAACAGCCAGTGGTTGTGGTCCACATTGGTACCAACGACATAGGTAGAAAGAGGGGTGAGGTCCTGAAGGCTGAGTTTAGCGAGCTAGGAGTAAGATTGAAAGCCAGGACCTCAAAGGTGGTAATCTCGGGATTACTGTCAGTGCCACGTACTAGTGAGGGTAGAAATAGGAAGGCTAGTCAGATAAATACGTGGCTGGGGCATTGGTGTAGGAGGGAGGGCTTTAGTTTCCTGAACAATTGGAACCGCTTCTGGGGTAGGTGGGGCCTGTACAAGTCGGACAGATTACACCTCAACAGAGATGGGACCAATGTTCTCGCGGGTGGTTTTGATAGTGTGGTTGGGGAGGGCTTTAAACTAGCTTGGCAGGGGGATGGGAACCCAGGAGAGGGCTCTGAGCTAGTTAGAGTGGGTGAGAGCTCAGATGAACAGAACCCCAAGAAAGGATGCAAAAGGCAGGAGGCAACAGAGCAGAGTAGCACTGGGGTAAGTGTAAACCACAAGGTGATAGGAAGGGACCATACGTTTGAATATAAAGGGGCTGCAGGAGGGGTCAAAACTAAAAATCATGGTTTCAAAACTAGTATTAATACACTTTACCTAAACGCACACAGCATTCGAAACAAAGTAAATGCGTTGACGACACAAATCATTACAAATGGGTATGATTTGGTGGCCATTACAGAAACGTGGTTCCAGGGTGGCCAAGACTGGGAATTAAACATACAGAGGTATCTTACAATTCGGAAAGATAGACAAGAAGGGAAAGGAGATGGGGTAGCTCTGTTAATAAAGGATGATATCAGGGCAGTTGTGAGAGACAATATTGGCTCTAATGAACAAAATGTTGAATCATTGTGGGTGGAGATTAGAGATAGTAAGGGGAAAAAGTCACTGGTGGGCGTAGTTTATAGGCCCCCAAATAATAACTTCACGGTGATGCGGACAATAATCGAGGGAATAATGGAGGCATGTGAAAAAGGAACGGCAGTAATCATGGGGGATTTTAACCTACATATCGATTGGTCAAATCAAATCGCACGGGGTAGCCTTGAGGAGGAATTCATAGAATGCATACGGGATTGTTTCTTAGAACAGTATGTTACAGAAACTACAAGGGAGCAAGCTATCTTAGATCTGGTCCTGTGTAATGAGACAGGAATAATAAATGATCTCCTAGTAAAAGATCCTCTCGGAATGAGTGATCACAGTATGGTTGAATTTGTAATACAGATTGAGGGTGAGGAAGTAGTGTCTCAAACGAGCGTACTATGCTTAAACAAAGGGGACTACAGTGGGATGAGGGCATAGTTGGCTAAAGTAGACTGGGAACACAGACTAAACAGTGGCACAACTGAGGAACAGTGGAGGACTTTTAAGGAGCTCTTTCATAGTGCTCAACAAAAATATATTCCAGTGAAAAAGAAGGGCGGTAAGAGAAGAGATAACCAGCGGTGGATAACCAAGGAAATAAAGGAGAGTATCAAATTAAAAACCAATGCGTATAAGGTGGCCAAGGTTAGTGGGAAACTAGAAGATTGGGAAAATTTTAAACGACAGCAAAGAATGACTAAGAAAGCAATAAAGAAAGGAAAGATAGATTACGAAAGTAAACTTGCGCAAAACATAAAAACAAAAAATAAAAGCTTTTACCGATATATAAAACGGAAAAGAGTGACTAAAGTAAATGTTGGTCCCTTAGAAGATGAGAAGGGGGATTTAATCATGGGAAATGTGGAAATGGCTGAGACTTAAACAATTATTTTGCTTCGGTCTTCACAGTGGAAGACACAAAAACCATGCCAAAAATTGCTGGTCACGGGAATGTGGGAAGGGAGGACCTTGAGACAATCACTATCACTAGGGGGGTAGTGCGGAACAGGCTAGTGGATCTCAAGGTAGACAAGTCCCCTGGTCCTGGTGAAATGCATCCCAGGGTATTAAAAGAGATGGCGGAAGTTATAGCAGATGCATTCGTTATAATCTACCAAAATTCTCTGGGGAGGTACCACCAGATTGGAAAGCAGCTAATGTAATGCCTCTGTTTTAAAAAGGGGGCAGAAAAAAGGCAGGTAACTATAGGCCGGTTAGTTTAACATCTGTAGTGGGGTAAATGCTTGAAGCTATCATTAAAGAAGAAATAGTGGGACATCTAGATAGGAATAGTGCAATCAAGCAGATGCAACATGGATTCATGAAGGGGAAATCATGTTTAACTAATTTACTGGAATTCTTTGAGGATATAACGAGCATGGTGGATAGAGGTGTACCGATGGATGTGGTGTATTTAGATTTCCAAAAGGCATTCGATAAGGTGCCACACAAAAGGTTACTGCAGAAGATAAAAGTATGTGGAGTCAGAGGAAATGTATTAGCATGGATCGAGAATTGGCTGGCTAACAGAAAGCAGAGAGTCGGGATAAATGGGTCCTTTTCGGGTTGGAAATCGGTGGTTAGTGGTGTGCCACAGGGATCGGTGCTGGGACCACAACTGTTTACAATATACATAGATGACCTGGAAGAGGGGACAGAGTGTAGTGTAACAAAATTTGCAGATGACACAAAGATTGGTGGGAAAGCGGGTTGTGTAGAGGACACAGAGAGACTGCAAGGAGATTTGGATAGGTTAAGCGAATGGGCTAAGGTTTGGCAGATGGAATACAATGTCGGAAAATGTGAGGTCATCCACCTTGGAAAAAAAAACAGTAAAAGGGAATATTATTTGAATTGGGAGAAATTACAACATGCTGCGGTGCAGAGGGACCTGGGGGTCCTTGAGCACGAATCCCAAAAGGTTAGTTTGCAGGTGCAGCAGGTAATCAGGAAGACGAATGGAATGTTGGCCTTCATTGCGAGAGGGATGGAGTACAAAAGCAGGGAGGTCCTGCTGCAACTGTACAGGGTATTGGTGAGGCCGCACCTGGAGTACTGCATGCAGTTTTGGTCACCTTACTTAAGGAAGGATATACTAGCTTTGGAGCGGGTACAGAGACGATTCACTAGGCTGATTCCGGAGATGAGGGGGTTACCTTATGATGATAGATTGAGTAGACTGGGTCTTTACTCGTTGGAGTTCAGAAGGATGAGGGGTGATCTTATCGAAACATTTAAAATAATGAAAGGGATAGACAAGATAGTGGCAGAGAGGTTGTTTCCACTGGTCACGGAGACTAGAACTAGGGGGCACAGCCTCAAAATATAGGGGAGCCAATTTAAAACCGAGTTGAGAAGGAATTTCTTCTCCCAGAGGGTTGTGAATCTGTGGAATTCTCTGCCCAAGGAAGGAGTTGAGGCTAGCTCATTGAATGTATTCAAATCACAGATAGATAGATTTTTAACCAATAAGGGAATTAAGGGTTATGGGGAGCGGGTGGGTAAGTGGAGCTGAGTCCACGGCCAGATCAGCCATGATCTTGTTGAGTGTCGGAGCAGGCTTGAAGGGCTAGATGGTCTACTCCTGTTCCTAATTCTTATGTTCTTATGTTCTTATATCCTTTCATAAATATGGAAATCAAAAATGCACGCAGTATTCCAGGTGTGGCCTCACCAATACCTTATATAGCTGTAGCAAGACTTCCCTGCTTTTATACTCCATCCCCTTTGCAATAAAGGCCAAGATACCGTTGGCCTTCCTGATCACTTGCTGTACCTGCATACTATCCTTTTGTGTTTCATGCACAAGTACCCCCAGGTTCCGCTGTACTGCAGCACTTTGCAATCTTTCTCCATTCAATAATAGGATTACATAGGATATACGGCACAGAAACAGGCCATTTGGCCCAACCAGTCCATGCTGGCACTTATGCTCCACTCGAGCCACCTCCTGTCTTTCATGATCTAACTATCAGCATAACCCTCTATTCCCTTCTCCCTCATGCTTATCTAGCTTCCCCTTAAATGCATCTATACTGTTCACTTCAACCTTGTGGTAGCGAGTTCCATATTCTCACTACTCTCTGGGTAAAGAAATTTGTTCCGAATTCCCTATTTGATTTCTTCGTGACTTTCTTATATTGATGGCTTCTAGTTTTGTTCTTCCCAGAAGTGGAAATATTCTCTCTGTGTCTACTCGATCAAAACCTTTCGGAACTTTAAAGACCTCTATTAGGTCACCCCTCAGCCTTCTATTTTCAAGAGAAAAGAGACCCAGCCTGTTCATCCTTTCCTGATAGGACAACTCAATACAACTCAGAAGTGACCAAATGTCATTTGCTGCAAGTTTTGTACCTTAGTTGGTTCTAAGTTCCACAATTCAATAAACATTAAATGTAATCATGAAAGTTTAACAACACAACAGCCTGAAATGAACCTTTGGTGGCAGGTCAGCAACAAGAGAAGAAATTCCATCTCAGTTTTAAATCATTTAGCATCCGTTTGAACCACTGGGCCAGGTAGATGGTATTGTACCTCAATTTACTGTTTCATGTGAAGAGCAGCACCCTAAAAGTGCAGCACTCCCTCAGTCCCATCCTGGAGACTCAGCCGAGATCACATGAGACAGTCCTGGTACTCGAGTCCACAACCTTCTGAAGCTACAAATGACAGTACAATAAATTTGAATTTCTATTGTGCCCCTCAGAGAAGATGGCAGGCCACTTGTTAGAAGATGAGGAGAAATTTCTTCTCTCAGAGGGTTGTAAATCTGTGGAATTCACTGCCTCAGAGAGCTGTGGAAGCTGGGACATTGAATAAATTTAAGGCAGAGATAGACAGTTTCTTAACACATAAGGGATTAAGGGGTTATGGGGAGTGGGCAGGGAAGTGGAGCTGAGTCCATGATCGGATCAGCCATGATCGTATTAAATGGCGGACAGGCTTGAGGGGCCATATGGCCTACTCCTGCTCCTATTTCTTATGTTCTTATGTAAGAGATTGAGGGCACGAAGGAGAAGGTGAGAAAGATTAAGAGGGGGAAACAAGAGGGCAAGTAAAAGAGATATGTTTTGGAAGGAAAGGTCAGGACACAGATCGCAAAGACAGAGGTTTAGACAGAGAGTTTCAAAGTGTGGGGATGTAGGGCTATATTTTCCACTTTTGTGCTTATCGCCCAAAAATGGGCGTTATTTCCGGCGTGGGCGGTAAAAAAGGGTTTTCAGATCGACGGCTTCTCACCCATTCTCAAAGCACCTAGTCTCCATTTTTGAAAATGGGCGTTACCGCGAGCGATATGAAATGGGCGGTAGCGTTAAATCTCGCTGACCTGCTGCCGTAAAGTGTCACCGTCCTTAGCAATGGCATGGCAACGCTCGATGCCCGTGATTCAGGAGGTCAAGGGTCATCATGACATGCGCAGAAGAGGAGACAGAGAGAGAGGGAGCTCAGAGACACTGAAAGTGTGTGTGGCTGTGGTGTGTGCTTGTTTGGCTGTTGTGGGAGATTCACCAGCAGCAAAAAGCCAACTAAGCAGCAAGAACATGGTTGGCACCAGGTTTTTTGGTCCAACAAATAAGATATAACATGAAAGGGATGGTGGAGGTCCTGGAGCTGGTAGCCACGAACACTGGTGGCAGAGGGCTCCCAGTAGTCCCGAAGCATGGCTGTGCACCCCAAGGTGATGCACCCCCATTACAAACTACACATGAGAGCCAGCAGCAACATCTTGCTTCTGGCTCAGAGCACGTTCCCACCTCGGGACCGTCCTCTCCCGTATCTGTCCAAGCAGCAGTTCGGCCGTCATCCCTCCCCCCAATGAAGCATCACCTGAGGAGCTCCTAGGCCAGGCGGTTTGGAGTCAGGAGGGGACGGGGAAGGGGAAGGTGTAGAGGTGGGAAGGAGAAGCGGGGGGCGGGGGGGAGGGTTGGTTTTTACAGAAATACTGATGATTTCAGACAAATGTTCAGTTTAAATGTTTTTTATTTACCAAAACCTTGTTGCGCATTGGCTCAGATAGCTGCACCATTACACGCTGGTGATTCCTTAACATTAAAGGGTATAATGACACAACTTCAATCAACTCAAGGTAATGCCCACTATTGATGTATCACCTGCACACCCAGCATTGTGTCAGCCTTGTAAATAACACCAACGTTCTTTCAGGCAAAGCGATCATTGATGAGCTCCTGACTTAAGGCTCTTGCAGCTATCATGCCACCATGAGCCCTTTCATTCAGTCTACAGGGGGGTGGGGGCATGGCTTCAGCATCAGCCTGATTGTCTGCGCTGATGTCAGCATCCGCCTCCTCGTCCTCCTCTTCCTCTCTCTGGTGAGGTGGACTGTCAGACTCATCAAGCAATTCTTTTCCCCTCCTGATAGCCAAGTTGTGCAGCATGGAGCACACCACCACGAATTGAGCTACCTGCTCAGGGTGGTATTGGAGGTCGCCTCCTGAGTGGTCTAGGCATCTAAAGCGCTGCTTCAGCACTCCAATGGTTTTCTCCACGATAATGTGAATGACTCTGTGGCTCTCATTGTATCGCCTCTCGGCTTCAGTTTGGGTGTCACGCAGGAGGGTTATCAGCCAGGTGGCAACGGCATATTCCTTTGTCACCAAGCATCCAGCATTGACCTTGTGACTGATTGTTAAACAAGTCAGATACAGTGCTCTCACGCAGGATGTGAGCATCATGGATGCTGCCTGGAAATTGAGCATTTGCTGCCAGTATAATTTGCTGGTGGTCGACAACCAGTTGGACATTCAGGGAGTGGAATCCCTTGCGGTTCCTGAAAACCTCTGAATTCTGAAAAGGTGCCCACATCGTGATGTGCGTAAATCTATTGCTCCCTGCACCTTGGGGAAGTTTGCAATTCTGGAGAATCCTAGAGCCCTCTCACTCTGTGCCTCCCTGGTCATAGGGAAGCTGATCAAGTCCCTCCTGCATGCGTACAGGGCTTCAGTGACCTGTCTAATGCAGCAATGTGTGGCATGCTGAGAAAGTCCACAAATGTCACCAGCTGTGGCCTGAAAAGAACCCGAGGTATAGAACGACAGTGCCGTGATGACTTTGACCTCGACGGACAGTGCAGTACTGATGGTGCTGGCAGGCTGCAGATCTCCCCTTATCAGCTGGCTTACCTCAGTGATAACCTCTTTGTAGAAGCGCAGTCTCCGAAGGCAGGTGGTGTTGGGCAAGTCGAGGTAAGACTGCTTCTCCCTGTACTTGCGGGGGGTGTAACGTCTAGTCCTCCTCATCAGTCTGGCATATCTTACATTGGGCACATAATGCTGTGGAGTGTACCTTCGGCGATCTCGAGTCTGGTGCATGTAATTGGTCATCAAGAAAGGGTGAGAAAGGACAGGCCCCATTGCAGTAGCTCTCTGTTTTCCACCGATTGGTCACAAAGAATGAATGTTCTGATGAAGACACCAATTAAATTCCAATCGGTCACAGTATGGTTAAGATGGTCACATCAACTCCAATGACTTTCAGAGTACATCTGAACTCCCTCGAGGTTGAAGCACAGCAGCCTTTTAAAGGATGTGACATGTGATCTAGAACATGGTGTCCATAACGCTGTGATTAGTTCCAGTTAGCTCCACTTTTTCTGGGCGTTTTTTGGGGCGAGCGATATTGTGGGTGATGTTTGTGCGAGGTAGTGAAAGTGACGCTGCGCGATCTCATGGCTGCTAGTTTAGGTAAATATGCTCGTTACGACAAAAAAAAGTGGACTGGCGGTATTATTGAATCTCGGAGTTAAATCAGCGCGGAAATTAACGCTGGGCGATATTATAGGCGTTCATTTCACCTATTCTGATGATTCCGCCCCAATAAAGTGGACGGGCAGTATTATTTTTTTCCCGGTGTTAAGCACATGGGGAATGTAACACTCGGCGATAAGTTTCCTAAAAATGTCCGTCAGTTTCCACTTTGTGCCAAAATGGGCGAGATATGGCCATTATATGTCATTTCAGCGGTAAAATGGGCGTTAAGTGGATGTTAAGCATGCAAAAAAAGTGGCGGTTCTAGCCCGTAGTGACTGAAGGAATGGGCACCAATGGTGGAATGGGCAGTAAACCAGAGGAGCAGAGAATGCAGCATGCACGTGTAGCTGGAGAAGGTCAATCAGCTGAAGTGGGGCGAGACCGTGCTACCATTTGAAAACTAAGAGGAAGTGGAGAATCTTTGCTATGAGGAAAGATTGGATAGGCTGGATTTGTTTTCCTTGGAACAGAGGAGGCTGAGAGGAGACCTCATTGAGGTGTATAAAATTATGAGGGGCCTAGATATAGTGGATAGAAAGGGCCTATTTCCCTTAGCAGAGGGGTCAACAACCAGGGGGCATAAATTTAAAGTAATTGGTAGAAGGTTTAGAGGAGATTTGAGGGGAAATTTCTTCATGCAGAGGGTTGTGAAGGTCTGGAACTCATTGCCTGAAAGGGTGGTAGAGGCAGAAACACCCACTACACTTAAAAAGTACTTGGATGTGCATTTGGAGTGCCGTAATGTGCAGGGCTATGGACCTAGAGCTGAAAAGTGGGATTAGGCTGGATAGCCTCTTGTTGGCCGTCATGGACACAATGGGCCGAAATGGCCTCCTTCCGTGCTGTAAACTTCTATGACTCTATGAAGACCTTGAGGGCAACCCACGATGGACGGGGAGCTAGCAGAGGTTGGCGAGGATGGGGCAGGTATGAGTGATGTCCTTCATGTAAGAGAGGACTCAGTTTGGATTAACTGGACTCCACGGGCTGGACTACGTCACATAGTCTGGAGTGTGTCACACACATAGGTTGACACATGAGCTGGTATGTCACACACAGGATGTCACATGGGCTGGAGTGTGTCACATTCTCAGTTGCACTGGCTGGAATGTGTCACATACAGTGAACACAGACTTAAGTGCATCATAACTGTGTAACACGAGAACTGGAGCCTGTCATATACAGGATAATATCTAAAGGACTGCAAAGTGATTAATGTAATGAAGGCGTCATGTAATTGCTGTTTTTTTTGCCAGTCTGAAGTGGAGCATAAATATTAAGAATGCATTGAGAAGAGTGATATTATTGCTGGGGGAATAATTCTTTAATTTTCTTATTTAAATACAAAGAATTGAGTTTGATCATTGCACCAATAATTATAGCAGACAAATTATGCTGAACCAGACCTAAAAGACCAATGAAGATGAGTAGAGCAAATCCATTTTGGCATCGCTGAAGTTTTTTTATTAATCAAGATAATATTATAGTCACATCTGGTCCTCTTCAGTGCTGAACATTGAAGACAGAGGCTATTTGGGAACGGTAACATCAAAGACAGAACTGCAGATAAAACAATGTGCACGGAAGCAACTACAGCTGCTGTCTAATTTTATCTTCAAGTCCTTTAAGAACTGACTTTCCTTCAACTGAAATCAGTGGGAATTCAAGGTTAGACCTGGACTGAAGGAATGAGAAGCAGTGGGGGAAGTGGCAGAAAGGCTTATGATATAAATTTAGCCCGAAATGTGCTTCCTATCGCACAAAGTGCGGCCAGGCAGGAAACTGTGGGCAGAAAATAATCGGGCTTAAAAAAGGTCTAAGCCTGCTTGCCCAAATTTTCAGTCCCCTTGTGCTTGCACACCCGGCACAGTTGATCTGAAAACGTACCCGAAGGAGCATGGAAACACCGTCACCTCCAAGTTCCCCTCCAAGTCACACACCATCCTGACTTGGAAATATATCAGTCGTTCCTTTATCGTCGCTGGGTTAATATCCTAGAACTCCCTCCCTAACTGCATTGTGGGAGCACCTTCACCTCTCGGACTGCAGTGGTTCAAGAAAGCGGCTCACCACCACCTTCTCAAGGGCAATTAGGGATGGGCAATAAATGCTGGCCTTTCCAGTGAGGCCCACATCCTGAGAATTAGCCCGAATAGTAGAAGGCTGAAAGTACTGTTTGTACATTATGCCTCGAAGCTGCTTGCTAATCGTCAGTTTTTAAAATCATTAAATCGACTTAAGAAAGTCCTGTCCTTATTCCTCTGCTGGACTTGAACTCAATAAACGGTTCTGTGCCCCATGAAGCCCCCAGCAATCTTTCTGCATCTCCAGAGTATGTTTAATCAAAATGACTTAATGGAACAATGTTCTTCTGATCTTCAGAGATGAGTCATCTTCATCCGGCTCTGTCTAATTGAACCCTAAAGCAATTGACATTGACGCAAGAAGAAATCGACTTTTCTGGAGCGACAGAACCAGCGCCCATTACTGAAGACCTACCACCCAAGGACCAGATTCCACACTCTACTGCAATAAGCAATGAGCTCCTCCACCTGGCCTGCCATATAAGCTGAAAGGTTCTCAACACATCACTGGACACGTCAGTCACTTGAAATAGATGCTGTCCCATTGCTACCCTAGCACCATCCCAGAACCTGTTCGAAGAGGTGTTTGACTATTTAATTTGGCCATTAGCAATACCCATAACAGTGGGCAAGCTGGAAACATCCAACAGCACACTGACATAGTGTCAACTTGGCTCAGTGGTAATAAGGTTACGTGTTAAAGTTCTAATCCAGGTTTTGAACACCAAATCAAGGCCAGCACTTTAGTGCAAAACTGAGAGAGTGCTGCATTGTCACGGGTACCCTCTTTTGGATGATACATTACACCAAGGTCCTGACTGACTATTCATGCTAATGTAAAAGACCCTATGATACTATTTAAAGTGGAGCATGATGTTTTCTTGTCCTGGCCAACATTCATCACTCAACCATCACCACCAAAAGTAGATTAACTAGCCATTTATCTAATTTACTGATTGTGGAGCCTTGCAGTATACAGTGACTACATTCCAAAAGTGCTTCATTGGCTGCAAACTGTTTGAGATGTCCGGTGGTCGTGAAAGGCGCTATAGAAATGCAAGTCTTTCTTTATGCAAATTGGCTGCCATTGTTCGTCTCCACTGTAATCTATTGGCTGCAAAGCACTTTGGGACATCCTGAGAGTGTGAAAGGTTCCAAATAAATGTACGGTCTTTACTTCCAATATCTGTTTCTTGACACTCCCTCAGCAACGTCTCTATGGGAGAAAACCACAGGGCAGTAATGTGGTCAGAGGAGCTCCAAATTGTGGTTCTGTCCAGTACGGGGATCCAAAAGAAAACAGACCCCTGTACATTGTGGCCCAACATTTCTACAGTCTGGGGCTGAACATTCCTGAGAATGGCTGCACTTAGGACCTTTGTTAAACGAGGACCATGCAGCAATGGCCCTGAAGGTGCCATGCACTCCAGGGTGGACTGCATCTCTGTAAAAGTATCAAGGACCACCACACAGATGCGACTAGCGGTCTTCTCTACAGTAACCAACGTAGCTTTCCGATGCTTCATGCACTCTCATGCAAAAGCGGTGGCTCCCAATAATAACTGGTCATGAACAAGTTGGCATCATCTTAAAATTAGAGTCAGCCCATTCAGGAGCTAAATCAGGAAGCACTGCTTCACACAAAGGGTAGAAGAAATTTGAAACTCTTTCCCCCCAAAAGGCTGTGCATGCTAGAGCTTTCAATTTGAGATCGCTAGATTTTTTTGTTTGTTAGGTATCATCATCATAAGCAGTCCCTCGTATCGAGAATGACTTGCTTCCACGCCAAAAAAGAATGAGTTCACAGGTGTTTCAATGAAGGACCTAATATTCCAGGTCCCGAACTACATCTTGAAGGGTGGAAGATGCCTGTGCGTGGATTTTTTAAACTTGTGATGACCATTGCACACCAGCCATCACACAGGCTTGACTGAGCTAGGTCTTGGTCCAGTGGCAAGGATTAACCAAGATGACTAGAGAGCAGCTCTTCTGCACGGACCTATTGCGCACACATATCGCAGTGTGGGCTGGCCCGTGCTGCCCCTGGGCCCTGGCCCAGCAGTTACTGACTGTAGTGAATTATAACAGAGAGCTGTTACAGACTGTAGTGAATTGTTATAGAGAACTGTTCTCTATAACAATTCACTGGAGACCAATTAAAAACAAGGGCATACAAAGTGGCCAAAACTAGTGGGAGGACAGAAGATTGGGAAGCTTTTAAAAGCCAGCAAAGAATGACTAAAAAAATGATTAAGGAAGGGAAGATAGACTATGAAAGTAAACTAGCACAAAATATAAAAACAGATAGCAAAAGTTTCTATAGGTATATAAAAAGGAAAAGAGCGGCTAAAGTAAATGTTGGTCCCTTAGAGGACGAGACCGGGCAATTAGTAATGGGGAACATGGAGATGGCAGAAACCCTGAACAAATATTTTGTATCAGTCTTCACAGTAGAGTTGTTAGGTAAGGGTATCAAGAGATATGGAGCAAAGGCAGACAAATGGAATTGAGGTGCAGGTCAGCCATGAATGAATGGCGGAGCAAGCCTGAGGGGCTGAATGTTCCTAATGTTCATAAAAGTTTATATGCAAGTCATGTAAGGTACCAATCGATGGGTTCAACCGTTGAGGGTGGACTCCAATTGGTTGTCCAGTCAGCAGGTTCCTGCTCCTCTGCTGTCACTTCTATTTGCTTTCCCTCGCTTGTAATTGTAGGGGCTTCAGAGAGAGATACTGAATGGGGACTAGGGGCTATAGAGAGAGATACTGAATGGGGTCTAGGGGCTTCAGAGAGAGATACTGAATGGGGACTAGGGGCTTCAGGGAGAGATACTGAATGGGAATTAGGGGCTTCAGAAAGAGATACTGAATGGGGTCTAGGGGCTTCAGAAAGAGATACTGAATGGGGTCTTGGGTCTTCAGGGAGAGATACTGAATGGGGACTAGGGGCTATAGAGAGAGATACTGAATGGGGTCTAGGGGCTATAGAGAGAGGTACTGAATGGGGTCTAGGGGCTTCAGGGAGAGATACTGAATGGGAATTAGGGGCTTCAGAAAGAGATACTGAATGGGGTCTAGGGGCTTCAGAAAGAGATACTGAATGGGGTCTAGGGGCTTCAGAAAGAGATACTGAATGGGGACTAGGGGCTATAGAGAGAGATACTGAATGGGGTCTAGGGGCTTCAGAGAGAGATACTGAATGGGGACTAGGGGCTATAGAGAGAGATACTGAATGGGGTCTAGGGGCTTCAGAGAGAGATACCGAATGGGAATTAGGGGCTTCAGAAAGAGATACTGAATGGGGACAAGGGGCTTCAGAGAGAAATACTGAATGGGGTCTAGGGTCTTCAGGGAGAAATACTGAATGGGGTCTAGGGGCTTCAGGGAGAGATACTGAATGGGGTCTAGGGGCTTCAGAGAGAAATACTGAATGGGGACTAGGGGCTATAGAGAGAGATACTGAATGGGGTCTAGGGGCTTCAGAGAGATACTGAATGGGGACTAGGGGCTATA
The DNA here is from genome assembly GCF_044704955.1 of Pristiophorus japonicus. NCBI lineage: Eukaryota > Metazoa > Chordata > Chondrichthyes > Pristiophoridae > Pristiophorus > Pristiophorus japonicus. The sequence goes on along the minus strand of NC_091988.1, from coordinate 189,013,446 downwards.
GAGAGAGGTACTGAATGGGGTCTAGAGGCTTCAGGGAGAGATACTGAATGGGGTCCAGGGGCTTCAGAGAGAGATACCGAATGGGAATTAGGGGCTTCAGAGAGAGATACTGAATGGGGTCTAGGGGCTTCAGAGAGAGATACTGAATGGGAATTAGGGACTTCAGAAAGAGATACTGAATGGGGACAAGGGGCTTCAGAGAGAGATACTGAATGGGCATTAGGGGCTTCAGAGATTGGTTCCCTCAGGAATCTCACTACCTGAATCACCTGAGTGAATGTCACTGTGCTTATGCTTGTAACATGATGGATTAATTGACACTTGGGTGCCGTGAGATGCTTGGCAGTTCACCATCAGTGGAGTTGGCTTTTGGCTCTTTGGGGACATCTGTGGAAACACAAAAGGAATATATGTTACAACGCATCCCTGCTAAGAGAGTTTGCTTGCCAATACATTATGTGTCAAGCTGCTGAGGTGCATGATATATTTGGGATGACAGATCGACTGAGCACTTGGGTGAATGGGAGGGGGGTGGGGGGAATGAATAACTAAGAATAACTATTCCAGAGCTTTGCAAAATCCTCCTACAGCACACATTGCAGAATCTTCTATGCACTCACAACTCGCAATCTCGAGGGTCAGAGCCTTCATTTGGCTTATGGTTTTAATATTCAGAAATTCTCCACTGGGTTCTGCATTGCTGCCTTCTGTTATGAGCTGCCTATTCCTGAAAAGCAGAGACAAGCTGATGAACCGTTGGAAGTTTGAAGAGCACAGACATTGTTATACAAGTGGCCACTTTGCTCCTCAACTTATGTATGAGTTAGCTGTTGGTAAAAATTACTGTTGCGGGGCTGACTAGTGAGCGATTAAGCTGGTTTCTTTGGTAGCCGTTGTTGGCATATGGAACTCGGATAATTCAGCTTCTGAAAGCTGTTCATGTTTAGTTCATTCGAAGTAGGGAAAAAATGTGGTTGACATCATTAGGGAGAGAGAGACAGCGGGGTACAGATTTCACTTTGCAACAACTAGTGTTTAAGATTGAAGTAGGGCCTTGGGATTTTTATAGTACTGCCATACTGTAAATGTTATATATGTGGACTTGTATTTACTCTGTACAGCCACCAGAGGGCTCATTCCCTGCAGTCCCAAGGGATCCCATAATCCCTTGGGAGCACAGGTATTTAAGAAGGCTTCACAGGTAGAAGAGGCACTTTGGAGTCCTGCAATAAAAGACTAAGGTCACACTTTACTTTGAGCTCACAGTGTTCAGTCTGACTCTTTCTCCATACACAACAGTAAACATCCCATCACGTACCATTGCAAGCTTTGCAAGAGGATGTTGAAGTACATCGATGGCCGTGCCTTCAGCTGCCTGGGCCCTAAGCTCTGGAACTCCTTCCCTTAACCTCTCTACCTCTCTTTCCTCCTCTAAGATGCTCCTTAAAACCCACCTCTTTGACCAAGCTTTTGGTCACCTGCCCTAATTTCTTTTGTGGCTCAGTGTCAATTTTTTTGTCTTATCACACTTCTGTGACGCGCCTTGGGCCATTTTACTACATTAAAGGCGCTATATAAATACAAGTTGTTGTTGTTGTTCAAGCCGGTTGAAGGACGGTACATTGAATGTAAACTACCGAATGTTCATTTCCCAGAAACGTAAACTAGTGTGCATTGGTTGAAAGACGGTGCTTTTGACTGGAGGCTACCACTGGAGCCACTTTGACTGGAGACGCACCAACGTTAGCGTCCTCGACCAGGCCAACATCCCCAGCATTGAAGCACTGACCACATTCCAACAGCTCCGCTGGGCAGGCCACATTGTTCACATGCCAAACACGAGACTCCCAAAGCAAGCGCTCTACTCGGAACTCCTTCATGGCAAACGAGCCAAAGGTAGGCAGCAAAAACATTACAAGGACACCCTCAAAGCCTCTCTGATAAAGTGCAACATCCCTGTAAAGTCCTGTCCCCTCAGTACAGATTCACACGAGGCATGTAGTGAAGTCAAGGTCACTCTGGACCTGCACCTTTATTTCACAGCTCTGGAATGCTGCACTTGCCTGAGACCTGCCCTTATATATCTGTCTCTTGCAAGTGCACCCCTGGTGGTAAGGTATGCTGGTGGTTACAGGTCATATCTTATTACAGTCATGTACAGCATGTTAGGATACAGTTATATATAATAATGTAAGTACAAGACATTACTCTCCCCCAAGGTCTTATTGTCTTTATAGGTTCAGTCTCTCAGGTGGTCTACGCTCTCGCATGGAGCGTCTGAGTTGTGGTTCAGTTGTTTGCCTTGGTGTCTGTTTTTCTTTGGGTGTGGTTGCTGGTATCTCGCCTGGGCTGTCTGTTTCGATTGGTGTGATTGTTGTTGACTCGCCTGGGCTGTCTGTTGGGATTGCCCTTTCCTCAGGTTGTTCCCTCTGTCTATCACTAGGTGTGGTGCGAGTTCCACATTGTACTCTGCCTCTGGTTCCGCAGTGTTGTTGGTAAATCTGCTTTTGACTTGGTCTACATGTCTCCGGCAGGTTTTGCCATTGTCCATTTGTACTACCAGTAGCCTGTTTCCTTCCTTGCCCGTTACTGTCCCTGCAAGCCATTTGGGACTCCTGCCATAGTTTAGTACAAACACTTTGTCCCCTATCTCATTCCATCTCCCCCTCGAATTTCTGTCAAGGTACTCAGTCAGCTTACGGCGCTTTGCCTCAACGATTTCGTGCATGTCTGGGAGGATTAATGAGAGCCTTGTTTTTAAAGTCTTTTTCATCAACAGTTGCGCGGGGGGGATCCCAGTCAGTGAGTGCGGACGAGATCTGTATGCCGGCAGCAGTCGCGACAGGCGACCCTGCAGCGTGGGACCTTGGATTTTAAGCATGCCTTGTTTAATGATTTGCACTGTTCTCTCCACCTGGCCTTTGGAGACCGCTTGAACGGTGCCGTCCTGACGTGATTTATGCCGTGGTCAATTATAAAGTCTTGGAATTCTGCACTGGTGAAGCACGAACCATTGTCACTGACCAATATGTCAGGGATTCCGTGCGTTGCAAACATGGTTGCGAGGCTCTCCACAGTGGTGGAGATTGTGCTCGAGTTTAAAATGGTGCATTCGATTCACTTTGAAAATGCATCTACAACTACGAGGAACATTTTGCCCATGAATGGGCCCGCATAGTCTACGTGCACCCGCGACCACGGTTTGGTAGGCCAGGGCTAGGGGCTCAGTGGAGCCTCCCTGGGGGCATTGCTGAGTTGGGCACAAATGGTGCACCTTCGGACGCAGAGCTCCAAGTCCGCGTCAATACCAGGCCACCAGACGTGAGATCTGGCTATGGCCTTCATGAGAACGATCCCCGGGTGCTCGCGGTTGAGGTCCCGGACAAATGCCTCTCTGCCTCGCAGAGGCATGACTACTCGGCTGCCCCACATCAGGCAGTCTGCTTGTAGTGATAGCTCATGCATGCGCCTGTGAAAGGGTTTTAATTCCTCGGGGCAGGCATCGCGAGCCTCGGCCCAGTCACCGGTTAGGACACATCTTTTTACTAAGGATAACGTGGGGTTGCTGGCCGTTCAGGCTCTGATTTGGCGAGCCGTCATGGGCGAACCTGTGGACTCAAAGGCATTGATTGCCATGACTATCTCACAGTTCTGTTCATCAGATCCTTCCGTGGTCGCCAGGGGTAGCCTGCTGAGCGCATCGGCACAGTTGTCTGTGCCTGGTCTGTGCCTTATGGTATAGTCGTAGGACGCCAGCATCGATTGTACATGAAAAGGCCTCAATGTGTGTTGATGGTGGTGAGTAGCTTGGATTCCTCGGTCAATTCTTGCGTCATATACGCAGATGTGAGATTGAATTTTGAGAAAAGTTTACCTCCAGCCAATGTGGCAAATAAGTCCTCCGCTCTGGGCAGCGGGTACTGGTCCTGTAGGGAGACTCTGTTTATGGTAGATTTGTAGTCCCCACAGATTCGTACGGATCCATCAGGCTTCATGACTGGGACGATGGGACTTGCCCAGTCGCTAAATTTCACAGGGATATAATGCCTTCCCGCAGAAGCCTGTCTAGTTCGTGTTCAATCTTTTCCCTCATCACATAGGGTACAGCTCTGGCCTTTGCGATGGACCGGTCTAGCATCCTGTGTGATGTAGATTTTGACTTTGGCCCCTTTGAAAGTGCCCACACCTGGCTGAAAGAGATGTTCAATCGCTTTATAACTGTTGAGCAGGAGGTCCATTCCTCTAATGACATGGCATGGACATCATCCCATTTCCAGTTTAGTTTTGCCAGCCAGCTTCTCCCCAGCAGTGCTGGGGGGTCTCCGGGGACAATCCACAGGGGAAGTCGGTTCACTGTCCCTTTGTGCGTGACAGAGAGCATGGCGCTGCCAAGGACTGGTACGATTTCTTTGGTATAGGTCCTTAGTTTGGTGTCGACCCTTGTGAGTTTTGGTCTGTCTCTTTTATGCGGCCACAGTTGTTCAAATTGTTGAGCGCCCATGAGAGATTGACTCGCTCCCGTATCCAGCTCCATGTTGACAGATATCCCGTTGAGTAGGACCCTCATCATTATAGGAGGCGTCCTGTTGTAGGAGCAGCGGCCATTGATCGTGTTGACCCGCTGTACATCGGTATCCCGGGTACTGTCCCCACCATCTTCTGGTCCGCTTTCTGACCCATCCGATTCGTATACCAGCCGAGCTGCCGTTTTTTTGCACATGCAGGCCAAATGCCCTGTATATTCACAATTTCTGCAAACAGCCTGCTGAAATCGACAACCCCTTGATGAGTGCCCACCCCCACACCTCCAGCACAGACCTGTTCCATTGTTCAAAGTGTTCCCAAAGAATAAGCTGTGTCTGGCTGATCTCACTTGAGCTTCTCTCAGTTTGTAGTTGATTGCTCGCATTGTGGGTTGATGAGGTGTGAACGGCCGTTCCTGTGGCCCTTGATGGCTTCTGCCTGCTGTCGAGAGCCTGTTCTCCCGGTTTTGTCTGTGTGTGGGGATAGCAGCTTGTTTAGTGCTGTGAACTTCTTGTTCTGATATTTCGTTAGTTGTCGTACCTACATTGTAAATCAATCTCGTTTCTTCTTCCCCTACCAAGAATGTCTGTGCAACCAGTGCTGCTGCCTCTAAGGTCAGATTCTTGGTCTCTATGAGCTTTCAGAATATGCCTGCATGGCCTATTCCTTCAATGAAAAAGTCTCTCACCATTTCTCTCCTCAGTTCATCGGAGAACTCACATAAACTAGCCAACCTCCGAAGTTCCACCACAAAGTCGGGTATGCTCTGGCCCACACAGCGTCTGTAGTTGTAGAACCTGTGTCTGGCCATGTGTAGGCTGCTCGCTGGCTTCAGGTGATCTCTTACCAGTGTGCTCAATTCTTCAAACGACTTGCTTGCTGGTTTCTCGGGTGCCAACAGATCCTTCATTAACGCGTGTGTTTTCGAGCCACAGCTGGTCAAGAGATGGGCTCTTCTCTTGTCTGCCTTATCATCGCCTAACCAGTCTTTGGTTACAAAGCTTTGCTGGAGCCTTTCTATAAAGTCCTCCCAATTGTCTCCGGCATTGTACTTTTCATCTGATCTGTTGTTCGCCATTCTGTGGATTCTGTAATCCTGTAACTCATCGCCACTGTAAAGTCCTGTCCCCTCAGTACAGATTCACACGAGGCATGTAGTGAAGTCAAGGTCACTCTGGACCTGCACCTTTATTTCACAGCTCTGGAATGCTGCACTTGCCTGAGACCTGTCCTTATATACCTGTCTCTTGCAAGTGCACCCCTGTTGGTAAGATATGCTGGTGGTTACAGGTCATATCTTATTACAGTCATGTATAGCATGTTAGGATACAGTTATATATAATAATGTAAGATACATGACAATCCCAACTGACACCTGGGAGTCCCTGGCCAAAGATCGCCATAAGTGGAGGAAGTGCATCCGGGAGGGTGCTGAGTACCTCGAGTCTCGTCGCCGAGAGCATGCAGAAATCAAGCGCAGGCAGCAGAAAGAGCGTGCGGCAAACCTGTCCCACCCACCCCTTCCCTCAACGACTATCTGTCCCACCTGTGACAGGGACTGTGGTTCTTGTATTGAATTGTTCAGCCACCTAAGGACTCATTTTTAGAGTGGAAGCAAGTATTCCTCGATTCCGAGGGACTGCCTATGATGACCAAATAAGGCAAAGCTACTTCCAGTTTGATAAAGAGAGTAATGTATAAATATAAGCTTTTCCTTTCTTCAAGCAGCACAAAAAGACCCGTGCCTAGGTTCGCGTGCTCTATCGGTGACTATACTCTGCTTGTAAATTGCTCTTTATGCTGAAGTTAAAGAATAAAATGATTCTTACCAGAAGAGTGAATTTGTTGCTGCTCAAGTGAAAAACAGAGCACTATTTTAGGACATCCCTTCTTATCTTATATTAAATGGCGGAGCAGGCTTGAGGGGTCAAATAGCCTACTCCTGCTCCTATTTCTTATGTTCTTATGTTCTTAAGTATCAATATGAGCTGGCGTGTGATGGTGCAAATGAACCAAAAGAATTCACAAGTGATAAGCTTGCATCGGCATTTAAAGTGCAGTCAGTTATAGCCATGTGCATTCATTCTCAGTATCATTGGCATTTATTGCCCATCCTAGTCGCCATGAGAAGGTTGTGCTGGGCTGAGTAATATTGCCAGGCCACTTCAGAGGGCAGTTGGTGTGGGAAGAGAGGAAGAGAGTTTTCGAAGACCAGGCCCTCAAATCTGGCACCAAGCTCATGGTCTACAGGGCTGCAGTGGTACCCGCCCACCTATATGGCTCAGAGACATGGCCCATATACAGTAGACACCTCATATCGATGGGGAAATACCACCAACGATGTCTCCGGAAGATCCTGCAAATCCCCTGAGAGGACAGACGCACCAGTGTCTCGATCAGGCCAACATCCCCAGCATCAAAGCAGTGACCACATTCGACCAGCTCCGTTGGGCGGGCCACATTGTTCACATGCCTGACACAAGACTCCCAAAGCAAGCGCATAACTCAGAACTCCTACATGGCAAGCGAGCTCCAGGTGGGCAGAGGAAACGTTTCAAGGACACCCTCAAAGCCTCCTTGATAAAATGCAACATCCCCACCGACACCTGGGAGTCTCTGCCCAGGGTCTCTGTAAAGGAAGAACATCCGGGAGGACGCTGAGCACCTCGAGTCTCGTCGGCGAGAGCATGCAGAAAGCAAGCGCAGGCAGGGGAAGGAGTGTGCGGCAAACCAGACTCCCCACCCTTTCCTTCAACAACTGTCTGTCCCACCTGTGACAGAGACTGTAATTCCCGTATTAGACTGTACAGTCACCTGAGAACTCACTTTTAGAGTGGAAGCAAGTTTTCCCCGATTTCGAGGGACTGCCTATGATGGTGGTGTGGGACTGGAGTAACATATATCGACAACAACAATCTCCGGAATATCGCTCAACTCCGCCTCTTGTCTCAGCTCATCTGCTGCTGAAACCCTCATCCATGCCTTGGTTAGCCCTAGACCTGACTGTTCCAATGCACTCCTGGTTGGCCTCCCACATTCTATGCACCGTAAACTTGAGGTTTCCAAAACTCGGCTGCCCGTGTCCTAACTCACACCAAGTCCCATTCATTCATCACCCCTGTGCTCGCTGACCTACATTGGCTCTGGTTAAGCAACACCTCAATTTTAGAATTCTCCTCCTTGTTTTCATATTCATCCATGGCCTTGCCCCTCCCTATCTCTATAATCTCCTCCAGCCTCACAACCCCCAGAGATATCTGCGCTCCTCTAATTCTGGCCTCTTGAGCATCCCTGATTTCAATTACTCCTCCGTTGGTGGCCGTGCCTTCAGCTGCCAAGCCCCTCAGCTCTGGGATTTCCTCCCTAAACCTCTCCGCCTCTCTCTCCTCCTTTAAAATATTCCTTAAAAGCTATCTCTTTGACCCAAGCTTTTGGCCACCTGCCCTAATATCTCCTTATGTGGCTCGGTGTAAAATTCTGTTTTATAATGCTCCTGTGAAGCGCCTTGGGATGTTTTGCTACGTTAACGGCGCTATATAAATGCAAGTTGTTGTTGTTGTTGTAGTCAACAAGCTGTGGTTTTACGACAATCCGATGACTTTTTTGGAACTTTTACTGATACCAGCTTTTTTTCTATTTCCAATTTTTTTTAATGAAATTCAAATTCTAAAACTGCCGCAGCAGGATGTGAACTCACTTTCTCTGGATTATTAGCCAGGGCCTCTGAATTACTGCACCTCCTCCAGGATACAGGTAAATGCAAGGGGACATTTACCTTGGCGAACTTCCTCAAGAAGTTAGGTAGCAGACCTCAGGATTGTAAGGCAGCATTAATAGAATCATAAAAAGGTTACAGCATGGAAGAAGGCCATTCGGCCCGTCGAGCCCGTGCCGGCTCTCTGCAAGAGCACCTCAGCTAGTCCCAATCTCCCGCCCTTACCCCGTAGCCCTGCAATTATTTTTCTTTCAGGTACTTATCCAACTCCCTTTTGAAAGCCATGATTGAGTCAGCCTCCACCACTCTTTCAGGCCGTGCATTCCAAATCCTAACCACTCGCTGTGTAAAAAAGATTTTTCTTATGTCGCCTTTGGTTCTTTTGTCAAATACCTTAAATCTGTGTCCTCTGGTTCTCAACCCTTCTGTCAATGGGAACAGTTTCTCGCTATCTACTCTGTCCAGATCCCTCATGATTTTGAACACCTTAATCAAATCTCCTCTCAATCTTCTCTGCTCTAAGGTGAACAACCCCAGCTTCTCCAGTTCCTCATCCTTGGAATCATTCTCGTAAATCTTTTCTGCACCCTCTCTAAGGCCTTCACATCCTTCATAAAGTATTGGACACAATACTCCAGGGTTGTATACAGGTTCATCATAATTTCCATGCTTTTGTACTCTAAACCTGCATTCATGAAGCCCAGGATCCTGTAAGCTTTTTTAACCGCTTTCTCAACCTGCGCTGCCACTTTCAATGATTTGTGCACATATACCCCTAGGTCTCTCTGTCCGTGCACTCCCTTTAGGATTGTATTCTTTAGTTTATATTTCCTCTCCTCATTCTTTCTACCAAAATGTATCACTTTGCACTTTTCTGCATTAAATTTCATCTGCCACGTATCCGCCCTTTCCACCAGCCTGTCTATGTCCTCTTGAAGTCTATCGTTATTCTCCTCACTGTTCACTATGCTTTCAAGTTTTGTGTCATCTGCAAACTTTGAAATTGTGCCCTGTACACCCACATCCAAGTCACTAATATATATCAAGAAAAGCCGTGGTCCTAGTACTGACCCCTGGCGAAAGCCACAGTTTACCTTCCTCCAGTCCGAAAAACAAACGTTCACCACTACTCTCTGTTTCCTGCCACTGAGCCAATTTCATATCCATGCTGCCACTGTCCCTTTTATTCCATGGGCTTTAACTTTGCAAGCCTATTATGTGGCACTTTGACGAATAGCTTCTAGAAATCCATGTACACCACACTTAGCTACCTCCTCCTATATCGGCTTGACAACTGACCTTTGACACAGGTGACCCTCCACCCGAAATAGGGAAAACCCTCCTTTGTTGCACTAAAAACCAAAAGTGTGGGACGTGGGGGTTGTGGGGGGCATCCTATTTCTTTCTCTAGACTTTGCCTCAGGAATTTCAAGAACCCATTCAGGTTTGGCAATAAAATATTGCGCTCTGACACAATCAAGGTGGGACACCTTTACATAGCAGCTTCAGAAACAGCTGCTGAGCTGGATATCTCACCCCCAACAATGGAATGAAAATCAGGCAGGTTCTAGAAAGAACGTCAATCTGCCTGCCAGACAACCGGCAGACTATGAAGACGAAACTGTAGCTGCATATATCATGTCATTCTTCGCAGTGTTCAGACGGGCTCACACTAAAGAATGGAGGAAGCTGTTTGACTGAATAGTTCCATTCTGATTTTTCATTAAAATTTATAATTTTGGTAAAAACTGTAACAATTTAACTTCATTTTCTTCCTTCAGCTGTGGTTCAGTGGGTAGCACTCTCGCCTCTGAGTCAGCAGGTTGTGAGTTCAAGTCCCACTCCAGGGACTTGAGCACAAAAATCTAGGCTGACACTCCAATGCAGTGCTGAGGGAGCGCTGCTCTGTCAGAGGTGCCGTCTTTGGGATGAGATGTTAAACTGAGGTGCCATCTGCCTGTTCAGGTAGATGTAAAAGATCCCATGGCACTATTTTGAAAAAGATGTTATCCTGGGCATCCTGGCCAATATTTATCCCTCAATCAGTATCACACAAACAGGTTATCTGGTCTTTATCACATTGCTGTTTGTGGGAGCTTGCTGTGCACAAATTGGCTGCCACGTTTCCCATTACAACAGTGACTACACTTCAAAAATACTTCATTGGCTATAAAGCGCTTTGGGATGTCCTAAGGTTGTGAAAGATGCAATTAATTTTTAAATATGGTGAAGAAAAATGGCTGTGACCCTCAAAGAGTTAAATGTTTTTATTACAAGATCTGAAAATAAAGAGAAATATAAAGGGAGAATGTGATTTTGTTTTAATGCTTCATTGGTTCTGACAGCCTGTGGAATACAGCAGTGTTATTATATCCTTCATCTCACAGGTCTTGTCAACAGAATACGCTTCAAATGTCAGTCTCACACCAGCCTAATTACAATATCTGACATCAGCTTAGAGTGCAGTATTAAAATCTAGAAATAAATAGACACAGAGAGACAAAAAGAGGAACTGAGGGGGGAATGACAGGTAAAGAGAGCCAGAGGGTTAGAGACAGATGAAGGGAGACAGAAAGGGAGAGAGGTTCAGGTGCAGAGATATGTGTAACAGAGCTCCCTCTAGTGGACCACTGCTCCACCTAATGGACTACTTTGGTACTGCAACTACTGATGTAAATAGCAAAGGCTCATGTGGTAAGGTCACATGATGACAGTTTTCTGTTAAGAGCCATCGGGGACAAAATTCAGCCCCCCGAAAATGCCTTTTACCGCCGGAAAGCAGCAGCCACACGGCGGAGTCGAATGGCCGCTGCTCGCGAAATTCTCCTCGGTGATTTTTCCGGCGGCCCCCACTTTCGCCCCGCTGCTGCCGACCCATCCTAAGTGCGTCATCAAAGCGCGCACCGCCAATCTCCCGCATCTCAATCCAAATTCAGCTAAAAAAATCTTTGGCACACCAAGGGGTGCCCCCGACAGTTTTTTCTGTGGGTGCACTGTGTTTTCAGTGTGTGTGACATGGCTGTGCGGCGGTCATTCAAGGGGAGGGAGCACTGTCGCAGCAGCCATTTTATTGTTATTTGTCGGCCGACTGCCAGGTCGGCCCGACAATTATTGCCCCAGGTTCGGCCGGGCCAACAGGCAGCCTGGCCCCCCCCCCCCCTCTCCCCTCTTACATAAGAACATAAGAATTAGGAAAGGAGTAAGCCATCTAGCCCCTCGAGCCTGCTCCGCCATTCAGCAAGGTCATGGCTGATCTGGCCGTGGACTCAGCTCCACTTACCCGCCCGCTCCCCGTAACCCTTAATTCCCTTATTGGTTAAAAATCTATCTATCTGTGACTTGAATACATTCAATGAGCTAGCCTCAACTGCTTCCTTGGGCAGAGAATTCCACAGATTCACAACCCTCTGGGAGAAGAAATTCCTTCTCAACTCGGTTTTAAATTGGCTCCCCCGTATTTTGAGGCTGTGCCCCCTAGTTCCAGTCTCCCCGACCAGTGGAAACAATCTCTCTGCTTCTATCTTGTCTATCCCTTTCATGATTTTAAATGTTTCTATAAGATCACCCCTCATCCTTCTGAACTCCAATGAGTAAAGACCCAGTCTACTCAATCTATCATCATAAGGTAACCCCCTCATCTCCAGACTCAGCCTAGTGAATCGTCTCTGTACCCCCTCTGTACCCCCTCCTTAAGTAAGGTGACCAAAACTGCACACAGTACTCCAGGTGCGGCCTCACCAATACCCTGTACAGTTGCAGCAGGATCTCCCTGCTTTTGTACTCCATCCCTCTCGCAATGAAGGTCAACATTCCATTCGCCTTTCTGATTACCTGCTGCACCTGCAAACTAACTTTTTGGGTGCCAGATTGCTGGCCTGGCCGAAACCCTCCCTGGTGGCCCAGTGGATATAACTGAAATAATCGCAGAGCTCGCAGTGGCTCTCCCCTCTAAATGAAGGGGAGAGACATGGTGACGCACAAGTGTCATGATGTTATCAGCTCTACGACAGAGGTGGAGACTCCATCCTGCTTGCACTTCCGCCCTTCTAGTGCGCTCGTCACTGCGCTACCGTCCCCATTATGACTGACTTCCAGTCCGCTCAGGAACAAATGACAAAGAGCTGAATTTCGCGCAAGAGGCCACCTCATCCAACACGGCGGAGAAAACACATCAAAAACGGGAGGTGCGACCCATATCGGGCGGACCTAAATTTCTACCCCATCTTGTGTGTGTGTGCATCTTAGTGATGTCGTAAGAATATATCACAATATGGAGAGGGGATTAGAGATAAATTAAGAGAATGAGAAGAAAGGTGAGAGGGAGTAACTGTCCAAAAGACAATCAAAATCAGTTAGCAAAGGAGAGAAGGGATAGAGAGATGGGGGGGAAGGGAGACACAGAGAGGCAGAGAGAGAGAGAGAGAAACTCCGTAACCGGTCTGTAAACAGGCAGAAATTCTCAAAGTGAGAGTGGCAGATGAGATTGAGAAAGAGACAAGATACAGACGGGTATAGAGGGAGAGTACGAGATTAGAAAAGATAGCAGATTGAGCTAGTGCAGGACACACAGACACAAAGAGAGGACCAGAAAAAGCAAGTTAGAGAGAGAAACAAAGACACGGACAAAAAGAAAAAGAGAAAGGGAAGAGGCAGCTCGTGCAGAGCACAGAGTGCAGCAGCATAGAGTGGCATTTGTGAGTTTGGTAAGTGGGTGAGTTTTAAGGGTTATTCTCTTTAAACCATTTGGAGGCTGAAGTAAATTGTTAGTGGCAATTGCCAGTAGCTTCTAAGTAAGTAGCAGTTTAATTTAAAGGGGAAAAGTTAAATAGTTGGGAATCTTTCAGGTTTAGGCAGAGAAAAACAAGGTAACTCTCCAGTAGGAGGCAATTAGCAGCTAGTTAAAACCAGTTCTGTAAACGACTGACCAGTAGTGAGTCATCTGACCTAGATACAGTTTAAAAAGAGGCAGGTCGTGCAGAGCACAGAGTGACATTTGTGAGTTTGGTAAGTGGGTGAGTTCAGGCAAGTGGGGGTGGCAGGTGCTGTTTTCTCTTGTTTTTCCTACCAGCGCTGACACTAGAGCAGCTGATAAGGAGTGCGAGAGTAGTAGACGGAGGCCCAGAGACCAGCCCAACCAGTTGCAGACAAAGATAGAGGGGTGCGAAATCGAGAGGTGACATCACAGCCAAGCTGGTAAGTGGTTGGCTGTTCGACTGGTAAGTATAAGTCTCTTTTAGACTGACTTTTAGATTGGTTTAATTGGCAGCCAACCAATAAGTAGCTGTTTGGTGCTTAACTAAATTTTAGTAAGTAAATTAATTTAAGGGTTAAGTCATGGCAGGAGAGCTCGGACCCGTGTCACGCTCCTCCTGTGCTATGTGGGAAGTCAGGGATGCTTCCAGTGTCCCTGACTACTATGTGCGCGGGAAGTGTGTCCAGCTGCAGCTCCTGACAGACCACATGACAGCACTGGAGCTGCGGATGGACTCACTCTGGAGCATGCGCGATGCTGAGAATGTTGTGGATAGCACATTTAGTGAGTTGGTCACACCGCAGGTAAGGGTTAGGACAGACAGTGAATGGGTGACCAAGAGACAAGGCAAGAGCAGGAAGGTAGTGCAGGAGTCCCCTGCGGTCATCTCCCTCCAAAACAGATATACCGTTTTGGATACTGTTGGGGGAGATGACTTACCAGGGGAAGGCACCAGCAGCCAGGTTCATGGCACCGTGGGTGGCTCTGCTGCACAGAAGGGTGGGAAAAAGAGTGGGAGAGCTATAGTGATAGGGGACTCTATTGTAAGGGGAATAGATAGGAGTTTCTGCGGCCGCAACCGAGACTCCAGGATGGTATGTTGCCTCCCTGGTGCAAGGGTCAAGGATGTCTCGGAGCGGCTGCAGAGCATTCTAGAGAGGGAGGGTGAACAGCCAGTTGTCGTGGTACATGCAGGTACCAACGATATAGGTAAGAAGCGGGAAGAGGTCCTACAAGCTGAATTTAGGGAGCTAGGAGTTAAATTAAAAAGTAGGACCTCAAAGGTAGTAATCTCTGGATTGCTACCAGTGCCACATGCTAATCAGAGTAGAGGGAGCAGGATAGTTAGAATAAATAGTTGGCTTGAGCAGTGGTGCAAGAGGGAGGGATTCAAATTCCTGGGACATTGGAACCAGTTCTGGGGGAAGTGGGACCTGTACAAAAGGGACGGTCTGCACTTGGGCAGGACTGGAACTGATGTCCTAGGGGTAACATTTGCTAATGCAGTTCGGAAGTGTTTAAACTAATATGGCTGGGGGATGGGAACCAATGCAGCGAGATAGGGCGAAGTAATATGGAGTCAGAAACAGATGGTAGAAAGGTAAAAAGCAACAGTGGAAGGCCGAGTAAACAAAGGCAAGAAACAAAAAGGGCCACACTACATCATAATTCTAAAAGGACAAAGGGTGTTAAAAAAACAAGCCTAAAGGCTTTGTGTCTTAATGCAAGGAGTATCCGTAATAAGGTGGATGAATTAACTGTGCAAATAGATGTTAATAGATATGGTGTGATTGGGATTACAGAGACGTGGCTCCAGGATGATCAAGGCTGGGAACTCAACATCCATGGGGTATTCAACATTCAGGAAGGATAGAATAAAAGGAAAAGGAGGTGGGGTAGCATTGCTGGTTAAAGAGGAGATTAATGCAATAGTTAGGAAGGACATTAGCTTGGATGATGTGGAATCTATATGGGTAGAGCTGCAGAACACCAAAGGGCAAAAAACGTTAGTGGGAGTTGTGTACAGACCTCCAAACAATAGTAGTGATGTTGGGGAGGGCATCAAACAGGAAATTAGGGGTGCATGCAATAAAGGTGCAGCAGTTATCATGGGTGACTTTAATATGTATATAGATTGGGCTAACCAAACTGGAAGCAATACGGTGGAGGAGGATTTCCTGGAGTGCATAAGGGATGGTTTTCTAGACCAATATGTCGAGGAACCAACTAGGGGGGAGGCCATCTTAGACTGGGTGTTGTGTAATGAGAGAGGATTAATTAGCAATCTCGTTGTGCGAGGCCCCTTGGGGAAGAGTAATATGGTGGCATTCTACATTAGGGTGGAGAATGAAACAGTTAACTCGGAGACCATGGTCCAGAACTTAAATAAGGGTAACTTTGAAGGTATGAGGCGTGAATTGGCTAGGATAGATTGGCAAATGATACTTAAGGGGTTGACAGTGGATGGGCAATAGCAGACATTTAGAGACCGCATGGATGAACTACAATAATTGTACATCCCTGTCTGGCGTAAAAATAAAAAAGGGAAGGTGGCTCAACCGTGGCTATCTAGGGAAATCAGGGATAGTATTAAAGCCAAGGAAGTGTCATACAAATTGGCCATAAATAGCAGCGAACCCGGGGACTGGGAGAAATTTAGAACTCAGCAGAGGAGGACAAAGGATTTGATTAGGGCAGGGAAAATAGAGTACGAGAGGAAGCTTGCAGGGAACATTAAGACGGACTGCAAAAGTTTCTTTAGATATGTAAAGAGAAAAAGGTTAGTAAAGACAAACGTAGGTCCCCTGCAGTCAGAATCAGGGGAAGTCATAACAGGGAACAAAGAAATGGCAGACCAATTGAACAAGTACTTTGGTTTGGTATTCACTAAGAAGGACACAAACAACCTTCCGGATATAAAAGGGGTCAGAGGGCCTAGTAAGAAGGAGGAACTGAGGGAAATCCTTATTAGTCGGGAAATTGTGTTGGGGAAATTAATGGGATTGAAGGCCGATAAATCCCCAGGGCCTGACGGTCTTGAGGAGGTGGCCTTGGAAATAGCAGATGCGTTGACAGTCATTTTCCAACATTCCATAGACTCTGGATCAGTTCCTATTGAGTGGAGGGTAGCCAATGTAATCCCACTTTTTAAAAAAGGAGGGAGAGAGAAAACAGGGAATTATAGACCAGTCAGCCTGACATTGGTAGTGGGTAAAATGATGGAATCAATTATTAAGGATGTCATATCAGCGCATTTGGAAAGAGGTGACATGATAGGTCCAAGTCAGCATGGATTTGTGAAAGGGAAATCATGCTTGGAACTTTTTGAGGATGTTTCCAGTAGAGTGGACAATGGAGAACCAGTTGATGTGGTGTATTTGGACTTTCAGAAGGCTTTCGACAAGGTCCCACACAAGAGATTAATGTGCAAAGTTAAAGCACATGGGATTGGGGGTAGTGTGCTGACGTGGATTGAGAACTGGTTGTCAGACAGGAAGCAAAGAGTAGGAGTAAATGGGTACTTTTCAGAATGGCAGGCAATGACTAGTGGGGTACCGCAAGGTTCTGTGCTGGGGCCCCAGCTGTTTACATTGTACATTAATGATTTAGATGAGGGGATTAAATGTAGTATCTCCAAATTTGCGGATGACACTAAGTTGGGTGGCAGTGTGAGCTGCAAGGAGGATGCTATGAGGCTGCAGAGTGACTTGGATAGGTTAGGTGAGTGGGCAAATGCATGGCAGATGAAGTATAATGTGGATAAATATGAGGTTATCCACTTTGGTGGTAAAAACAGAGAGACAGACTATTATCTGAATGGTGACAGATTAGGAAAAGGGGAGGTGCAACGAGACCTGGGTGTCATGGTATATCAGTCATTGAAGGTTGGCATGCAGGTACAGCAGGCGGTTAAGAAAGCAAATGGCATGTTGGCCTTCATAGCGAGGGGATTTGAGTACAGGGGCAGGGAGGTGTTACTACAGTTGCACAGGGCCTTGGTGAGGCCACACCTGGAGTATTGTGTACAGTTTTGGTCTCCTAACTTGAGGAAGGACATTCTTGCTATTGAGGGAGTGCAGCGAAGGTTCACCAGACTGATTCTCGGGATGGCGGGACTGACATATCAAGAAAGATTGGATCAACTGGGCTTGTATTCACTGGAGTTCAGAAGAATGAGAGGGGATCTCATAGAAACATTTAAATTTCTGATGGGTTTAGACAGGTTAGATGCAGGAAGAATGTTCCCAATGTTGGGGAAGTCCAGAACCAGGGGTCACAGTCTAAGGGTAAGGGGTAAGCCATTTAGGACCAAGATGAGGAGAAACTTCTTCACCCAGAGAGTGGTGAACCTGTGAAATTCTCTACCACAGAAAGTTGTTGAGGCCAATTCACTAAATATATTCAAAAAGGAGTTAGATGTAGTCCTTACTACTTGGGGGATCAAGGGGTATGGCGAGAAAGCAGGAATGGGGTACTGAAGTTACATGTTCAGCCATGAACTCATTGAATGGCGGTGCGGGCTCGAAGGGCCAAATGGCCGACTCCTGCACCTATTTTCTATGTTTCTATGTTTCTAAGAGAGAAAATGTCTGACAAAACCAGAGATGCAAAAGGAGAGATTAAAAAAGCAAAGAGAGAAAGACAAACCGGCTGAGTGAGAGAGATAGAAAGCAAACAATTAACAGAGATAGAAACAGAGTGAGAGAGACAATGATCCAGAATGAGAAACAGAATGGAGAGAATCATGGTATTTAGAAGATTGTGTTTAATAATATACACTATCCCACTTTTACACTAAGAAATGGGTGATCATTTATCCATACTGATGGTGCACACACAAAAGGGGACATCGAGGCTCAATTATACTATTTTCTGTTGCATTAGTGACAAGTGGCTAACATTCATGCGTCTGTGCATTTTATACGTGTCTCAGAGTACATTCGAGCCAACATATAGCATTAAAGAGATAGCTCTAATGAGGCCATTTGAAAGTGGAGCGATCAGCAGGGCACCTCGAGGCTGAGACCTCAGCCCGCGGGGCGAGTGCAGAGCCGGTGGAGCGAGAATCAGGCTTTCCCCAGCTTGCCGACATGTGACCCAGGCCACTTAAACTCCTGAGCCCCATTTAAATAAGTTAGGCCCAGATCCTGCCCAGACACAGCATCAATGACCAGCGGGCAGGAACAGGCGAGCATGACACAAGGCCGCCAGCGGTCCCCGGCAAAGCCTGGTTGGGGTAGGCCTTAGGTTTCTTTGTGGATCCCAGAGAAGCAGGAGCACTTCTTCTCCTTCTAGCCCTCAAAGAAACCTTTACAAACCTTCTTTTATGGTCCTGCTGCTTCTCGGCTCCCGTAGTTGTCTCATCGCCGAGAGCATGCAGAAATCAAGCGCAGGCAGCGGAAAGAGCGCGCGGCAAACCAGTCCCACTCACCCCTTCCCGCAACGACTATCTGTCGCACCTGTGACAAGGACTGTGGCTCTCGTATTGGACTGTTCAGCCACCTAAGGACTCATTTTTAGAGCGGAAGCAAGTCTTCCTCGATTCCAAGGGACTGCCTATGATTGTTAGAATGGCTGGCACCAGATGCCAATCGTGCTGAAAATGTGTTAAAATGGCGTCCAGGTCTGAATGACATCATCACCCCCGCCTTCTGCATTTTTCTTTGGCCTACCTGGGTGAGGGCCCTTAATACACTACTCAAAGCGTGCTGGTAAAAATAGTAAGTGGTGTGCATTGAGTGTGGATGTGGTGACTATTAGGCCGGTTAGTTTAACATCTGTAGTGGGGAAAATGCTTGAAGCTATCATTAAGGAAGAAATAGCGGGACATCTAGATAGGAATAGTGCAATCAAGCAGATGCAACATGGATTCATGAAGGGGAAATCATGTTTAACTAATTTACTGGAATTCTTTGAGGATATAACGAGCATGGTGGATAGAGGTGTACCGATGGATGTGGTGTATTTAGATTTCCAAAAGGCATTCGATAAGGTGCCACACAAAAGGTTACTGCAGAAGATAAAGTTACGCGGAGTCAGAGGAAATGTATTAGCATGGATCGAGAATTGGCTGGCGAACAGAAAGCAGAGGGTCGGGATAAATGGGTCCTTTTCCGGTTGGAAATCAGTGGTTAGTGGTGTGCCACAGGGATCGGTGCTGGGACCACGACTGTTTACAATATACATAGATGACCTGGAAGAGGGGACTGAGCGTAGTGTAACAAAATTTGCAGATGACACAAAGATTAGTGGGAAAGCGGGTTGTGTAGAGGACACAGAGAGGCTGCAAAGAGATTTAGATAGGTTAAGCGAATGGGCTAAGGTTTGGCAGATGGAATACAATGTCGGAAAGTGTGAGGTCATCCACCTTGGGAAAAAAAACAGTAAAAGGGAATATTATTTGAATGGGGAGAAATTACAACATGCTGCGGTGCAGAGGGACCTGGGGGTCCTTGTGCATGAAACTCTTTTAGAGCTTGAAACTCTATCTCAAAAAGTTAGTTTGCAGGTGCAGCAGGTAATCAGGAAGGCGAATGGAATGTTGGCCTTCATTGCGAGAGGAATGGAGTACAAAAGCAGGGAGGTCCTTCTGCAACTGTTTAGGGTATTGGTGAGGCCGCACCTGGAGTACTGCATGCAGTTTTGGTCACCTTACTTAAGGAAGGACATACTAGCTTTGGAGGGGGTACAGAGTCGATTCACTAGGCTGATTCCGGAGATGAGGGGGTTACCTTATGATGATAGATTGAGTAGACTGGGTCTTTACTCGTTGGAGTTCAGAAGGATGAGGGGTGATCTTATAGAAACATTTAAAATCATGAAAGGGATAGACAAGATAGAGGCAGAGAGGTTGTTTCCACTTGTCGGGGAGACTAGAACTAGGGGGCACAGCCTCAAAATACGGGGGAGCCAATTTAAAACCGAGTTGAGAAGGAATTTCTTCTCCCAGAGGGTTATGAATCTGTAGAATTCTCTGCCCAAGGAAGCAGTTGAGGCTGGCTCATTGAATGTATTCAAGTCACAGATAGATAGATTTCTAACCAATAACGGAATTAAGGGTTATGGGGAGCGGGCGGGTAAGTGGAGTTGAGTCCACGGCCAGATCAGCCATGATCTTGTTGAATGGCGGAGCAGGCTTGAGGGGCTAGATGGCCTACTCCTGTTCCTAATTCTTATGTTCTTATGTTCTTATGTAAGAGGGGACAGAGTGTAGTGTAACAAAATTTGAAGATGACACAAAGATTAGTGGGAAAGCGGGTTGTGTAGAGGACACAGAGAGGCTGCAAAGAGATTTAGATAGGTTAAGCGAATGGGCTAAGGTTTGGCAGATGGAATACAATGTCGGAAAATGTGAGGTCATCCACCTTAGGATAAAAAACAGTAAAAGGGAATATTATTTGAATGGGCAGAAATTACAACATGCTGCGGTGCAGAGGGACCTGGGGGTCCTTGTGCATGAATCCCAAAAAGTTAGTTTGCAGGCGCAGCAGGTAATCAGGAAGGAGAATGGAATGTTGGCCTTCATTGCGAGAGGGATGGAGTACAAAAGCAGGGAGGTCCTGCTGCAACTGTACAGGGTATTGGTGAGGCCGCACCTGGAATACTGCGTGCAGTTTTGGTCACCTTACTTAAGGAAGGATATACTAGCTTTGGAGAGGGTACAGAGACAATTCACTCGGCTGATTCCGGAGATGAGGGGGTTACCTTATGATGATAGATTGAGTAGACTAGGTCTTTACTCGTTGGAGTTCAGAAGGATGAGGGGTGATCTTATCGAAACATTTAAAATAATGAAAGGGATAGACAAGATAGAGGCAGAGAGGTTGTTTCCACTGATCGGGGAGACTAGAACTAGGGGGCACTAGCCTCAAAATACAGGGGAGCCAATTTAAAACCGAGTTGAGAAGGAATTTCTTCTCCCAAAGGGTTGTGAATCTGTGGAATTCTCTGCCCAAGGAAGCAGTTGAGGCTAGCTCATTGAATATATTCAAATCACAGATAGATAAATTTTTAACCAATAAGGGAATTAAGGGTTATGGAGAGCGGGCGGGTAAGTGGAGCTGAGTCCACGGCCAGATCAGCCATGACCTTGTTGAATGGCGGAGCAGGCTTGAGGGGCTAGATGGCCTACTCCTGTTCCTAATTCTTATGTTCTTATGTTCTTATTACACTGAAGCAATTTTGATCTCTTGCATTTCCCATATTCCCATCGGGCGGTGGGGTCGGGGGAGTGGTGTTTTAAAGCTAGGGCTCTAACGTTTGGGGCCACGTGGAGCGATAACTAGACAGCCTTGAAGTGAGATTTCGTGAAGCTATAAGCAGGAGTTATAAGCAGGCCGACAGCTTACAATGCTTAAGAATTGGAGTTGGCTGAAGAAAATAACAACAATAGTTGAAACTGCATTAAGCTTCTCAGCAAGAGGAAGAACCTTCTTCTTTCGAGGTGTCATTTCCATTGTCCACAGAGACAGGAGTTTCTGCCACAGTGTGTTGCCAGCGGGTTTGTGCTTGAGTTACAAGCATCACAAAGCATGAGCATGAGCACCGGATGTAGTGGATTTCACAGTTAAACTAAACCACTTGTCATAGTGATTTACCAAAGTGCTGGAGCCCGAGCCCGAGGTGAAAAACATCATCAAATTTGTTACGTGGCAATTTTCACTCAAAGACCAAAAGAACGCTTGTAAAAAGCTCAGCATATTGATTGGCAAGAAGGGGTCAACACAAATCAAGACTTGTGCAATTCATTATGTTTAACAGGGACAGCCATCATTGGAAAAGATGGTGATTTTAGTCACTGCCCCGGGGGAGTGGCACTGGGCCAGTGGAGCAGGAACCTGCTGTCCTCTCTCAGGATGACACTGCCACTCCGTCATTGCAACTATCCACAGCTGTCACCCAGCCAGCCCAGACTGGCGCCACCCAGCCTGAGGTGCTTCAGTCTGCAGCCGGGCCTTCCAGGCTCAGAGCTGGTCAAGGGCATCCTAGAGGGCCATCTGTAGTCTCTAGTCCTTAAATACAGCAGCCTTCCACCAGCCATGCTGCAATCACAGGGAAGATACTGCAGTGTAGTAGTAGGTTAGGATTACGTAAAAGGGGATATAAGGAAGTGCATAAGAATGAATGATATATGTTATGTTGATGTTGCACTTTTTTCCATTTAAATGTTGATTGGCTTCTTTAATGTTTGGTCTTGTCTCTCATTTCAGTGTTGGGCGTGTGGTGTGGAATGAAGGGCTCATTGATGTGGTAATGGGGAGGCACAAAGGAAGTGGGAAGTGGCGAGGACTTTATTGGAAACGACATCTTATGAGACAGTCTTGGACCTCCCATGCAGATCGGGACGGTATCAGTGCATCCTGCCTGCCGGCTGTGTCTCCTCCTGCAGCTCCTCCTCCTCCTCCCGGTCCTCCTCCTCCTCCTGGTCCGCCTCCTCCTCCTCCTCCTCCTCCTCCTCCTCCTGGTCCTGTTCCTCCTCCTCCTCCTCCTGGTCCTCCTCCTCCTCCTCCTCCTGGTCCTGTTCCTCCTCCTCCTCCTCCTCCTCCTGGTCCTGTTCCTCCTCCTCCTCCTCCTCCTCCTGGTCCTGTTCCTCCTCCTCCTCCTCCTGGTCCTCCTCCTCCTCCTCCTCCTCCTGGTCCTGTTCCTCCTCCTCCTCCTCCTCCTCCTGGTCCTGTTCCTCCTCCTCCTCCTCCTGGTCCTCCTCCTCCTCCTGGTCCTGTTCCTCCTCCTCCTCCTCCTCCTCCTGGTCCTCCTCCTCCTCCTCCTCCTCCTGGTCCTGTTCCTCCTCCTCCTCCTCCTCCTCCTGGTCCTGTTCCTCCTCCTCCTCCTCCTCCTCCTCCTCCTGGTCCTGTTCCTCCTCCTCCTCCTCCTGGTCCTCCTCCTCCTCCTCCTCCTGGTCCTGTTCCTCCTCCTCCTCCTCCTCCTCCTGGTCCTGTTCCTCCTCCTCCTCCTCCTCCTCCTGGTCCTGTTCCTCCTCCTCCTCCTGGTCCTGTTCCTCCTCCTCCTCCTCCTCCTCCTGGTCCTCCTCCTCCTCCTCCTCCTCCTGGTCCTGTTCCTCCTCCTCCTCCTCCTCTTCCTCCTCCTGAGGTGCAATGGCTATGTCTTCTGGCAATGGCTGTGCCCTCATAATTGCCAGGTTGTGAAGCATGCAGCAGACGATGACAAAGAGGGACACCCGGTCAGGCAAGTTCTGCAGGACTCCTCTCGAGTGGTCAAGGCAGCGGAACCGTTGCTCGAGCACGCCGATGGTCTGCTCAATGATGCTCCTGGTGGCGGCATGACTGTCATTGTAAGAGTGCTGGGCAGGATTGGTGGGGCTGCGGAGGGGCATCATGAGCCAGGTGCACAGAGGGTAGCCCTTGTCTCTGAGGAGCCAGCCGCAAGCTTCATTTGGGGGTTGGAACAGAGCTGGCACACCGGTCCGGCGCAGGATGAAGGCATCGTGGCTGCTGCCAGGATAGTGGGTATTACCATGAGGTCACACACCAACTGCACATTGAGTGAGAGGTGTCATTTTGGGTTTCGAAAGAGCTCATGGTTTGTGGCGTGGTGCCCTCCATTGGTGTCGAAATTGAGGGCGATGGTCACCTTCACTGCCACTGAGAGAGCCATCCTCACTCTTTGAGGCTCAAGGTCTGGCTGCAGCAGATGGCACAGCTCTGTGACCACAACTTTCCTGAATCACAGCCATCATATACACTGCTCATCGCTGAAGTTAATAAGTAAAAGCTGTTGTCGAAAGATCCTGGGAGGGTATGGCCTTCTGTTGTCACTTCTGTGTCTGTGACTTTGTCTGCCCACATCCTGATCTACTTCTTCATGTTCCTACTGATGTTCCTGTCATGTATTCAACTACCATTGTAACCCATGTATAAGTTGACCTAAGTTGTACACCTTGAGAACATTGACCACAAGGGGTGAACTTGTGGGAGACACATTAACCTGGACTTTCAGGTATAAAAGGGGAAGTTCCACCCACCTTCATCACTTGAGGTCTTGGTAATAAAGGTAACTGGTCACAGAGTGACCTTCTCTCAAGTATGGGCCTCGTGTGCATTTATACTGTACAGTAAGGACATATCAGTTCCTGCCCCTCTGCATCCTGTTGATGGCATGCCTCTACCTGCTGCTGTTGTTCCCTTTGCCTCTTCCTGTGTCTGTCCCTCTCCCTTGTTCTCTCCCTGATCCTCGGTCCATGGGCCTCTCTATGGGCCTCTCCCAGTGCTGCTCCCTCTCCCAGTGGGAGCCTTTCTCTTTCCCTTTCCCGATGCCTCTGCATGACTAATTGACGGCGCCGTTGTCTTCTCCGAACCATCCTGTGATGGTGAAGTCGGAGGAGGAGGTGGACCACTGTCAGCACAGACCCCGTGAGTCACAAACAATGTTGTACTGTTCAAATGGACCTGACTAAACCAGGGGGAACGACGGCAGGCAAAGTCAACTCAGGCCCAACAATCAGTGACAGCCGTTTCAAATCCAAAAACCAAAAGCACTACAAGCTGCAAAAAAGTTTGGCCAACAAGACAAATTGTCCAACAACATGTCTTTAAATATTGCCAGCGCATCAGCTTCCCGACTCGAAATCGTTGGCAGCGGCAAGAGGTAAGTAGAGGGGCGCGGGGCAATTTAAGTTCCGGGGCGGTGACGAGGCGATGCGCCCGGTGATGACGCCATCGTGTCCATGCGCAGATGAGCGGGGCGCTAACCCGTTGCACCGCCGCAAAACAGGCGGGCAATTCCGCGTGGGTCATTGTGGCCGCCACACCCGGGCGCAAGCTCATTACTGCCCCCTTAACACCCCCCGGAGCCGCTAACGGGCCTTTCAGAAAGGAGCAAATTCGGCCCCAATCTCTTCTCTTAACATTGGAACAATTGCAATCGCAATAATTAGGATTAACAAGCAAGGTGAGAGGGGGCTTTCAAAAAACCACACAGAAGTCTGAACGAAACAAAACTCTCTTGTCAGTCTTCAGAGTGTGGTGTCGAGGCCACCTTCAGGTTGTAGGGGGGCATTGCTGGCTCTGAAAATGCAGGGGCCCGAACTCCCAGATAGTCTCGCTCTGCCAGTGGA
Source organism: Pristiophorus japonicus (assembly GCF_044704955.1). Taxonomy (NCBI): domain Eukaryota; kingdom Metazoa; phylum Chordata; class Chondrichthyes; family Pristiophoridae; genus Pristiophorus; species Pristiophorus japonicus. The sequence continues at coordinate 188,988,384 of NC_091988.1, read as the reverse complement.
AGTGTGGCAGGGCACGGCCGGGCCGAAGTCAGCCAACTCCAAGGGCTGCTAACCGGGCCCCATCCCAAATTGTGGGAGCGGGGTGATTAGCGTGTTCAGGGTGGCTGCATTGCGTCTGGTGCACAGGTGTCTCTGTGGTGCCAGTTGCCATAGAATGTCGGAATATCCGAGCGGCACCATGTCACTTCAACACGGCAGAGGTGGCCCGGGAAGGGTCCAACAGGAATTGAGTTGTACATCTCTTCAGCTCCCAGGTTAGCTATCCGGTTATCTCTGCAAGGTCATTGATTCCCTCTGAGATCAATTACATTTTTCCCTCAAGCATTTTGGAGTATTAGAAAGGCCCGTAATGCAACTCACATCTGCTCTCATCAGCCAACAGCAACAACAACTTGTATTTATATAGTGCCTTTAATGTAGTAAAACGTCCCAAGGCGCTTCACAGGAGTGTTATAAGACATGTTCTTATGGGTTATGGGGAGCGGACAGGGAAGTGGACCTGAGTCCATGATCGGATCAGCCATGATCGTATTAAGTAGCGGAGCAGGCTTGAGGGGCTGTATGGCCTACTCGTGCTCCTATTTCTTATGTTCTTTAAAACAAATAAATTTGACACCGAGCCACATAAGAAGAAATTACAGCAGATGACCAAAAGCTTGGTCAAAGAGGTAGGATTTAAGGAGCTTCTTAAAGGGGGAAAGAGAGGTAGAGAGGTTTAGGCAGGGAGTTCCAGAGTTTGGTGGCCTAGGCAACAGAAGGCACGGCCATCAATGGTTGAGCGATTATAATCAGGGATGCTCAAGAGGGCAGAATTTGAGGAGCGCAGACATCTCATGGTGTTGTGATGCTGAAGGAGATTACAGAGATAGGGAGAGGCCATGGAGGGATTTGTAAACAAGGATGAGAATTTTGAAATTAAGACGTTGCTTAGTTGGGAGCCAATGTAGGTCAGCGAGCACAGGAGTGATGGGTGAGCGGGACTTGGTGCAAGTTAGGACACGGGCTGCCAGGTTTTGGATGAGCTTAACTTTATGTAAGGTAGAATGTGGGAGGCCAGTCAGGAGAGCGTTGGAGTAGTCAAGTCTAGAGGTAACAAAGGCATGGATGAGGGTTTGAGCAGCAGATGAGCTGAGGCAGGGGGCGGAGATGGGCTTTGTTATGGAGGTAGGACTAGGCAGTTTTAGTTATGCCATGGATATGTGGCCGGAAGCTCATTTCAGGGTCAAATATGACACCTCGGTTGCGAACAGTCTGGTTCAGCCTCAGATTGATGCTGGGGAGAGGGATGGAGTCAGTTGCTACTGAACACAGTTTGTGGCGGGGACCAAAGTTAATGACTTCGGTCTTCCCAATATTTAATTGGAGAACATTTCTGCTCATCCAGTACTAGATGTCATAAAAGCAGTCTGACAATTTAGACACCATGGAAGTGTCAAGCGAAGTGATGGTGAGGTAGAGCTGGGTGTCATCAGCGTACATGTGGAAACTGACTCCCTGTTTTCATCTGATGTCATCAAGGGGCAGCAGAGAGATGAGAAATAGGAGGGAGCCAAGGCTAGATCCTTGGGGGACACAAGAGGTAAAGATGCAGGAATGGGATTAGAAGCCAGAGCAGATGATTTTCTGGCTACGTTTAGGTAGACAAGAATGGAACCAGGCGAGTGCAGTCCCACCCAGCTGGACGATGGTGGAGAGGCGTTGGAGGAGGATGGAGTGGTCAACCGTGTCAAAGGCCGCAGGCAGATCGAGAAGGACGAGGAGAGAGAGTTTACCTTTGTCACAGTCACAAAGGATGTCATTTGTGACTTTGATGAGAGCCGTTTGATACTTTGGCAGGGCGGAAACCAGATTGAAGGAATTCAAATAAAGAGTTGGGGGAAAGCTGGGCTCAGATTTGGGAGGTGACAACACATTCAAGGACCTTGGAGAGGAAAAGGAAGTTGGAGATGGGGCAGTAGCTTGCAAGCACAGTGGGGTCAAGGGTTGCTTTTTTGAGGAGAGGGGTGATGACGGCAGATTTGAGGGAGAGGGGGACAGTACCTGAGGAAAGAGAACCGTTAACAATGTCAGTTAACATGGGAGCCAGAAAAGGAAGTTGGGTGGTGAGCAATTTAGTGGGAATAGGGTCAGAGAAGCAGGAAGTAGCTCTCATGGACAAGATGAGCGTAGAGAGGTCAAGAGGGGAGATCAGAGAGAAACTGGAGAGAGATGCGAGTTCAGGGCTCGGGCAGGGGATTAGACTTAAGTGGTGCGCTGACTGGAATTTCCTAGGGCAGCTCAGAAAGACTCTCTCCTCCTTTGACACTCCTTTTGACCAAGCTTTTGGTCCTCTGCCTTAATTTCTCTTTTTGTGGCTTGGTGTCAATTTTTATTGTCTAATAATACTCCAGTAAAGTGCCTTGGGGAGCTTTACTATGTTAAAGGTGCTAATGAATAAAAGTTGTTGTTGTTGTTGTAATACTAGTTTATAAAAGTCAATTGAGAATTTTAATGGGGAAAGTTTTTGGGTAGAGACTGTCAAGTGCTTGGTTCTGGAGTGACCAAGTGTCATGTTTGTCATTGTGGTGTTACATTCAAGCAATGCCATGGTGTGCAGTTCGTGACACAACTACATTTTCACAACATCATTGACATGTCTACATCCCTTCTAGTCTCAGAACAACTTACATTTGAATAGCACTCCTCACATGCTCTTCAGTAAGCAGGAAATGTGCATGGTGGCCATTAAGCATGTGGAAAGGGGTAAAAGAATAAAGACTTGAATGGAGAACTGAAGACATGGTGTCAACAGCAACAACTTGCATACATATAGGGCCTTTCAATTCGTAAAATGTCCCAAGGCGCTTCACAGGAGTGTTAGCAAACAAACTGTAATACCGAGCCACATAAGGAGATATTAGGGCAGATGAGAGGTAGGTTTTAAGGAGTGTCTTAAAGGAGGAGAGAGAGGCAGAGAGATTTAGGGAAGGAATTTCAGTCCATAGGGCTTAGGCATGGCCACCAATGGAGGAGTGATTATAATCAGGGATGCTCAAGTGGTCAGAGTTAGAGAAGTACAGATATCTCAGGGGGTTGTGGGGCTGGAAGAGATTACAGAGTTAGGGAGGGGTGAGGTCATGGAGGGATTTGAAAAGGATGAGAATTTTAAAATCGAGTTGTTGCTTAACCGCGAGCCAATGTAGATCAGCGAGCACAGGGGTGATGGGTGAGCGGGACTTGGTGCAAGTTAGGACACAGGCAGCCGAACTTTGGATGACCTCAAGTTTACCTAGGGTAGAATGTGGGAGGCCAGCCAAGAGTTGAGAAAGCAGTTAAAAAAGCTTACGGGATCCTGGGCTTCATGAATAGAGGTATAGAGTACAAAAGCGTGGAAATTATGATGAACCTTTATAAAACACTGATTTGGTCCCAACTGGAGTATTGTGTCCAATTCTGGTTACCATACCTTCGGAAGGATGTGCAGGCCTTAGAGAGGGTGCAGAAATGATTTACGAGAATGTGGGACTTCAGTTACATGGACAGACTGGAGAAGCTGGGGTTATTCTCCTTAGAACAGAGAGGAATCAGAGATTTAATAGAGGTGTTCAAAATCATGAAGGGTCTGGACAGATCGAGAGAAACTGTTCCCATTGGCGGAAAGGTCAAGAACCAGAGGATACAGATTGGCAAAAGAATCAAAGGCGACATGAGAAAAAGCTTTTTTTACGCAGAGAGTGGTTAGGATCAGGAATGCACTGCCCAAAAGGGTGATGGAGGTAGAAACACGGCTTTGAAAAGGGAGTTAGATAGGTACCTGAAAGAAAAGAAATTACAGGGCTCCGAGGAAAGGGCGGGGCAGTGGGACTAGCTGAGGTGTTCTTGCAGAGAGCTGGCATGGACTTGATGGGCCGAATGGCCTTCCATGCAGTAACCATTGATTGGACAAATCAAATTGGCCAAGATAGCCTTGAGGAAGAGTTCATAGTGTGTATGCTGGATGGTTTCTTGGAACAATACATTGTGGAACCAACCAGTGACCAAACTATTCTAGATCATGTAATGTGTAATGAGTCTGGATTAATTAATGATCTCATAGTGAAGGATCCTCTTGGGAAGAGTGATCATAGCATGGTGGAATTTCAAATTCAGTTTGAGGGTGAGAAAGCTAGGCCACAAACTAGTGTCCTGAACTTAAATAAAGGTAATTACAAAGGTATGAAGGCAGAGTTGGTTAAAGTGGATTGGGAAAATATATTAAAGGATAAGGCTGTAGAAAAGCAGTGGCAAACATTTAAGGAAATCTCAGCAAATATATATTCCAATGAGAAACAAAGTCTCTAAGAGAAGGATGAACCATCCCTGGCTAACTAAGGAAGTAAAGGATGGTATCAAATTGAAAACAAATACATACAAAGTTGCAAAGAACAGTGGCAAGCCAGAGGATTAGGAAATTTTTATAGACCAGCAAAGGACAACTAAAAACATGATAAAGGCGGAGAAGATAACATATGAGAGTAAACTAACAAGAAATATAAATAAAAACCGACAGTGAGCTTCTACAGGTATATAAAAAGGAAGCAAGTAGCTAAAGTAAATGTAGTTCCCTTAGAAGATGATAATGGGGAATTAACAATGGGTAACAGGGAAATGGCGGAGACTTTGAACAAATATTTTGTATCGGTCTTTACGGTAGAAGACACTAAAAACATCCCAATAATTGATAATCGAGGAGCTAGTGGCGGGGGGGGGGAGGAGCGGGGCGGGGGGTGAAATTAAAACAATCATTATCACGAGAGATAAAGTACTAGGCAAATGAATGGGACTAAAGGTGGACAAGTCCCCTGGACCTGATGGGCTGCATCCTAGGGTCTTAAAAGGAGTGGCAGTAGAGATAGTGGATGCTTAGTTGTCATCGACCAAAATTCCCTGGATTCTGGAGAGGTCCCAACGGACTGGAAAACCGCAAATGTAATGCCCCTATTTAAGAAAGGTGGGAGAGAGCAAACAGGAAACTAAGAACATAAGAACATAAGAAATAGGAACAGGAGTAGGCCATACGGCCCCTCGAGCCTGCTCTGCCATTCACTAAGATCATGGCTGATCGAATCATGGACTCAGCTCCACTTTCCCGTCTGCTCCCTGTAACCCCTTATCCCCTTATCTTTTAAGAAACTGTTTATTTCTGTCTTAAATTTATTCAATGTACCAGCTTCCACTGCTCTCTGAGGCAGCGAATTCCACAGATTTACAACCTTTGAGGGAAGAAATTTCTCCTCATCTCAGTTTTAAATGGGCAGCCCCTTATTCTAAGATCGTACCCTCTAGTTCTAGTCTCCCCCATCAGTGGAAACATTCTCTCTGCATCCACATTGTCAAGCCCCCTCATAATTTTATATGTTTCGATAAGATCACCTCTCATTCTTCTGAATTCCAATGAGTAGAGGCCCAACCTACTCAACCTTTCCTCATAAGTCAACCCCCTAATCTCCAGAATCAACCTAGTGAACAAATCATTACAAATGGGTATGATTTGGTGGTCATTACAGAAATGTGGTTGCAGGATGGCCAAGACTGGGAATTAAACATACAGGGGTATCTGACGATTCGGAAAGATAGACAAGAAGGGAAAAGAGGTGGGGTAGCTCTGTTAATAAAGGATGATATCAGGGCAGTTGTGAGAGACGATATTGGCTCTAATGAACAAAATGTTGAATCATTATGGGTGGAGATTAGAGATAGTAAGGGGGAAAAGTCACTGGTGGGCGTAGTTTATGGGCCCCCAAATAATAACTTCACGGTGAGGCGGACAATAATCAAGGGAATAATGGAGGCCTGTGAAAAAGGAATGGCAGTAATCATGGGGGATTTTAACCTACATATCGATTGGTCAAATCAAATCGCACGAGGTAGCCTTGAGGAGGAATTCATAGAATGCATACGGGATTGTTTCTTAGAACAGTATGTTACAGAAACTACAAGGGAGCAAGCTATCTTAGATCTGGTCCTGTGTAATGAGACAGGAATAATAAATGATCTCCTAGTAAAAGATCCTCTCGGAATGAGTGATCACAGTATGGTTGAATTTGTAATAAAGATTGAGGGTGAGGAAGTATTGTCTCAAACGAGCGTACTATGCTTAAACAAAGGGGACTACAGTGGGATGAGGGCAGAGTTGGCTAAAGTAGACTGGGAACACAGACTAAACGGTGGCACAATTGAGGAACAGTGGAGGACTTTTAAGGAGCTCTTTCATAGTGCTCAACAAAAATATATTCCAGTGAAAAAGAAGGGCGGTAAGAGAAGGAATAACCAGCGGTGGATAACCAAGGAAATAAAGGAGAGTATCAAATTAAAAACCAATGCGTATAAGGTGGCCAAGGTTAGTGGGAAACTAAAAGATTGGGAAAATTTTAAACGACAGCAAAGAATGACTAAGAAAGCAATAAAGGAAAGATAGATTACGAAAGTAAACTTGCGCAAAACATAAAAACAGATAGTAAAAGCTTTTACAGATATATAAAATGGAAAAGAGTGACTAAAGTAAATGCTGGTCCCTTAGAAGATGAGAAGGGGGATTTAATAATGGGAAATGTGGAAATGGCTGAGACTTTAAACAATTATTTTGCTTCGGTCGTCACAGTGGAAGACACAAAAACCATGCCAAAAATTGCTGGTCACGGGAATGTGGGATGAGATAATCACTATCACTAGGGGGGTAGTGCTGGACAGGCTAATGGATCTCAAGGTAGACAAGTCCCCTGGTCCTGATGAAATGCATCCCAGGGTATTAAAAGAGATGGCGGAAGTTATAGCAGATGCATCTGTTATAATCTACCAAAATTATCTGGACTCTGGGGCGGTACCAGCGGATTGGAAAGCAGCTAATGTAACGCCTCTGTTTTAAAAAGGGGGCAGACAAAAGGCAGGTAACTATAGGCCGGTTAGTTTAACATCTGTAGTGGGGAAAATGCTTGAAGCTATCATTAAGGAAGAAATAGCGGGATATCTAGATAGGAATAGTGCAATCTAGCAGACACAACATGGATTCATGAAGGGGAAATCATGTTTAACTAATTTACTGGAATTCTTTGAGGATATAACGAGCATGGTGGATAGAGGTGTACCGATGGATGTGGTGTATTTAGATTTCCAAAAGGCATTCGATAAGGTGTCACACAAAAGGTTACTGCAGAAGATAAAGGTACGCGGAGTCAGAGGAAATGTATAAGCATGGATCGAGAATTGGCTGGCTAACAGAAAGCAGAGTCCTTTTCGGGTTGGAAATCGATGATTAGTGGTGTGCCACAGGGATCGGTGCTGGGACCACAACTGTTTACAATATACATAGATGACGTGGAAGACGGGACAGAGTGTAGTGTAACAAAATTTGCAGATGACACAAAGATTAGTGGGAAAGCGGGTTGTGTAGAGGACACAGAGAGGCTGCAAAGAGATTTAGATAGGTTAAGCGAATGGGCTAAGGTTTGGCAGATGGAATAAAATGTCGGAAAATGTGAGGTCATCCACATTGGAAAAAGAAAACAGTAAAAGCGAATATTATTTGAATGGGGAGAAATTACAACATTCTGCGGTGCAGAGGGACCTGGGGGTCCTTGTGCATGAATCCCAAAAAGTTAGTTTGCAGGTGCAGCAGATAATCAGGAAGGCGAATGGAATGTTGGCCTTCATTGCGAGAGGGATGGAGTGCAAAAGCAGGGAGGTCCTGCTGCAACTGTACAGGGTATTGGTGAGGCCGCACCTGGAGTACTGCATGCAGGTTTGGTCACCTTACTTAAGGAAGGATATACTAGCTTTGGAGGGGGTACAGAGACGATTCACTTGGCTGATTCCGGAGATGAGGAGGTTACCTTATGGTGATAGATTGAGTAGACTGGGTCTTTACTCGTTGGAGTTCAGAAGGATGAGGGGTGATCTTATAGAAACATTTCAAATAATGAAAGGGATAGACAAGATAGAGGCAGAGAGGTTGTTTCCACTGGTCGCGGAGACTAGAACTAGGGGGCACAGCCTCAAAATACGGGGGAGCCAATTTAAAACCGAGTTGAGAAGGAATTTCTTCTCCCAGAGGGTTGTGAATCTGTGGAATTCTCTGCCCAGGGAAGCAGTTGAGGCTAGCTCATTGAATGTATTCAAATCACAGATAGATAGATTTTTAACCAATAAGGGAATTAAGGGTTATGGGGAGCGGGCGGGTAAGTGGAGCTGAGTCCACGGCCAGATCAGCCATGATCTTGTTGAGTGGCGGAGCAGGCTCGAGGGGCTAGATGGCCTACTCCTGTTCCTAATTCTTATGTTCTTATGAACCTTCTCTGAACTGCCTCCAAAGCATAACCTTTCGTAAATATGGAAACCAAAACTACACACAGTATTCCAGGTGTGGCCTCATCAATACCTTATATAGCTGTAGTAAGACTTCCCCGCTTTTATACTCCATCCCCTTTACAATAAAGGCCAAGAAACTATAGACCAGTTAGCCTAACATCTGTTGTTGGGAAAATGCTGGAGTCCATTATTAAGGAAGCAGTAGCAGGACATTTGAAAAATCAGAATGCGGTCAAGGTTTTATGAAAGGGAAATCATGTTTGACAAATTTGTTGGAGCTCTTTGAGGATGTAACAATCAGGATGGATAAAGGGGAACCAGTAGATGTTGTGTATTTGAATTTCCAGAAAGCATTCGATAAGGTGCCACATAAAAGGTTACTGTACAAGATAAGAGCTCACGGGGTTGGGGGTAATATATTAACGTGGATAGAGGATTGGCTAACTAACAGAAAACAGAGAGTCAGGATAAATTGGCAAACTGTAACTAGTGGGGTGCCACAGGGATCAGTGCTGTGGCCTCAACTATTTGCATTTTATATTAATGACTTGGATGAAGGGATCGAGTGTAATGTAGCCAAATTTGCTGATGATACAAAGATAGGTGGGAATGCAAGTTGTGAGGAGGCTGTAAAGAATCTACAAAGGGATATAGATAGGCTCAGTGAGAGGGCAAAAATTTGGCAGATGGAGCATAATGTGGGAAAATCCACTTCGGTAGGAAAAATAAAAAAGCAAATTACTGTTTAAATGGGGAGAGATTACAAAATGCTGCAGTACAGAGAGATCTGGGGGTTCTTGTACATGAAATGCAAAACATTAGCATGCAGGTACAGCAAGTAATCAGGAAGGCAAATGAAATGTTGGCCTTTATTGCAAGGGCGAATGGAGTATAAAAGCAGGGAAGTCCTGCTCCAACTGTACAGGGCATTGGTAAGACCACACCTAGAGTACTGCATACAGTTTTGGTCTCCTTATTTAAGGAAGGATATACTTGCATTGGAGGCAGTTCAGAGAAGGTTCATGAGGTTGATTCCTGAGATGAAGGAGTTGTCATATGAACAAAAGGTTGAGAAGGTTGGGCCTATACTCATTAGAAGAATGAGAGGTGAAGCGTAAGATTCTGAAGGGGCTTAACAGGATAGGTGCAGAGAGAATGTTTCCCCTCATGGGGGAATCGAGAACTAGGGGGCATAGTTTCAGAATAAGGGGCCGCCCATTTAAGACAGAAATGAAGAGGAATTTCTTCTTTCAGAGGGTTGTGAATCTTTGGAATTCTCTACCCCAGAGAGCTGTGGAGGCTGGGTTATTGAATATATTTAAGGTGGAGATAAGACAGATTTTTGAATGATAAGGGAGTTAAGTGTTATGGGGAGCGGGCAGGGAGTTGGGTTTGAGGCCAAGATCAGATCAGCCATGATCTTATTGAATGGTGGAGCAGGCTCGAGGGGCCAAATGGCCTACTCCTGTTCCTATTTCTTATGTTCTTATGTTCAGTGTGTTTGAATAGTCAAGTCTGGAAGTAACAAAGGCATGAATGAAGAGTTCAGCAGCAGATAACCTGAGGCAGGCGATGTTCTGGGGGTGGAAATAGGCGGTCTTAGTGATGGCGCAGAGACATGATCTGAAGCTCAACTCAGGGTCAAATCATCATCTTAGGCAATCCCTTGAAATCGAGGAAAACTTGCTTCCACTCTATAAGTGAGTTCTCTGATGACTGTACAGTCCAATACAGGAATTACAGTCCCTGTCACAGGTGGGACAGGCAGTCGTTGAAGGAGAGGGTGGGTGGGGAGTATGGTTTGCCGCACATTCCTTCCGCTGTCTGCGCTTGATTTCTGCATGGTCTCGGCGACAAGACTCGAGGTGCTCAGCGCCCTCCCAGATGCTCTTCCTCCACTTAGGGCGGTCTTGGGCCAGGGATTCCCAGGTGCCGGTGGGGATGTTGCACTTTATCAAGGAGGCTTTGAGGGTGCCCTTGAAGCATTTCCTCTGCCCACCTGGGGCTCACTTGCCGTGTAGGAGTTCCGAGTAGAGTGCTTGATTTGGGAGTCTCGTGTCGGGCATGCAGATGATGTGACCTGCGGGCATGCAGATGATGTGAGCTGGTCGAGTGTGGTCAGTGCTTCAATACTGGGGATGTTGGCCTGAGCGAGAACAATGATGTTGGTGCTTCTATCCTCCGAGTGGATTTGCAGCATCTTGTGGAGGCAGCGTTGGTGGTACTTCTCCAGCGCTTTGCGGTGTCTACTGTATATGGCCCACATCTCTGAGCCATATAGGAGGGCAGGTATCACTTTTGCCCTGTAAACCATAAGCTTGGTGCCCGATTTGAGGTCCTGGTCTTCAAAAACTCTCTTCCTCAGGCGACCAAAGGCTGCACTGGCACACTGGATCGATGTCTGCCCTTACTGATAGTAAGCTCCCGAGGTATGGAAAATGGTCCACGTTGTCCAGGGCTGCGCCGTGGATTTTGATGACCGGGGGGGGCAGTGTTGTGTGGCTAGGTCAGGTTGGTAGAGGACCTTTATCTTACGGATGTTTAGTGTAAGGCCCATGCTTTCGTACCCCTCGATGATGCTGACGATGGCTTGGAGTTCAGCCTCTGAATGTGCGCAGACGCAAGCGTCGTCCGCGTACTGTAGGTCAATGACAGAGGATGGTGAAGTGGAGTATTTGAAATAAATACTCGACATTAGGTCTGCGTTCGAAAATTCAAGAAGTCTTTATTCGCACTGGTGGGGAAAAGGTCTTGCTCTGGGGGTAGCCAAGATTCTGTTCCGCTGATAGTAATTTTCAACAGCCTTTTATAGATTTAAAATACATGTTTCCCCTTGTGTAGTCTCCGTTGGCACAATTTGATTCGTTTAAAGGCCGCGATTGGTCCACGCCACTTGCCTCTGTTTTCTGCCTAGCTCACGTAACATTAAGGTACCGCTTTCACAGCTGAATAAGACCCTTGCCCTCGCCAGATGGCAAGATCCTGTTCAGGAGTCATGTCTGATGTCTGGTCCTTTGTTCTACTTTTCTACCCTCCTAGGCCCCCTGTAGTTCCTACCTCGGTAAGTTCTTGTAAAGTCAACATGTTAATTAAAGAGCTGACCACTGCAAAAACCTATTAGTTCACTAGTTCATTTCCAACAGCCCTGTTCTAACCCTTTAATTACAGTGGGGCTCACAAGCCCCACTTCAATGGGACGACCTTGGATCTAGCCTGGAGGCGACGAAGGTTGAACAGATTCCCATTGGTTCTATAGTTTAGTTCCACTCCGGGAACTTGTTGAGACTGAAATGGAGCATTGCAGCAAGGAAAATCGAGAAGAGCGTTGACGCAGCCCTGCTTGACCCCGGTCCGGACATGGATTGGATCTGTAGTGGATCCGTTGGTCAGGATCACAGCTTACATGTCGTCGTGGAGCAGGCAGAGGATGGTGCCAAACCTTTGGGGGCAGACGAAATGGAGGAGGACACTCCATAGACCCTCGCAGTTGGCAGTGTCAAAGGCCTTGGTGAGGTCAAAGAAGGCCATGTACAAGGGTTGGTGCTGTTCCCTGCATTTCTCTTGTAGTTGTCGCACGGTGAAGATCATGTCTGTTGTACCCCTTCGTGGACGGAATCTGCATTGTGACTCTGGGAGCAGCTCTTCAGCCACAGGGAGAAGACTGTTGAGGAGGATTCTTCCGATGACTTTCCCAGTGGCCAACAGCAGGGAGATTTCTCTGTAGTTGCCGCAGTCGGACTTGTCTCCTTTTTTGAAGATGGTCACAATTACAGCATCTCTGAGATCTCCCAGCATGCTCTCCTCCTTCCAGATAAGAGAGATGAGGAAATGCATTCGTGCCAATAGTGCTTCTCCGCCATACTTTAGCACCTCAGCGGGGATTCCATCTGCTCCTGATTCCTTGTTGTTCTTGAGCTGATGGATGGCCTTTTCTACCTCGTGCAGAGCTGGGGTTTTGCTGAGATATGGCGGGATGGAGTCGAGGACACTTGTGCCAAAGGCAAGAGTCTCGGTTAAGGAGATCGTCGAAGTGCCCTTTCCAGCGGGCCCTGACTGCCTTGGTGTCCTCAATGAGTGTCTCTCCACTCTTGGCCAGCAGTGGGGTGGGGCCTTGGGTGCTTGGGCCGTGGGTGGACTTAACTGCGGCGAAGAATCCGCGCACGTCATGGCTGTCGGCCAGCTGCTGGATCTCCTGTGTTTTCTCCACCCACCATCTATGAGCTGAGGCAGGCGATGTTCCGGGGGTGGAACTAGGCAGTCTTAGTGATGGCGCGGAGACGTAGTCTGAAGCTCAACTCAGTGTCAAATATGACACCAACGTTGCGAACAGTGCAGTCATTACAATTATTTATCATGTAAAATGTAATTTAGCTGTGTTTCAATAATTTACTGTGCATGGACAAATTGTTTTGTTAATATCTCGGGACATAATTGTTTTTCCGTGAAGTATTGAAATATTTCCGCTCAAACAGATCTGCAAAAAAACATTGCAATTTAAAGTTTTGCCATTTGTGCATTGCATGGAGGAAAACCCTTTTGCGGACACCGTCGCTGTTTCTATCAGCGGGCGTCATGGTGCGCGCGATACATCACGGTCTTTGTAGGCCAAGCAGCAGCGGAGCGCGGTGCATCACGGCCCTTGTAGGCCAAGCAATGGCGGAGCGCGGTGCATCGCGGTCTTTGTAGGCCAAGCAGCAGCGGAGCGCGGTGCATCGCGGTCTTTGTAGGCCAAGCAGCAGCGGAGCGCGGTGCATCGCGGTAGTTGTAGGCCAAGTAGCGGCACGGCGATTCGCGGGACTACGCCACCCGAGGTGCACCGCGCCAGACGTCCCTTCCGTTTCCCTCTCCCACCCACCGGGTCGGTGGTTGGGACAATGGCCGCTTCCCTGGTGCTGGCGCTGGTTGTGGCAGTGACTGTCAGGGCGGTGCTGTTCCGCTCGTCGCTGGCAGAGTTCATCTCGGAGCGAGTGGAGGTGGTGTCGCCCCTGAACTCCTGGAAGCGAGGTATCTGTGTCCATCAACCATTACACGCCCCCTGCAGCTCTCCCCCTCTGTCAGTGTGGGTCGGGACATGCTCTGGGCTTACCCTCACTGGGCTTACAGTCAGCCTGCATCATTCTTATATTTTAATGTATATGTGTGTGTATATATAGATTGTGTGTGTGTATATATGTGTGTATATATATAGATTGTGTGTGTATATATATAGATTGTGTGTGTGTATATATGTGTGTATATATATAGATTGTGTGTGTATATATATAGATTGTGTGTGTGTGTGTATGTGTGTGTGTATATATATAGATTGTGTGTGTGTATGTGTGTGTATATATATAGATTGTGTGTGTGTGTGTGTGTATGTGTGTGTATATATATAGATTGTGTGTGTGTGTGTGTGTGTGTGTATGTGTGTGTGTATATATATATATAGAGTGTGTGTGTGTGTATATGTGTGTATATATATATAGATTGTGTGTGTGTGTGTGTGTGTATATGTGTGTATATATATAGATTGTGTGTGTGTGTGTGTATATGTGTGTATATATATAGATTGTGTGTGTGTGTGTATATGTGTGTATATATATAGATTGTGTGTGTGTGTGTGTATATATAGATTGTGTGTATATATATAGATTGTGTGTGTGTGTGTGTATATATATATAGATTTGTGTGTGTGTGTATATATATAGATTTGTGTGTGTGTGTGTGTGTATATATATAGATTGTGTGTGTGTGTGTGTGTATATATATAGATTGTGTGTGTGTGTGTGTATATATATAGATTGTGTGTGTGTGTGTGTATATATAGATTGTGTGTGTGTGTATATAGATTGTGTGTGTGTGTGTGTGTGTATATATAGATTGTGTGTGTGTGTGTGTGTATATATAGATTGTGTGTGTGTGTGTGTGTATATATAGATTGTGTGTGTGTGTGTGTGTGTGTATATATAGATTGTGTGTGTGTGTGTGTATATATAGATTGTGTGTGTGTGTGTATATATAGATTGTGTGTGTGTGTATATATAGATTGTGTGTGTGTGTGTATATATAGATTGTGTGTGTGTGTATATATATAGATTGTGTGTGTGTGTATGTGTGTGTATATATAGATTGTGTGTGTGTGTGTGTGTATATAGATTGTGTGTGTATGTGTGTGTATATATAGATTGTGTGTGTGTGTGTGTATGTGTGTGTATATATAGATTGTGTGTATATATAGATTGTGTATGTGTGTATATATATATAGATTGTGTGTGTATATGTATAGATTGTGTGTGTGTGTATATGTATAGATTGTGTGTGTGTGTATATGTATAGATTGTGTGTGTGTGTATGTATAGATTGTGTGTGTGTGTATGTATAGATTGTGTGTGTGTGTATGTATAGATTGTGTGTGTGTGTATATATGATTGTGTGTGTGTGTGTGTGTATATATGGATGTGTGTGTGTATATGGATGTGTGTGTGTATATGGATGGATGTGTGTGTGTGTATATATGGATGTGCGTGTGTGTATATGTGTGTATATATGGATGTGTGTCTATATGGATGTGTGTGTGTGTATATGTGTGTATATATGGATGTGTGTGTGTATGTGTGTATATATGGATGTGTGTGTGTATGTGTGTATATATGGATGTATGTGTGTATATATGGATGTATGTGTGTATATGTGGATGGATGTATGTGTGTATATGTGGATGGATGTGTGTGTGTATATGTGGATGGATGTGTGTGTGTATATGTGGGTGTGTGTGTATGTGGATGTATGTGTGTGTATATGTGGATGTGTGTGTGTGTGTATATATGGATGTGTGTGTGTGTGTATATGGATGTGTGTGTGTATATGGATGGATGTGTATATGGATGGATGTGTGTGTGTGTATATATGGATGGATGTGTGTGTGTGTATATATGGATGTGTGTGTGTGTATATATGGATGTGCGTGTGTGTATATGTGTGTATATATGGATGTGTGTGTGTATATATGGATGTGTGTGTGTATATGTGTGTATATATGGATGTGTGTGTGTGTATATATGGATGTGTGTGTGTATGTGTGTATATATGGATGGATGTGTGTATATGTGGATGGATGTGTGTGTGTATATGTGGATGGATGTGTGTGTGTGTATATGTGGATGGATGTGTGTGTGTATATGTGGATGGATGTGTGTGTGTATATGTGGATGTGTGTGTGTATGTGGATGTGTGTGTGTGTGTATATGTGGATGTGTGTGTGTGTGTATATATGGATGTGTGTGTGTGTGTGTGTATATATGGATGTGTATGTGTGTATATACATAAGAACATAAGAATTAGGAACAGGAGTAGGCCATCTAGCCCCTCGAGCCTGCTCCGCCATTCAACAAGATCATGGCTGATCTGGCCGTGGACTCAGCTCCACTTACCCGCCCGCTCCCCATAACCCTTAATTCCGTTATTGGTTAAAAATCTATCTATCTGTGACTTGAATACATTCAATGAGCTAGCCTCAACTGCTTCCTTGGGCAGAGAATTCCACAGATTCACAACCCTCTCAACTCGGTTTTAAATTGGCTCCCCAGTATTTTGAGGCTGTGCCCCCAAGTTCTAGTCTCCCCGACCAGTGGAAACAACCTCTCTGCCTCTATCTTGTCTATCCCTTTCATTATTTTAAATGTTTCTATAAGATCACCCCTCATCCTTCTGAACTCCAACGAGTAAAGACCCAGTCTACTCAATCTATCATCATAAGGTAACCCCCTCATCTCCGGAATCAGCCTAGTGAATCGTCTCTTTACCCCCTCCAAATCTAGTATATCCTTCCTTAAGTAAGGTGACCAAAACTGCACGCAGTACTCCAGGTGCGGCCTCACCAATACCCTGTACAGTTGCAGCAGGACCTCCCTGCTTTTGTACTCCATCCCTCTCGCAATGAAGGCCAACATTCCATTCGCCTTCCTGATTACCTGCTGCACCTGCAAACTAACTTTTAAAAGAGTTTCAAAAAAAAAAACCTAAAAGAGTTTCATGCACAAGGATCCCCAGGTCCCTCTGCACCGCAGCATGTTGTAATTTCTCCCCATTCAAATAATATTCCCTTTTACTGTTTTTTTTCACAAGGTGGATGACCTCACACTTTCCGACATTGTATTCCATCTGCCAAACCTTAGCCCATTCGCTTAACCTATCTAAATCTTTTTGCAGCCTCTCTGTGTCCTCTACACGTGTGTGTGTGTGTGTGTGTGTATATGGATGTGTGTATATAGGTGTGCGTGTGTGTATATGTGTGTGTGTATATATATATATGTGTGTGTGTATATATATGTGTGTGTGTATATATAGATTGTGTGTGTATATGTGTGTATATAGATTGTGTGTATATATAGATGTGTGTGTGTATATGTGTGTATATATAGATTGTGTGTATATGTGTGTGTATATATAGATGTGTGTGTGTATATATAGATGTGTGTGTGTGTATATGTGTGTATATAGATGTGCGTGTGTGTATATATAGATTGTGTGTGTGTGTATATATATATATTGTGTATGTGTATATGTGCGTATATATAGATGTGTGTGTATATATATGTGTATATATAGATTGTGTGTGTGTGTATATGTGTGCGTACATATATAGATGTGTGTATGTGTATGCACATATATAGATATGTGTGTGTACATATATAGATGTGTGTATATGTGTGTACATATATAGATATGCGTGTGTACATATATGCGTGTGTGTATATGTGTGTGTACATATATAGATATATGTGTGTGTATAGATTGTGTGTATAGATGTGTGTATATATAGATGTGTGTGTGTATATGTGTGTATATATAGATGTGTGTGTGTGTATATGTGTGTATATATAGATGTGTGTGTGTATATATGTGTGTATATATAGATGTGTGTGTGTGTGTATTTGTATATAGGTGTGTGTGTATATAGGTGTGCGTGTGTGTGTGTATATATATATATGTGTATATATATATAGGTGTGTGTGTGTATATATGTGTGTGTATATATATAGATTGTGTGTGTGTGTGTATATGTATGTATATATTGTGCGTGTGTGTATATATAGAGTGCGTGTGTGTGTATATATATATAGATTGTGTGTGTGTATATGTGTGTATATTGTGTGTGTGTATATTGTGTGTGTGTGTATATGTGTGTATATTGTGTGTGTGTGTGTGTATATGTGTGTATTTTGTGTGTGTGTGTATGTGTGTATATTGTGTGTGTGTGTGTGTATATGTGTGTATATTGTGTGTGTATATATAGATGTGTGTGTATATATAGGTGTGTGTGTATATATAGGTGTGTGTGTGTGTATATAGGTGTGTGTGTATATATAGATGTGTGTGTGTGTATGTGTGTATATATAGATGTGTGTTTGTGTATATATATGTGTATATATAGATGTGTGGAAGAGGGGACAGAGTGTAGTGTAACAAAATTTTCAAATGACACTAAGATTAGTGGGAAAGCGGGTTGTGTAGAGGACACAGAGAGGCTGCAAAGAGATTTAGGTAGGTTAAGCGAATGGGCTAAGGTTTGGCAGATGGAATACAATGTCGGAAAGTGTGAGGTCATCCACCTTGGGGAAAAAAAACAGTAAAAGGGAATATTATTTGAATGGGGAGAAATTACAACATGCTGCGGTGCAGAGGGACCTGGGGGTCCTTGTGCATGAAACTCAAAAAGTTAGTTTGCAGGTGCAGCAGGTAATCAGGAAGGCAAATGGAATGTTGGCCTTCATTGCGAGAGGGATGGAGTACAAAAGCAGGGAGGTCCTGCTGCAACTGTATAGGGTATTGGTGAGGCCGCACCTGGAGTACTGCGTGCAGTTTTGGTCACCTTACTTAAGGAAGGATATACAAGCTTTGGAGGGGGTACAGAGACGATTCACTAGGCTGATTCCGGAGATGAGGGGGTTACCTTATGATGATAGACTGGGTCTTTACTCGTTGGAGTTCAGAAGGATGAGGGGTGATCTTATAGAAACATTTAAAATAATGAAAGGGATAGACAAGATAGAGGCAGAGAGGTTGTTTCCACTGGTCGGGGAGACTAGAACTAGGAGGCACAGCCTCAAAATACTGGGGAGCCAATTTAAAACCGAGTTGAGAAGGAATTTCTTCTCCCAGAGGGTTGTGAATCTGTGGAATTCTCTGCCCAAGGAAGCAGTTGAGGCTAGCTCATTGAATGTATTCAAGTCACAGATAGATAGATTTTTAACCAATAAGGGAATTAAGGGTTATCTACGTGTGTGTGTGTGTATATAGATATCTACATGTGTGTGTACATAGATATCTACATGTGTGTGTAGATATATATGTGTGTGTGTGTAGATATATACGTGTGTGTGTGTGTAGATATATACGTGTATGTGTAGATATATACGTGTGTGTGTAGATATATACGTGTGTATTATAGATATATACTGCGTGTATTATAGATGTATACGTGTGTGTGTATTATAGATATATATGTGGGTGTGCGTGTATAGATATATACGCGTGCGTGTGGATATATACGCGCGCGTGTATAGATATATGCACGTGTGTGCATGTATAGATATATACTTCTGTGTGCATAGATATATACGTATGTGTGTGTGTGTATAGATATATACGTGTGCATGTATTATAGATATATACGTGTGCGTGTGTATATAGACATATATATGTCTGTGTGCGCGCGCGCGTGTGTATATATACAGGGGTGTGTGTGTGTATATATATATACGTGGGTGTGTGCGTAGATATATACGTGTGTGTGTGTGTAGATATATATGTGTGTGCGCGTAGATATATACGTGTGTGTGTGTGTGTAGATATATATGTGTGTGCGCGTAGATATATAAGTGTGTATATATATATATATATATACACGTGTGTGTGTGTGTGTATTAGATATATACGTGTGTATATTGTAGATATATACGTGTGTATAGATATATACGTGTGTATAGATATATACGTGTGCGTGTAGATATATATGTGTGTATGTATAGATATATACGTGTGTGTGGATATATACGTGTGTGTGCGCAGATATATACGCGCGTGTGTGTATAGATATATACGTGTTATTGTGGATATATACGTGTGCATGTAGATGTATACGCGTGCTTATAGATATTTGTGCGTGTAGATATATATGTGTGTGTAGATATATACATATATGTGCATATAGATATATACGTGTGTGTAAATATATACGTGTGCATATAGATATATATGTATGTGTGTGTGTATATAGATATATACGTGTGTGTGTATTATAGATATATGTGTGCATATAAATATATACGTGTGTGTAGATATATACGTGTGTGTGTATATAGATATATACGTGTGTGAGTATTATAGATATATATGTGTGTGTATAGATATATACGTGCGTGTGTGTGTATATATAGATATATATGTGTGTGTGTATATGGTCCACATGCCCAACATGAGACTCCCTAAGTAAGCGCTCTACTCTGAACTCCTACACGGTAAGTGAACCCCAGTTGGGCAGAGGAAACATTTCAAGGACACCCTCAAAGCCTCCTTGATAAACATAGAAACATAGAAACATAGAAAATAGGTGCAGGAGCAGGCCATTCAGCCCTTCTAGCCTGCACCGCCATTCAATGAGTTCATGGCTGAACATGAAACTTCAGTACCCCCTTCCTGCTTTCTCGCCATAACCCTTGATCCCCCGAGTAGTAAGGACTTCATCTAACTCCCTTTTGAATATATTTAGTGAATTGGCCTCAACTACTTTCTGTGGTAGAGAATTCCACAGGTTCACCACTCTCTGGGTGAAGAAGTTTCTCCTCATCTCGGTCCTAAATGGCTTACCCCTTATCCTCAGACTGTGACCCCTGGTTCTGGACTTCCCCAACATTGGGAACATTCTTTCTGCATCTAACCTGTCTAAACCCGTCAGAATTTTAAACGTTTCTATGAGGTCCCCTCTCATTCTTCTGAACTCCAGTGAATACAAGCCCAATTGATCCAATCTTTCTTGATAGGTCAGTCCCGCCATCCCGGGAATCAGTCTGGTGAACCTTCGCTGCACTCCCTCAATAGCAAGAATGTCCTTCCTCAAGTTAGGAGACCAAAACTGTACACAATACTCCAGGTGTGGCCTCACCAAGGCCCTGTACAACTGTAGCAACACCTCCCTGCCCCTGTATTCAAATCCCCTCGCTATGAAGGCCAACATGCCATTTGCTTTCTTAACCGCCTGCTGTACCTGCATGCCAACCTTCAATGACTGATGTACCATGACACCCAGGTCTCGTTGCACCTTCCCTTTTCCTAATCTGTCACCATTCAGATAATAGTCTGTCTCTCTGTTTTTACCACCAAAGTGGATAACCTCACATTTATCCACATTATACTTCATCTGCCATGCATTTGCCCACTCACCTAACCTATCCAAGTCACTCTGCAGCCTAATAGCATCCTCCTCGCAGCTCACACTGCCACCCAACTTAGTATCATCCGCAAATTTGGAGATACTGCATTTAATCCCCTCGTCTAAATCATTAATGTACAATGTAAACAGCTGGGGCCCCAGCACAGAACCTTGCGGCACTCCACTAGTCACTGCCTGCCATTCTGAAAAGTACCCGTTTACTCCTACTCTTTGCTTCCTGTCTGACAACCAGTTCTCAATCCACGTCAGCACACTACCCCCAATCCCATGTGCTTTAACTTTGCACATTAATCTCTTGTGTGGGACCTTGTCGAAAGCCTTCTGAAAGTCCAAATATACCACATCAACTGGTTCTCCTTTGTCCACTTTACTGGAAACATCCTCAAAAAATTCCAGAAGATTTGTCAAGCATGATTTCCCTTTCACAAATCCATGCTGACTTGGACCTATCATGTCACCATTTTCCAGATGCACTGCTATGACATCCTTAATAATTGATTCCATCATTTTACCCACTACTGAGGTCAGGCTGACCGGTCTATAATTCCCTGTTTTCTCTCTCCCTCCTTTTTTAAAAAGTGGGGTTACATTGGCTACCCTCCACTCCATAGGAACTGATCCAGAGTCAATGGAATGTTGGAAAATGACTGTCAATGCATCCGCTATTTCCAAGGCCACCTCCTTAAGTACTCTAGGATGCAGGCCATCAGGCCCTGGGGATTTATCTGCCTTCAATCCCATCAATTTCCCCAACACAATTTCCCGACTAATAAAGATTTCCCTCAGTTCCTCTTCCTTACTAGACCCTCTGACCCCTTTTATATCCGGAAGGTTGTTTGTATCCTCCTTAGTGAATACCGAACCAAAGTACTTGTTCAATTGATCCGCCATTTCTTTGTTCCCCGTTATGACTTCCCCTGATTCTGACTGCAGGGGACCTACGTTTGTCTTCACCAACCTTTTTCTCTTTACATACCTATAGAAACTTTTGCAATCCGCCTTAATGTTCCCTGCAAGCTTCTTCTCGTACTCCATTTTCCCTGTCCTAATCAAACCCTTTGTCCTCCTCTGCTGAGTTCTAAATTTCTCCCAGTCCCCAGGTTCGCTGCTATTTCTGGCCAATTTGTATGCCACTTCCTTGGCTTTAATACTATCCCTGATTTCCCTAGATAGCCACGGTTGAGCCACCTTCCCCTTTTTATTTTTACGCCAGTGTAACATCCCCACCGACACCTGGGAATCCCCGGCCCAAGACCGCTCAAAATGAAGAAGAAGCATCTGGGAAGGCACCAAACACCTCAAATCTCTTCGCCGGGAGCACGCGGAAGCCAAGGACAAACAGCGGAAGGCGCGCACGACATCCCAAACACCCCACCCACCCGTCCCTCCAACCACCGTCTGCCCCACCTGTGACAAACTGTCCCACATTGGACTCATCAGTCACCTGAGAACTCATATTCGTGTGGAAGCAAGTCATCCTCGACTCCGTGAGACTGCCTAAGAAGAATATATGTTTTGTGTGTGTGTGTGTGTGTGTCTGTATAATATATATTATATAAAATATATATATGTGTGTCTGTGTGTATAGATGTCTTGTGTATGTGTGCAGATTCGTGTGTATATATGTGTATGTAATTTCATTCAGGCAATAATTTATAGAATCATACAGAACAGAAAGAGGCAAATTGGCCCATTGTGGCTGTGTCAGCTCTTTGAAAGAGCTATCTTTAGTCACACTGCCCTGCTCTTTCCACATAGCCGTGTCATTTTTTCCAGTTTATGTGTGTATGTATATATGTATCCAATTCTCTTTTGAAAGTTACTATTGAATCTGCTTCCACCATCTTTTCAGGCAGCTCGTTCCAGGTTATAATATGCTGAGTTTAAAAAAAATTCTGATCTCCCATCTGGTTGTTTTGTCAATTATTTAAAATCTGTGCCCCCTGGTTACTGCCCCTCCTGCCAATGGCAACTGTTTCTCCATATTTACTTGAACAAAACCCCGCATAATTTTGAACACCTCTATATAAACTCCTCTTAACCATCTCTGCTCTAAGGAGAACAATCCCAGCTTCTCTAGGCCCTCTGCATAACTGGATTCCCTCATCCCTGGCACCCGTCTGGTAAATCTCCTCTGTGCCCTCTCCAAGGCCTTGACATCCTTTCTCAAATTGAATTTGAGAAGTACAGAAAATGTGAAAAGTTCTCATTCAAGCTGCAGTTGTGTGTTTGCATTGAGCAGAGCTGTCCGTGGAAACTCTGCCCAGTTACTGGTGCTTTCCTGCTCCTTTGTGACTTCTCTGCATGCAAATAAAACCCTGCTTTTCTTGATCCAGAAGTAATGCACCTTGATGGGAGGTTTCTGAAAATTTAGGAACCGAGGAAATGGCCCAGGCCAGTGTTCGCTCTAAGTTGTGCGAGATAATCGGGAAGGTACTGCGCAGGCTGCTCACACGCCGTTCCCTCTCCGACCCTGCGCATGTGCGGCCATGCAGCAAACTGAAAGGTACAGCATACAAAAATAATTTAAAGGGAACGTTGTCCCAGGCTATTATAAATTTTTAATGAGCTTATCTGGGGGGCGTCTCTTCAAAGTTGCTGAAGATCAAACGTTTCCATCTCTGGTTCTGTATTTTTGCGGCTGGGTTAAGCAATGTTTGTTTCCTTCTGTTTCAGTTGTGGAAGGGCTTTCTTTGCTGGATCTAGGAGTGTCCCCATATTCTGGAAATGTGTTTCATGAAGTAAGTATGATATTGTCGGTTGTGTATTGCTGGCCACCCTTGGGTATTGATCCTCGATACGAGGGACCGCCTATGCTGATGGTGGACCTTTGGGTAATGGTATGACATGAAACTGTTGCTAGCTGGTCTTCTTCGATTTCGAGGAACTGCCTATGATGAAGATGCTAGCTAACCCAGTAACTGGGAGTGGAACAGTGGGAGTGTGGCTCTGCAGTGATCTAGTGAGTGTCTTCTGATGCACCAGTGTGCACATGACGCTGTGCTTCTTCCTGTTCATAGCACAGTTTCCATGCAGGCTTCCTACCAATTTGGCAAAACTGACGTGTATACATAATGTATTGGAAAGTCAGTTTTTAGTGTTCAGTGTATCAGTAGTACAGTGTATTTTACTGAGGACCAAAGAAAGAAAAAATGTGCATTTAAATAGCGCCTTTCACTACCTCCGGATATCCCAAAGTGCTTTACAGCCAATGAAGTACATTTTAAGAAATAAAAACATAAAATTCTGGAAATACTCAGCGGGTCAGGCAGCACCTGTGGAGAGAGAAACAGAGTGAGCGTTTCAGGTCGATGACTTTTACTCTATCATTATTTTGAATGCCTCTATTAAATCTCCCCTTAACCTTCTTTGCTCTAAGGAAAACAATACCAGCTTCTCTAGACTCTCTACGTAACTAAATTACCTCATCTCTGGTACCGTTCTGGCAAACCTCCTCTGCACCCTGCAGTCAAATTACTACTTTTGAAGTGTAGTCACTGTTGTAATATAGGAAGCACGGCAACCAATTGGCACACAGCAAGCTCCCACAATCAGCAAAGAAGTAACTGACCAGATCATCTGTTTTAGGTGCTGGTTGAGAAATTAATGTTGGCCAGGACACCAGGGATAATTCCCCTGCTCTTCTTCGAAATAGTGCCACAGGATCTTTCACATCCATCTGAGAGAGCAGACGGGGCCCCGGTTTAACGTCTCATCTGAAAGACAGCACCTCCGACAGTGCAGCACTCCTTCAGTACTGCATAGATTATGTGTCTCTGGAGTGGGGCTTGAACCCGCAACCTTCTGACTCTGAGGCAGAGTGCTACCCACTGAGCCACAAATGGTCCTTTTAGTGCTCTTGTGGGTTTATTTTTGAGCACTGGCTTATATGATAAATGAACCTGACTGTGTTGCACAGGTACTGAAAGAAAGACTGACTTGCATTTGTACAGCGATTTTCACGACCACCGGACGTCCCAAAGCGCTTTACAGCCAATGAAGTACTTTTTGAAGCGTAGTCACTGTTGTAATGTAGGAAATGCGACAGCCAATTGTGCAGAGCAAGATCCCACAAACAGCAATGAGATAATGACCAAATAATCTGTTTAGTGATGATGATTGAGGGATGAATATTGTCCAGGACACCAGGGATCTTTTGCGTCCACCTGAGAGATTGGGGCGGTCAGTATAATGCAAGTACAATGAAATCTTTGTGCTTTTATTTGTACTTTTTTTGGAACTGCCCTAGTAGTCCAGTTCACTGATTATTGCACTGCCCAGTATTGAGCGGAGCCATATACACATGGAGCTATCCAGCTCAATGCCAGTCTGTGCTGAGTTTGCTGATTGCAGCCAAGGCAGCAGTAGAGGTTGCAAATAACTTTACATTCTTGGGCTGTGAGAGAGAGCGACAATCAGCCAGCGCCCTGGCCCTGTTTGCTATCCGAAGATCTGTGGGTTCGTGTCCCACTCCAGAGACCTGAGCACAGAAATCTAGGCTGACACTCCAGGGCAGTACTGAGGGAGTGCTGCGCTGTCGGAGGTGCTGTCTTTTGGATGAGACGTTAAATCTGTTAAATCTGTTAAGTCTGCTGTTTCAGGTGGACATAAAAAGTAAAAGATCGCATGTTACTATTTTGAAGAAAAGCAGGAGAGTTTTTCCTGATGTTCTAGCCAATAGTTATCCCTCAATCAACACCTAAAAAAAACATATTATCTGATTATCAGATTGCTGTTTGTGGGAATTTGCTGTGTGTAATTGACTGCCGCGTTTCCTACATTTACAACAGTGATTACTACAGTTGAAATGGTATAAAAGGGAGTTCACATTTACTAAAGTAAAGTACTTTAATAAATGTAAACTTAATTGGCTAAAAGTGCTTTAGGACGTCCGGTGATCGTGAAAGGCACTATATAAATGCAAGCCTTTCTTTCTTGCTTTCCCTGCTGGAAAGAGTGAGTTTGCAGATGTTAAATGACGATAGAGGATTGATGCCAGTGGTCAGTAAATGCTGACACCTGGTGCGGAGGCTCGCGCATTAATAATGGCTACTTGCCTGAGGTGCCAGAGGGAAATGGACATCTGAGGAACCATGTGTCTCCTGAAGTTTATCGTGGGAGCTTGCTCCTTTGAGGCAGACTTGCTCTGTCCCATTCCGTGCCCATGAGCCTGGTACTGGGATGGGAGAGGCGGATTTAAAAGTATAAGCGCGCGGAGCAGGTGTCCCGCTGCTCGTCTCCCATAATCCAAACTAAACGGGTGCCAGTGTAAAAGCACATTTCGAGTCACGTGGGCCCCGGGATGTGATATTCGAGTAAATGTGAACTCACTTTTATACCATTTCAACTGCAGTAGGAATGTTTGCATGACCAGGACCTGCCCTGAAGAAGTCATCCTTGTCCAAGTCAAGTTTTTCATTCTGTTGCCCTAATGTAAGAACACTAGGAAAAATGGGGTCCACTGTTCCGCTGAAATATTCCTATAAATACTGTTGCTGCTGTTGTTTGTTTGGTAAAAATCTATCTTGCATATTAACTTGTATTTTTATTAACTGTTTTATTTTACAGACACCACTTATTATATACCTCTTTCATTTCCTTATTGATTATGCCGAGTTTGTCTTTATGGTAAGTAATGTTATTGAATGTTGCCTGTTTATGTCCCTTTTAAATACCTTTGATGTGGATTTTTTGACACCAAGTCCATTTTGTTTCCACAGACCGTGGATGTTATAACTGCAGTTGCACTGTATATTGTTGCCGATGATTACAACAAAGTTGTGGTAAGTATATTGTAATTAATATGCAGTATTGTAACTATGCAAGCCCCTCGTGTTGACACGCCAGTATTACTTGTAGTGCTTAGAGACCAAAACCCACCCCATTCACAACCGTTGCATATATTTCCCCCAGAACCTATTCACAATGTAGCATAGATTCCTAATCTAAGCACAAAGTCGTTCATTATTATCCATTTTGTATGCTCAAAAGCTTTGGAAAGACCAGCTACACTTTTTGTTTTAAGAAGTCAATCTTTTTTTGCACATTTTTCTCTTTTTTTTTAGTGAATGAATTATTAATAAATTATGATACCCAGATTGCCAATTAACAGTTTCTATCTTCAATTTATAGAAATGCTGATCTAAGCAAGAGCATTGCCTGGTAAATTAATGATGATAAATAGATGCGTAGTCGGGGGGGTGAGATGAGTACTGGGTTGCACGAGTTTATTTTGCAAAGTGATAGTACTTAGATAATCAAATCCTATTTTTGTCAGAGGGATTTGAAAGCACTTTACATATCTGTTAAAATCAATGTTTTAAAAAAAAACACAAGGCCCCAATGGTTTACAGCATGAATGTAATATGCAGCATGACACTAAAATCATACAGACCTTTAACATCCCAGGGCTGTGATGATTTCAACCAGGATGGTGCCTTGGGTACTACAAGGGTCCCATTTTGGGCAAGGGAGAAGAAATCGACCAGTTCCCGATCGTTGTCTAGTGATTTCTGCTGGGAAGTGCATGTGGATGAGTATATTGAATGAGATTAGGGTTGGGCTCAGCTATGATGCCCTATGTGATCAAATAGCTTGGCAAGGTGCACACCCGTGAAGAATAGCCACTTTGGCAAAGTACCAGAGGGCAGTGGACTTCTGTGGAATTCTGCTGCAGCATGAGTCAGTACTTTCAGGAGAAGAGGTGGGAAAATTGAGGAGAGGAGAAGCAAAAACCCATTAATTCGATGGTGCGCTAGAGGTGCTACAGTTACAGAGCATAATGTCATAATATTTGACAGTTCCACAATTCAGAAGGGGAGTGAGGAGATTTAAGCCCCACTGCTTGGGTGAGAATTGAATTTAAAAGCATTCTAAATTAAATGTGTAGAATTGAATCATAAACTTGGCATTGCATTTTTTTCAATTTAATTTTTGTTTCTCAGTTTAGAAAACAGCGGCATTCTTTTGAATGCCAGAGATATGCTCCCGATGTCATCACGCTGGTCAGGACTCCTAAAGAAATGTATCATATTCCTCTTAAGGTAGCACTGTTGTAAGTAAGAAAGCACATTGTCATTATCAGTACTGTGATATCTGTGCCATGTGGCACAGTATGTTTGTATAGCGTGACATAGACTGGGTTACACTCTAGCCCAGTTGGCATTGGCACCCTACTTGGCACCAGATGGTGAGTCATGACCCTTGGCAGCACAGAAGCTGAAGGAAGGCACACAGTGTGGGGGGCTGGTGGAGAAATACTTACATTTCTATAGCGCCTTTCATGACCTCCGGACATCCCAATGCACTACACAGCCAGTGAAGTATTTTTGAAGTGTACTCACTGTTGTAATGTAGGAAACCCAGCAGCCAGTTTGCGCGCAGCAAGCTCCCACAAACAGCAATCTGACAATGACTAGGTAATAGTTTTTGTTTTAAGTCATCTTGGTTGAGGGATAAATATTTGCCAGGACACCGGGGAGAACTCCCTTGCTCCTCTTCGCAATAGTGCCATGGGAACTTTTACGTCCACCTGAGAGGGCACCTCGGTTTAACATCTCATCCGCACAATGTTTCCCCGAAGGTGCGCGGCCACACACCAATCTGGAGGTCCCGCGCAGGCCACTTAGCAGCGGCTGTCGCCCGAAGATACGGCGCATACGTGGCCACACAGCGCATTTAAAGGAACTGCGCACTTCGACTGCAAATTAGAGGGAACATTGCCTCCGACAGTGCAGACCGGACCTTGGTTTAACGTCTCATTCAAAAGACGGCACCTCCGACTGTGCAGCGCGCCCTCAGTACTGCCCTGAAGTGTCAGCCTAGATTTTTGTGCTCTGGGCTCTGGAGTGGGACTTGAACCCACAACCATCTGGCGTGAGTGCTACCAATTGAGCCACAGTAGTGCGTGAGGGGACAGTGAATCTGGTGGTGCGAAAATGGAGATTTTCCACATTGGAAAGACTGATAACTGGAGGGGGGAGCGCGGCTGTGCGTGTTTTAAGTACGTGTGGAACTAAGCCACACAAACTGGGAAGCTGTTGCAGCCAGTCACTAACCAATAGCAGGAAAATAAATCTGTTGACCGAGGACAGGATTTGGCTTGCCTGTGATGCTCCATATGGCTGAATGGCTTCACTGTTTCACCATGCACATCATGAAGAATGGCCATTTGTGTGAAGGATGGCCAAAGCCTGAGGGACCCTATCTTGGCACGTTTCAGTATCTTTTGGAGAAACAAAGGAGGAAATTGCTCAGGACCAAGTTCCCAAAGTCATTTGCTCGTATCATGTTAAATTGAAACAGCTTTCTGTAACCAGTGGGTTTACAGAACTGTGCAAGGCCTGGTTGTCTTTCTGTGCATAACCCCTCACCCACATGTTCAAAAAATAAACCCATCCTAAGAATGCCAGTTCAAAAACATTGTTCGTCCGATTAGTGGGTCTAGAAGAGATTTTTTTCCTGAACCATCTGGTGTTTTGTTTTAAAAATGTTCGTTGAAAGTAGGTCAAATGGTGTAGTGAAATATAAGTCTTTGGTAAAGCGTACAATTGTAATAGAACTGCAGCAGTTTTCTTAGCACAGTTGATAGCTAACTTGATGGTGTTCATGATAGTGAGCTACAATATAGGTCCAAAATAGAAATGTTACAGAAAGAAAGAAAAACTTGCATTTATATAGTGCTTTTCACGACCACCATCCGTCTCAAAGCGCTTTACAGTCAATGAAGTACTTTTGGAGTGTCGTCACTGTTGTAATGTGGGAATGTGGCAGCCAATTTGCGCACAGCAATGTGATAATGACCAGATAATCGGTTTTTGTTATGTTGATTGAGGGATAAATATTGGCCAGGACACTGGGATAACTCCCTTGCTCTTCTTCAAAATAGTGCCATGGGATCTTTCATGTCCACCTGAGAGAGCAGACGGGGCCTCGGTTTAACGTCTCATCTGAAAGGCGGCACCCCTGACAGTGCAGCTCTCCCTCAGCACTGCACTGGGAGTGTCAGCCTAGATTTATGTGCTCAAAAATTTTGTCCCTGGAATCTTGAACCCACAACCCACTGACTCAGGCGAGTGTGCTACCCACTGAGCCACAGCTGACACAATATTAATCATGAATTTGTTATTAGTGCTTTAATCTAGCTCAGTATGACATCAAGGTGCATAGTCTATACAAATA
This sequence comes from Pristiophorus japonicus, assembly GCF_044704955.1. Lineage (NCBI taxonomy): Eukaryota > Metazoa > Chordata > Chondrichthyes > Pristiophoridae > Pristiophorus > Pristiophorus japonicus. The sequence goes on along the minus strand of NC_091988.1, from coordinate 188,958,449 downwards.
ATTCTTCAGTGCGTCCATCACACAATTTGAAGGATTGCACGCATGCCAAGCATCTGTCACAGTTGCAGCTGATTTAGCTGAAGTATCATATATTCCATCAAAAATCACAACTGAACAGGTAAGGAGCCTGTTACATTTTTGAGGTATCATTTACCTTTTTCTTAAACTCCAGTTAATTTTGGCTATTTTGCAGTTTCTAACTGCTGCCATAGGTGAACCTACATCCCAGAGAATGTTTTTACCTGGCCAGATAAAATTCTTAGTGTGCCCTGCTAATATACAGAGAATCACTTTGAGTATTTCAGCAAATGGTTCTTTCTTGGCTGTTGCATTTCCTACATTACAACAGTGACTACACTTTATTAGCTATAAAACACTTTGGGACATCCTGAGGTGATGAAAGGCGCTATATGAATGCAAGTCTTTATTTCTTTTGGACTGATTTTTAGATCAGCTTCATATCAACAGATAAACTAACAACCAATGGTCACTGCTTAATCAATAAGGATTAAGAAATTAAATTTGTAGCATCTTTGATTCATTCATATAAAAGTCATATTCATCACGTCTGTCGTCTTGCTCTCTGCACATCACCGATAGACAGTTGTGATGGGCTCTGTCCCTTGCAATTGTTGTAAAATTAGATGCATAAAGAGAGCTTTCTGTTCTGTTCCAGCTATCTCCTGAATCCATTCAGCGTGCTCACCTGCGTGGCAAAATCTACTTGTGCCATCAACAATGCAATCATTGCAATTTTTGTTTTGGCCACTGTGAAAGGTGAGGCTCGTGTAATTCTTTGTTGCCAAGCATGTGGTATGTCACGTTCGTTTCACGTGCCAAGCGTCAGCCTGTTCTCGGTGATCGATCTGACGCATGAGTCAGTTGCATGAGGTTTGTCCGTCGTTCTGCGCGTGCACACCAGAAAAATCGGGAGATTTGGGGCTAGAGACACTCTGAAACATCGCCTAACGTCCCAGTAAGGTGGAGCAACAACAGCAGAATAAAACTCAGACAAACACTTGCGATATTTTTGCTTCAGTCTGTGAAAGGAAGTTGCAAAGACGAAGGAAGAGGCCGCGTTTGATTCTGTGTTTTAAGTTAGAATATAAGAACATAAGAAATAGGAGCAGAAGTAGGCCATATGGCCCCTCGAGTCTGCTCCGCCATTTTATACGCTCTTGGCTCAGGTCCACTTCCCTGCCGCAGAGAAAGACTGGTCTCGGCTCACTCAATGAAATATAGGAAGAGAGCCACTCCTGAGGGGGTGGTGGGTAAAGGTGCTACCAAGTGTAGCACTAAGCTACACGGCGCAGAGGGTTCCTGGTTCAATTCAACGTCCCTGCTGACTTGCCTCATCTCTGCTGGTGCAACAATTGGTCTTCATGCCATGGGTAACCCGTTGAACCCCATTCATGATGGGGATTAGGAATTGCAATTATTTCCCATGAACGAGGAAGTCCTAGTAAGTGCGGGTCATAAGTTCACATTGATCAAGTCCCTGCCCTTTGTACACACCGCCCGTCGCTACTACCGATTGGATGGTTTAGCGAGGTCCTCGGATCGGTCCCGCTGGATTTGGCAACGGCCCTGGTGGAGCACCGAGAAGGCGATCAAACTTGACTATCTGGAGGAAGTAAAAGTCATAAGTTTAGTACATCTGCTGGATGTGTCTGTGCGTGGACACCAGCTGAGGTAGGATCGAGCTCAACTGTGATGCCCTCCGCGGTCAAATAGCCGGCCAGCGCTTGCTGTTTAGGCTCGCACATGAAGAATGGTCAGCTGGGTGGGCTTCCGGAGGATAGCCATTGCCCATGGGACCCATAGCTTAGGAAGAAGTAAGTACTTTCAAAAGGGGAGGTGGGAAAGTTGGCATGAGAAAAATATTTGAAGATAACGTAGCTGTACTTTGATATAAAAAGTTCCATTACTGGAACACACTTCATATAATGAAAAGAAAAATAGATACTCTGAAACAAAGACAGAAAATGCTGCAACTGGGTAGCAGCTCAGCTAGCAGCTTGTGTCGACAACATTTCAGGTGCAAACTTTCGCTCCGAGCCCTTTGAAAGACTGCACCCAAAACGCTGACTTGTCTTTTCTCCTTGCACGTCGTATATTGTTCCTTAAGCCGTCATTATAAGGCTTGTCTGGTGTGTTTAATGTTCCTTGATTTGAATTGACATGTTTTCCTCTTTGCCTGTTTTCAGGAAGTGCCTTTATTAGTGCAATATTCTTGGCCTTGGCTACATATCAGTCCTTGTATCCAATCGCATTGTTTGCCCCAGCGTTACTGTACCTTGCACAGGTGATTATTTTTAATTACGACTGTATGTTATTAGAGAGAGGAATTCAGTTCTGACAAAATTGCGGGGACATGGTGGGGGGAGAGCGACTAACTGGTCTGTTCTTTGAAAGAGACGATGCAAACTCCATAGGCCGAAGGGCTTTCTTCTGCGCTGTATTATTCAGATTCTATGAAATTCTTTATTAAAACCACCATAGTGGGTAATTGCACTGCAGTGTGGTTCTGCGCCATGCAGATCAAGATAGTCGCAAGTTTAATGTCTCAACTGCTGAGTTAGCCAAGGACAGGATGGACTTGACTGGGTCTTCCTCCCATAAATCAAATCGCCTGCCCCAGCGCGCACACTCTCCAGGCTCAACCATGAAGTAAGGTCACTTGTGTGAGTACCAGAGAACTGCCAGTGCCTGTGGGGCTCTCCTCTTATCTTCCAGGTAGGCACCATCCCTTGCTGTAGTTGGGAAGTAAGAACAAGTAAAGCATTAAATGGTGTTTAAATTATTGAAGAACAGAAGCAAGTGAATTGTTTTGTTTTTTACACAGTGACCATAAAGCTAGTGCTTGGAATAAAAAAACAGAAAATACTCAGCCGGTCAGGCAGCATCTGTGGAGAGAGAAGCAGGGTTAATGTTTCAGGTTAATGACCTTTCGAAAGAATTGGAAAAAGTGAGAGATGTAACATGTTTTAAGCTAGTACAGAGGGGAAGAAAAAAACAGGTCTGAGAGAGGGTGGAAGGCAGGAGAGATTAAATGACAAAAGGGATGATGGCGCAAGGTGAAAGTAGATGGTAATGGACAAGTAAAGAAACAAAAGATGGGTCTAGAGGAGGTGTAAATGGGAATATCCGAATCAGCAACTGCTGCCATCTGAAAAAATTGGGGCAGAGGTTATGACCTGAAATTGTTGAGTGCGGCAGGCTGCAAAGTGCCTAATCGAAAGATGAGGTGCTGTTCCTTGAGCTTGCGTGAGCTTCATTGGAACAGTGTAGGAGGCCGAGGTCAGTGGGAGTGGTGCTGGCTGACAAACTAAGACTTGTCCGATGAGTAGGCTGAAAGTGGAGTATTTGCTTTGGTAGTTGGGAGGGGTGGGACCTCACAACTCAGTCCATTTTGCCTTCAGGGCTGAAGTACAATATGGGAAGGCAATGAGCTTTAGGTGGACAAATAAAAGATTCCGTAGGCGACTGAATACATGTTGATGCTAGCCAGTGATAGTGTCATTAACTAACAGGGGCTTTTACATCTTTAAGCAAATGTCCCAGTGGGTGACACCACTGAAGCTTCGTCTGTATTGACATGGGTGTCTTGACTGCAGAGTTCAAGAGACCTTTTAAATGTAGGTTTTGCTGGAAATAAAGAGGAGTGAGTGCTTTGCATTGAAAATACTTGCCCCTAGGTAGCACCATGACACTGCCTTGGTGCTTCAGGATGTTGGGCCATTGAGTTTCCAAAATGTAGGAGGGTTCGGGGATGGCGAGATCACACCTATTCCCAACCTCCATGCTAAATTGACAGTCCTGGTGGCTGATGTGCGGGATGTAACTGTCACACTGTTATACTGTTAGCTGATGCAGTGGGTGATACTTTTCTGAGGATGAGGTTGTGGCATGTTTCTGGGCAGACTAAAGGGAGCTTTATTCTGTATCTAACTGCTATACCTGAGCCAGGGGTCCAGCGGATGCTCCGTAGTAGGAAACTGCTTTGTCCAAAGGATTTCAAGGGTTAAGTTACGAGGAGAGATTACACAAATGAAGCTCGTATTTGCTAAAATTTAGAAGTTTAAGGGGTGATCTGATCGAAGTTTTCAAGATATTAAGGGGAACAGAGAGAAACTATTTTCGCTCGTTGGGGATTCTAGGACTCGGGTGGGGCATAGTCTACAAAATAGAACCAGACCTTTCAGGAGTGAAATTAAGAAAAAGATGGTGGAAGTTTGGAACTCTTCCTCAAATTGCAATTGATGCTGGATCAATTGTTAATTTTAAATCGGAGATTGATAGCTTTTTGTTAACCAAAGACATTAAGGGGTCTATATTGAGTTAGGTCAAAGGTCTACTACGATCTCATTGAATGCCGGAACAAGCTCGAGGGGCTGAACGGCCTACTCCTGTTCCTAAATGTCCATCACATTTTTTTTCTTATGAACAGTTTAGAGAAAAAGAGCAAATAAGGAATGATTTGAAATGCACCAAAGTATATTCATGTTTTTTGTTCCAATCTTGCCACAGAAAGACCATGTCTCGGTGAACCTGCACTGTGGTGCTTTCTATGTGTATTTTCTCAAGTATGCAGTCATGTTTTTGGGTTGCCTGCTGGTCAGCTTGTGCTTGTCGTTTTTCTTGCTGAGTTCGTGGAGTTTCGTTCCCTCTACCTATGGCTTCATGTGAGTTTTCACTCAAAATTATCTAAACAAATGTCAACTGAGTTTTCAAATAATGACTTGCTGTCCAAGTTTCGAGCCTTTTTCAAAGAGGAGGGTGACAGCTGGTGTCGAAAGGTGAAAGGGAAATGGAACAGCATGACACTTCGTTTCAGATTAATGCTTTTAAGAACCAAAAACTCTTTGCAGATCTCTATGCACCTTTACAGTTGTCTAATCTGTGCAAAGATAAGTGGAATTTTTCTAAACTCCATCCCCCCCCCCCCCCCCCAAAAAAAAAATCTCCCTTTTAATGTCTGATGGCTTCATCCACGTGGCTATTCCACATAGTTGAGCGAGGACAATACAGGCAATTCTATTAAGGGCACCTCCGTATCCTCACCTGAGATGTACGTACTCACTCACTCCACCTCGCCTCCTATGCTACTGCATATCAATCAGCAGCAGTAATTCTGGTTAACTTTCCCTTTCCTATTCCGAGGACACAATGGTCAGTAGTAGTGTAACGCCATGCAGTGCATTAACTTGTATGCTGTAGGTCAAAGAATAGGAGAAAGGGAAATCGATCAAAAAGGTTGGTTTTGAAGAAAATGTGCCAAATGTTTTTTTAAATCCTTAGTATTCTTGGAATAACCTTTAAATCCTTAATCTTCTTTACATTACTGAAAGCATTCCTGTCCTCAAAGTACTCATTAAAATGGAATGAGTTGGCTCTTCATTATATATTTTCATACTTCAAGCAATGAAAGAACTACATTCATTTGGTGCTTTATCACTTCCGCAGGATGTCCCAACACTAATCACAGCCAATTAATTACATTTGCAGTATAGTCACTGTTATAATATTGGTAAACAAAGCAGCCAATTTGTACAGGACAAAATTCCACAAACAGCATGTGAATAAATTACTAAATAATCTGTTTTTGATGTTATTGGCTGAGGGAGAAATGTTGACCAGGACAAGGAGAGAACTCCCTGTTCCTCCTTGAATAGGGCCATGCGATCTTTCATGTTCCACTTGAACAAGCAGACAGACTTTGTCTCAACTGAAGGATAGCACCTCCGTCAATACAGCACTCCCTCAGTACTGTACTGAAGTATTGGTCTAGATTATGAGCTTCAACTCAATTAAATATGTAATCGTAGACTCGGTTGAGCAATTTCATTGATAAACATTAAAATCTCAGCTGCATGCAAATTGGAGCGATGGTGTGCATGAGGCCTAGATAATCAAGAAACCCTACACATTGTAAGACAAAATTATCTTAATAGATCATATACATGGCATTATGCTAAAGTGAGCTAAAGAGGCTGAAGAGGTATGCCTTGTTCCAGCCTTCCTATAATCTATTCCCGTTAAGCGAATGTTAAAAGACTCCAAAATGTGTATTGCATGGTACAGAATTTGTGAAACACACTTTTCTTTTTTAACTTAAACCCTTTGTTTTCCAGTCTTTCTGTTCCAGATCTTACGCCAAACATCGGTCTTTTCTGGTACTTCTTTGCTGAGATGTTTGAGCACTTTCGCCTGTTTTTTGTGTGCGTGTTTCAAATCAACGTGTTCTTCTACACTCTTCCATTGTCAGTGAGATTAAGGTGAATAGTTTTTTTTAATCAGCTTTTACAATGCCATCGCTACTTTTATGTCCATTTAATTTTTTTCAGCTGTGGGAGCATTACAGCTGAGCCAAGTCCTCTCCTTGCCCAATAGCCCCCACAGGCTTTCCATTAGGTTACTACATGGCTATCGGGAGCAGGCAACCAGACACTCCCGCCCCCAACCACATTTGTATGTCACTGCCCCGTCCTCCGCTAAGATCAACTAACTCACTGCAGACCAGCGATTGAACCTCGAAAGAAAGAAAGACTTGCATTTATATAGCATCTTTCACGACCTCAGGACGTGCCAAAGCACTTTACAGCCAATTAAATATTCTTTTGGAAGTGTAGTCATTGTTGTAATGTAGGAAACGCGGCAGCCGATTTGCGCACAGCATGCTCCCACAAACAGCAATATGCTAATGACCAGATAATCTGTTTTTTAGTGATGTTGACCGAGGGATAAATGGATAACTCCCCTGCTCTTCTTCGAAATAGCACCACGGGATCTTTGGCGTCTGCCTGAGAGGGCAGACGGGGTCACGGTTTAACATCTCATCAGAATCACGGCATCGCCGACAGTACAGCACTCCCTCAGCTCTGCACTGGAGTGTCAGCCGAGATTTTTGCGCTCAAGTCCCTGGAGTGGGACTTGAACCCACAACCTTCTGACTCAGGCAAGAGTGCTACGAACCTAGGACCTTCCTGGTCTGTGTGCCTTAGCTACTCACAAGTAAATTCTGCTGAGTGATTGATAGAGCCTAATTTAAGATTCAAGAGTGTAAATCTTGCGTTTTTAACCTGTTGATTTTACACTAGAAGATGTCCAAAGTGTTATTACTTTGAATATATTTGCTCCTGAACATTGTAAAGTGCAGTTTGGAAAATGCAGGTGCAAAAGCGTGTTGGTGTGCACTAGCGTCCTGCCATGCATCTGATGAGTCCCCTGCAAGTCATTCAAATGAGGGGACTTCTGACATTCAGCACCCTTTCAATGCAGCAGTGGAGTCTGACTTCAGACTATACTTCAATCCTCTGCAAATTCCCGTATCGATATGTTCCTGGCCCAGTAAAGCTGACTACCCAGATATCCTATTCTATGTCTGTAAGATTCTGAGGGGGATTGATAGGGTAGATGCTGAGAGGCTGTTTCCCCTGGCTGGAGAGTATAGAACTATAGGGCATAGTCTCAGGATAAGGGTGTCGACCATATTGGACTGAGATGAGGAGAAATTTCTTCACTCAGAGGGTTGTGAATCTTTGGAGTACTCTACCCCAAAGAACTGTGGATGCCGAGTCGTTGGGTGTATTCAAGGCTGAGATAGTTATTTTTGGACCCGAGGGGAATCAAGGGATAAGGAGATCGGACAGGAAAGTGGTGTTGAGGTCGAAGATCAGCCATGACTTTATTGTGGCCGAGCAGGCTCGAGGGGTCGTCTGGCCTACTCACTGCTCCTAATTTTTATGTTGTGTATTGCACAAAATGAATGGTTCTGCTGATGACCTAGTCCCAAACCTCCATGCTCCTCATATATTTGTTCTACTGATGAAAGGACCACTTAATATGGAAAGCTGAGAACAGCCTAGTAAAACCTTGTTGTAAATTAAGGGTTCTTCAGTATACAGCATTGAATGTTAATAATAGATCAATTAGCTGCCAGATTGGTGACACATGCTATTAGCTACTGAGCAGTTTATGTTCCGTGTACAGCATGCAAGTTGTAAGCTTGGCTATTTGTTGGCCAATCAGCAGTTTTCTTTTTTAATAACTTGGTCGCGATTGATATGATGCTACTCTTTATTCCTTTTGCAGAGATCATCCCATGTTTTTCATGTTCATTCAGATTGCAATCATTGCAATTTTTAAGTCTTACCCTACCGTAGGGGATGTTGCGTTGTATATGGCCTTCCTGCCCATGTGGAGCCACCTTTACAGATGTAAGTACAACGTTGATGGCATGTATCTGGCACTAACAATATGACTTTATATTTTTATTTAATGTTCTCTTCTTTCGCTGAAGGAGCAGGCCCTCTGCTGGGGACTGCCCGGTCATCAACATCCACGGCACGGCCCTGGACAACGTGGACCACTTTCCATACCTCGGGAGCCGACTATCAGCAAGGGCAGACATCGACGACGAGATCCAACACCGCGTCCAGTGTGCCAGCACAGCCTTCGGTCGCCTGAGGAAGATCAGGATCTCAAATCTGGCACCAAGCTTATGGTCAACAGGGCTGTAGTGATACCTGCCCTCCTATATGGCTCAGAGACGTGGACACATCAAATCGCTGGAGAAATACCACCAACGCTGTCTTCACAAGATCCTGCAAATCCCCTGGGAGGATAGACGCACCAACGTCAGTGTTCTCGATCAGGCCAACATCCCCAGCATCGAAGCACTGACCACACTCAACCAGCTCCATTGGGCGGGCCACATCGTCCACATGCCCGACACAAGACTCCCAAAGCAAGCCCTCCACTTGGAACTCCTACACGGCAAGCGATCCCCAGATGGGCAGAAGAAACGTTTCAAGGATACCCTCAAAGCCTCCTTGATAACATCCTGCCCTAAGTGGAGGAAGAGCATCCGGGAGCGTGCTGAGCACCTCGAGTCTCATCGCTGAGAGCATACGAAGCAAGCGCAGGCAGCGGAAGGAGCGTGCGGCAAACCAGACTCCCCACCCACCCTTTCCTTCGATGACTGTCTGTCCCACCTGTGACAGAGACTGTAATTCCTGTATTGGACTGTTCAGCCACCTGAAAACTCACTTTTCGAGGGACTGCCTATGATGATGATGGCATCAGTGGTAGCAGCCCTGCAATAGCTTACCCATGTAAGCATATTTTTCTGCTCGACCATTAATGATGAATTGACAGGCTGTTTGGCCTTGGAAAACATTACAGTGGAGTTTGCGCCCCTCCTCAGCTGATGCCCACACCTTCCAGAAGAGGTTACTCGTGCCATCCCTCATCCTTGGGCACTCCAGACAACTGTCAACTGAATGGGGGTACGGTAGTGTAGTTATGTTACTGGACTAGTAAATTCAGAGGTCTGGAATTAATAATCCACAGAATGCTAGTTCAAATCCCCATCGTGGCAGTTTGAGAATTTCAGTATAGTTTTTAATAAGAGCTAGTATTAATTTAAAAAAAAAATTATATAGCGCCTTTCACGTCCACCGGACGCCTCAAAGTGCTTTGCAACCAATGAAGTACATGAAATGACTATGAAGCTGTCAGATTGTCATAAAAACCTAAATGGTTTGCTAATGTCCTTACCCAGTCCGGCCTATATGTGACTCCAGTCCCACACCAACATGGTTGACTCTTAACTGCCCTCTGAAGTGGCCTAGCAAGCCACTCAGTTGGCCCACCACCGCCTTCTCAGGGCAACTAGGGATGAGCAATATATGTCGACCTTGCCAGTGACACCCACATCCCAAGAATGAACAAAATGCCTATACTGCCACCCTGGCAGATATCAGGGGTCAGCACTGGGATCTTCCTGCCCTTGTATGGCTCAGTACCACATTGGACAGTGCACGTACATACTGAGCCATCGCTGGCCTACAATGCGATTTAATTTATTTTCAAATTCGGCCTGTGATCACCAGGTATTGCAATCTGTACAGGATCTTGGTGATGTCGAACCATGGAAATTGCAGCACAGAAGATGGCCATTTGGCCCATCAGTCTTGGGCTGATGCTAGTTCCTTAACTTTTTTAAATCTACTTCAGTCGCATCACTCTGCCCTATCCCCCTGTATTAATTTTTTCTAAATACATTCAATGCAATAATTCAATCCTAAATTGTTTAGGAATTCAAGATTAAATTAGTTACAAACTCAATGCTGAATGTTTGGTCGTATAATATAGTCTTTTTATTGAAACCATTTTTGAATTTTCCTGATATTCTCATTTACACCTCCTCTAGACCCATCTTTTGTTTCTTAACTTGCCCCATTGCCATCTCCTTTCACCTTGCGCTATCATCCCTTTTGTCATTTAATCTCTCCTGCCATCCACCCCTTCATAGACCTTCCTCTTTTGTTCTTTCCTCCCCTCCCCCCTCCCCCCTTTCCCTGCCCCTGAACTTGCTTAAAACCTGTTACATCTCTAACCTTTTCCAGTTCTGACGAAAGGTCATCGACCTGAAATGTTAACTCAGTTTCTCTCTCCGCAGGCGCTGCCTGACCTGCTGAGTATTTCCAGCATTTTCTGTTTATGTTTTAGAATTTTCCTTACTGCTGTTCAACTAATGTGATATTATATGAGGAAATGATAAAATATAATAGTCAGATAGGACTGAAGATGTTTGAATTGGTGTTACTTGCCAGCAGCAGAGACAACTGGGGATAGTACATCACTGCAGTACCAATGATCATTGATTTTCCTTTCTAACACCCTCTGGAGATGGGCACTTGACTTGCCCTTTTCAGTCCCTTTTCTCTTCCTCATTTGTCGACTACTTTGTAGACCCAATACCCCCACAATATAACTTCAGGATCTGCTGTGAAGAGCAATAATAGTTTTGCTGTCTTCTCTTCCTGCACCAAGCCACTTGCAGGCTCATCACTCCTTGAACCTGGGCCCCTCTGGCCATCTACTGCATCAAGACAGAATCTTGCTTACTAAGCCACCAGAGAAAAGCAGGTAGTTTGCTGATCAATAAATGTGGCATACTGCTCTCTTAGTGCTCCAACAGGTTTGTGCTACAGAGTTAGGACACCTGTTCAATTCTTGAACTCAACTGAAGCCCAATGCAAACCTAGCACGTTCTCTTTTGCTTCCCACACTGTTTGCAAAGGAAAAATCCAGCCGAGAATATGCCTCTTCTACTGGTGATGGCTAGGTGAAGGTGGTCCTAGCCATCCCCTTTGCGCCAAAGCGTGGTCTCGGAAGATACCAAAAATGTGCCGGACTAAAGTGGCCAAATTAATTTGTTTATGTTTTTCAGTCCTTCGGAACATCTTTGTGGTGACCTGCATGCTGATCTCTTCATCGGTGCTGTTCCCCGTTCTGTGGCATCTTTGGATTTATGCTGGAAGTGCGAATTCCAACTTCTACTATGCCATTACCTTGGCTTTCAATGTTGGACAGGTTTGTGTACTAGTTATCCTGTCAGAGTGTCTGTACCTATGTGGACTAATGTTAGAGCAGAAGTCCACCTGAATGGGGGCAGTTGGTTGTAGGTACAATTCCCCATAGCTGGAGGTCAAAGGAGGGGAAGTTGCGCACACAATCTCCATCAGGTTGCCTCTAATCAGCAATTCTAAATCATAAAATGAGGCACAAGGTGTCTATGAGAAGCCACTAAGTGTACCTTAGAATCATAGAATGGTTACAGCACGGAAGAAGGCCATTCGGCCCGTCGAGCCCATGCCAACTCTCAGCTAGTCCCACTTCCCTGCAATTTTGTTTTCCTTCAGATACTTATCCAATTCCCTTTTGAAAGAAAAAATTGAGTCTGCCTCCACCACCCTTTCAGGCAGTGCATTCCAGATCCTAACCACTCGCTGCGTAAAAAAGTTTTTCCTCATGTCGCCTTTGGTTCTTTTGCCAATCACCTTAAATCTGTGTCCTCTGGTTTTCGACCCTTCTGCCAGTGGGTACAGTTTCTCTCTATCTACTCTGACCAGACCCATGGTTTTGAACACCTCTATCAAATCTCTGCTCCAAGGAGAACAGCCCCAGCTTTCCAGTCTATCAGCACTTTTAGCACTTGACATGATGGGGTGGAATGGAGTCCCCCTTTAAAAGAATTTACTCCTTAAACCCCAAAGGTCTGTGCTTGTGTATACCTCTACGCAAGCATATAAAATTCTGATGGGATTGGACAGGTTAGATGCGGAAAGAATGTTCCCGATATTGGGGAAGTCCAGAACCAGGGGTCAAAGTCTAAGGAAAAGGTGTAAGCCATTTAGGACCGAGATGAGGAGAAACTTCTTCACAGAGAATTGTGAACCTGTGGAATTCTCTACCACAGAAAGTTGTTGAGGCCAGTTCGTTAGATATATTCAAAAGGGAGTTGGATGTGGCCCTAATGGCTAAGGGATCAAGGGGTATGGAGAGAAAGCAGGAATGGGGTACTGAAGTTGCATGATCAGCCATGATCATATTGAATGGTGGTGCAGGCTTGAAGGGCCGAATGGCCTACTCCTGCACCTATTTTCTATGTTTCTATATACAGACATGACCCTAATTTTTCTCTGCTTAACAATGGCAAAGTAATCTTTCCCTCCCTCCCCATCCCTCAGGAGCAAACAGTTGAGGCCTGTAAGATGCACCTAAAATGGTACATCAGTATATTAGTGGAGCTCCCATGTGTAGCTGGACAAGTCAAATGATTCGCTACTTTATCAGGACCATGTTACACAGAATGTATTGTTCTGCTGTTAAAGTGCCGCCGCATCTCTGTTGTTAAAGTGAAGCAAGGCCACAAAGTATAATAGTAAGAAAAAACTTGCATTTATATAGCGCCTTCCACGACCTCAGGATGTCCCAAAGCGCTTTACAGTCAATTAAGTACTTTTGAAGTGTAGTCACTGTTGTAATATAGGAAACCCGGCAGCCAATTTTCACACAGCAAGCTCCCACAAACAGCAATGTGATAATGACCAGATAATCTGTTTTTTGTTATGTTGATTGAGGGATAAATATTGGCCATGACACTGGGAGAACCCCTATATCCTCTATTTGATCTGATAAGGGCATAACAATTGCATCTTGTTGGATACAGCTGCACTGTAACATATTGTGCATTACATGGTATAATGCTCCTCACCTTATTAAACAATGTATCCCCCTAACCTGACATGAGCAGCACCCCAGGACGTCCAATTTATTTTAATAATCAACGGGTAATAACGGTCACAGGCTTTGGTTAGTAAGGCACATTCTGAACACTTGCATAACCATCAACAACAACAACTTATATCGGTGACCGTGCCTTCCGCTGCTTGGGCCCTAAGCTCTGGAACTCCCTCCCTAAACCACTTCGCCTCTCTACCTCTCTTTCCTCTTTTAAGACGCTCCTTAAAACCTACCACTTTGACCAAGCTTTTGGTCATCTGCCGGAATTTATTCTTATGTGGCTCAGTGTCAAATTTATTTGTTTTGTATTATAACACTGCTGTGAAGCGCCTTAAGATGTTTTACTGTGTTAAAAGCACTATATAAATAAAAGTAATTGTTGTTGTATTTATATAGAGCCTTTAATGTGGAGAAACATCCCAAAGCACTTCACAGGAGTATTATGAGATAAAAAATTTTGACACCAAGCCGCATAAGTAGAAATTAGCGCAGATAACCAAAAGCTTGTTCAAAGAGGTAGGTTTTAAGGAGCGTCTTAAAGGAGGAAAGAGAGATGGAGAGGTTTAGGGAAGAAGTTCCAGAGCTTGGGGCCTAGGCAACAGAAGGCACAGCCACCAATGGTTGAACGATTATAATCAGGGATGCTCAAGAGGGCAGAATTAGAAGAGCGCAGATATCTCGCGGTGGGGGATTAGAGATAGGGAGGGGCGAGGCCATAGAGTGATTCGAAAATAATTGCGGGAGGCCTTAGCTAGGCCATATGCACATGCTACAGTTTAGTTTGTTAGCAAGATGGTTTGAGCCATCCTTATTTAACATTGGTGCGATGACTGGTAATGTCCAGTATTCCTCCACAGATCCTGTTGATTTCTGATTACTTCTATGCCTACATTCGGAGAGAGTATCATCTCGTCACGGGACTTCATTTGAAATCCAAGGATGGAAAAGAGGCCCATATCGTTCTGAAATAAAGGGACCAATTACTGCCATGTGTTAAAATTCAAATCCCAACACGCCCCTGTTTTATTTTGTAAGGAGGTACTGTTGCAAAGGACATCTTTAACTGATATACAGTGTCTCTTACTGTGGTACAGCTATGGATTGCAGGATTCAATCACTTAAATGTATTTGTTTTTTACGGAGCTCGAAGCACCCGGAGGATAAGAGTTTAAGTTCAAAGTACTGTCAACTTGAAAAGTTTTAGAACTCTTAAGTTTTTTTTTTTAAAGTTAGGCCTTAATTTTTTTTTCTGGTTTCTGGATGGTACGAGTCATATTGCACAGGAGCTGTACTAGCCTGGGATTTCAGATGCTCGTGGCTCAATGTTCATATATGCTCCTGTTTCTCTCTTCCCTCTGCAGCCCTTAGCTGGGTGGTGGGCGGCTAAAGGTGTGGGCTCCTGTGGAATGCTGGTTAACTCCAGATGGCTTTCTCTTACCAGCTGTATTCTAGTGTGAGGTATATTCCAACGACTCCCAACTCTGCTACCACAGGGGCTCAGCAGTACCTGTCTTTAGTGTCGGACTAAAGGCTTTCCTTTCAGATGGGCTCGTGTGGCCTGTGTCTGCTATTCATCTGACTCGGGAGACTTGAACATACTTCTGAGAAGTGGAGCTGATCCTGCTGCCTGAAATCTAAAAATAGGTGGGAGGTTGAAGTGTGTGATAAATGGGCTAAAAAATATTATTGTCAAGTCTAAATCATTAACTGAATGTACACTGCATCCTTTTCCTTATAAACCTCTGTTCTAACACTCTGCTATACACCCCAAAATAATTGTAAGATTCTGTTGATAAAGCTAATCAAAGCCTTTGGCTTCTGAAATGTTCAGTTTACATTATTCTGCGTTGTGGAATGTTTTTTTCCCCACTGTATAAGCATGCACCTCATTCTAATGAACAAAATCCTTTGGTCATGAAGGCAATATAGCAAATGGCAGGCATTGCACTCGCTCTCAATAATTAAGTTCAAATAGGTATGGACTGTATTATGCACTTCATTGTGTAATCTGCTCTACCTCTCACTTCCTCCACCCATGTTATAAGGAGAGTCTTTCTGTTCAGCCGCGGCATATGATAAGTGGAGCTCAATTACATTCCCAAGGAATGTAATGCTGGGAGGCTATACACTAGAACCGCATATTTTGCTGGCCTTATCAAAGTAAATTCCTGACATTTAGTATACTCACCAGTAGCCCCTTTCTGCAATAGACCTTTGCATTTGATTTTGTGTAATCATATAAATTTACAGCGCAGAAGGAGGCCATTTGGCCCATCGTGTCTGATCCCACTTTCCAGATCTTGGTCCATAGCCCTGTAGGTTACGACACTTCAAGAACGTTTTAATTGTGGTAAGGGTTTCTGCCTCTACCACCCTTTCAGGAAGCGGGCTCCAGACCCCCATCACCCTCTGGATGTAAAAGTTTCTTCTCCGCTCCCCTTTAACACTTCTATCAATTACTTTAAATCTATGCCCCCTGGTTATTGACCTCTCTGCTAAGGGAAATAGGGCCTTCCTACCCACTCCCTCTAAGCCCCTCATAATTTTATACATAATTTTAATGAATAATTGTTTATTGTAAAGGGGACTGGATGGTATAGAGTGGTTTAGGATACTACCCTTTCACATGTGGATTTGAATCTAACCCATACTATTAGGATGAAATTAATCTTTTATCTGGGTGTAAGAGCCCCCAGTGAAATGATGATGGGACCATCTCATCCAGGTCTTGAATAACAAGAACTTGCATTTATATAGCACCTTTAACATAGTAAAGTATCCGAAGGCACTCCACGGGAGCCTAATCAGACTAAAATTGACACCGAGCCAAAGAAGGAGACATTAGGACAGTTGACCAGAAGCTTGGTCACAGGAGTAGGTTTTAGGCAGCGTCTTAAAAGGAGAGGGGCGTAATAGTTTGGGGAGGGGTTTCCAGAGTTTAGGGCCTACAAGGCTGAAGACATGACCGCCAGTGGTGGAGCGAAGGAAGTGGGGGAATAGATGAGGACAGAGACGGAGCAATGCAGAGTTCTCCAAGGGATGTAGGGCTGGAGGAGGTAACAGATATAGGGAGAGTCGGTGGCAAACAATTACTGGTACTCGACAGCTAGTTTTCACCGATTAGCACTGGGCCTAGAGATGACAGCAATGGTGCAGCCCAATGCATCACCCAGTCACAGTACAGCTCTGTGTAAGCACTGGGGGTGATTTATTTTGTCATTCACAATTTACTGCAACTTAATTGCTTTAACAGAGAAGGTAACTCCCAACAGCAAGTACTGTGAGTGTAAATTATTTCTCGCTGTCACATGTGGTTCGGTTTTATTTCTGCATAGCCTTCACTTTTGAAGACCCTTTCTGTAAAGCATTGAACCAAAAAGCAAGCATTCACGCTTCAGTGATGCCCTGTGAAGCAGGTTCTCTACCACAACTGATGTAAGTCTGAGTTGTCTGTTTGCAGACTGTTTTGAGAGCTGCTTTTCTTCTTAATTCAGTTCTTCGCTTATGGTGCTGTCTCTTTTCATTTGAAAGACCTGCATGCGATAAGTTACAAAGCAGAAATTGAAGGGGGTAACTGTTTTAACTTGCAATGCTGAGGATGAAGCAACCAAAGATTTTGGCCCTCGGATGCTTGTGTCTGCGGCACCTGCTGATGAGGTAAATCTTCGTCATCCCTTAACCAAAACGAGAGGGGAATAACGTTTCTGCTGAGAGCGCGCAGGGTTGAATAATAGATTTCTCGGGCTGGGTGCCCCAGTGACTCAGTGAGTGAATGTACTACCTGGTGTAGTGAGCTTTACAGTTCAGGGTCCCAGGTCCACACCTTGGTCTGCACTTTAAATAACAGTGATAGAGATGCTAGTGGAGCCCTCGATAACCGTGGGGGAGAGAGAAAGGTGGAGGGAAACCCAGCCAGGGTTCTTGCGCCTGATCTCTGTCCAGTGATCCCTGCTGCAAGGGGGGTGGAGGTGGGTGTCGAGCTGAGGTGCTAAAGGCCAAGGCACTAAATGTCAATGCTCACATGATGGCCACCTGTACAAGGTACCCACAGGCTTATGTTGCCAGAGGAGACTCTCTTCTACAGGGGTCAGTGCCTTTAGGAAAGAGGGAGAGCCAATTGGAGGGGGGTGGGGCTTATTTTCTGGAGAGAAAGCAATCTGAGGCTTTCTGCCTGTTACTCGAGCGCTAGTGATTTGCAGTTGATGGAACCATAACGGGCCTTTAATTATGCCGCTGGTGATCAAGGCCATTTATTTTGATAAGTGTTCTATGCCCAGCAGGTGCTTTGGTACTCTGCTGGCTGCACATTATAACATAAAGGAAATGAGTTCTTGCTTTTCATTGTGTGTAGGGGCTCTGATTTCTCCTGGGTCTTGAGAGTGACATTTGGAGGCAGTGCAGAGTGTGGGATATTTTGTTGGCCCTTCAATGGGGACTGGGAGAATGTAGGTACAATCTTTTTTTTTTAAAGGGGAGGCGAGATGGGGCTACTCAATGGTGCTTCCAGCAATATAAAGATAGCCTCTAGTTGCAGGTAGAGCACTCAGCGGATTGAGCTCCACTTAAAGGAATGGTGACTTTTAATATTGTGCGGTTGTTCTACCAGAGTAATTTGTTTTTGTATTGGATCCTGTTGCTCCCTCTAGACCCTCTGGAATGACCACTGTGCTAGTGAACCGCTATTCTACAAATGCACAGCTTTAGTCGGCTCATTCCGCCAAGATTCAAAAAAGGAATACTGCTCGGCTTGAAAATAAACTATTTAAAGAGAACTATCCTTGGTCACTATGGCTATTTGCACTGTTTTTTCTGCGTCTGCGTCCTCTGGACTCCACCCCCGACACCTGCACCCATATTTGATACAGTGATCACAGCATTGGTGATACTGCCATCAACACTAATATTAAGGAGAGCGGGTCCTTTTAAGGTTTCATCGTAATTTTTACATGAGCAGGAGATAAAATAGTGTGTCATAAATAATTGTGCAAAAAATCACCTACTTTGTGTCTGCAGATCATTTTATTTGTCAAGTGAAGTTCTTTGTGTACATGTTAAAATACTTTCTGAAATTTGTAAATTCAGTCCCTGCAGTACATTTGCTGCAGTTCATGACTACTGAAAATTGAGCTCAAATGACAGCAAAAATGATTTTTATGCTTTATCCTAACATGTTATCTTGATGTGATACACTGTACAATGGTAGATATGCAAAAGGTGTTGGGTTGAATTGATGGTTTCAGTTTATATTTGGGAGGGGGGGGGGAAATACAGCCTAGCTTTCAGATTTTCTTTCTGTATCTGTATGGTCAAAGCCGCCTGTGACGGTGGCGTCAAAACAATTAACTGAGTGCTGAGCCACTTTCAGAATTCAAAATACATAACAAACAAAATAATATTCACAGAATCTTACAGCTCAGAAGGAGGCCAATCATGCCCGTGCCGGCTCTTTGAAAGAGCTATCCAGTTAGTGCCACTCCCTTGCTCTTTTCCCCCATAGCCCTGCAATTTTCACCCCATCAAGTATTTATCCAATTCCCTTTTGAATGTTACTGTTGAATCTGCTTTCACCGCCCTTTCAGGCAGTGCATTCCAGATCATCATAACACACGGCATAAAAAAATTCTCCTCCTCCCTCGCTGCCTCTTTTGCCAATTTACCTTAAACCTGTGTCCTCTGGTTACCGACCCTCTTGCCAGTGGAAACTGTTCTCAATGAATATGCACTTACTGCTACACCAAAAATACACTAAGTTACAGGGTTGGGATGTAAAAGTGCCAGCTATTGGATGGGGAGGGATATGGGTGAGAGATAGATACTTGTTGGCCTGTCCCCCCAAAATAGACAGGGATCAGATTTATTTTTTGTTCAATTTAAGAATTTCCCCCTTCTAATTCCTCCCTTCCCTAAACAATGCATTAGGGACACAAGTTCTTGGAGTGGCTGCAATATTCCAGTGGTAAGATTTAACAGGCATTCTTAAAGGGATATAGCAGTTGAAAAGGTTTGAATGCACTGGAGCACATTGTTACTTTTTTGGTAACACGACTGGAAGTTACACAGATAATAAATAATCTGTCCGTTGTATAAATAAAGCTGTGTTAATGGGATCTCTGAGTGTTGTTTACTGGGCTGTTGGATTTTGGCTTCTAATTGTGCATTTTCAATTCCAGACTAAACAGTTGGGACTAAAGTCTCCTGCCAGTTGTAATGGTCCTACATAGAATTAATTTAGGCAGTTTTCTGAGTTCATAGCTCAAAACTGCCCTTAATCAAACTTTGACTTCATTCACTTCCTCCAAATAAAGGTGTCGCTATGGGAAACCATATGGGTCCTAGTTATACCTGCCTTTGCTTGGTATACATGGAACATTCCTTGTTCCAGTCTTACTCAGGTCCTCCCCATCACCTCTCTTTCTGGTACAATGAGGACTGTATCTTGCTCTCACCCCGAACCATAAAATTGCATCAAACTTGCTTCCAATTTCCACTCCTCCCTGGTCCATCTATGACTCTTCCCTTCCTCAACTCCTCTATCTCCATTTCTGGGGACAGGCTGTCAACCAATATCTATATAAGCCCACTGACACCCACAAATATTTTGATTATACATCTTCTCATCCCTCTTCCTGTAGGGACTCTTCTGTTCTCCCAGTTTCTCCATCTCCATTGCATCTGTTCTGACTATGCTGCCTTCCATACCAATGCTTCCGATCTCTTTTTCCACAACCGAGGATTCTGCTCCACTGTGGTTGACAGGGCCCTCAACTATATTCATCCCATTTCCTGCACTTCTGCCCCCACATCTTCCCTCTTCATGCCAGATACATAATAACTTCCCCCTGCCCCCCCCCCTCAATCCTCACCTTCCACCCCACCATCCTCCATTTTCAGTGGATCATCCTCCACCATTTTGGCCCTCCCCAGCGTGATGCCACCACCAAACACCTATTCCCTTCCCTTCCCCTTTCAGCATTCCAAAGAAATAATTCCTTCCGTGACACCCTGGCCCACTCTTCTATCACCCCCAACGCCCACTCCCCTTCCTGTGGAAGTGAAGGAGATGCAACATCTGCCTTTTCATCTCTTCCCTTCTCACTATCCAGCGCCCCAAACATTCCCATCAGGTGATCTACTTGTACTTTCAATGCAGTGTTTGCTGCTCATGATGCGGTCTCTATATTGAAGAGACCGAATGCAAATTGGGTGATTTCTTCGCTGAACATCTCCATTCAGCGTGACCCTGAGCTTCCGGTCGCTTGTTATTTTAATTCTCCGTCCCACTGTAACCTCTCTATCCTCAGCCTCCTACACTGTTCCAATGAAGTTCAACGGAAGCTCGAGGAAGAGCACCTCATCTTTCGATTAGCAACTTTTCAACCTTCTGGACTGAACATTGATTTCAATACTCAGCTCCTCTAGACCCATCCTTTGTTTCTTTACTTGTCTCATTACCACCCTCTTGCATTGCACCTTTATCCCTTTTGTCATTTAATCATTCCACCCTATCACAAAGCTTGCATTTTGTTCTTTCTTCCCCTCTTTTTTCCACCCTGGCTGTGTACTTGCTTATAAACTGTTAAATCTCTTAACTTCGTCCAGTTCTGATGGAAGGTCATCGACGTGAAACGTTAATTCTGTTTCTCTCTCCACAGGTACTGCCTGACCTACTGAGTAATTCCAGCATTTTCTCTTTTTATCAATTAGTGCTAATTGGCTCTAAATTGTCTGGTGTACTCAGGCAATAAGGATAATGGAAATGCAGTACACCATACTCTTGCACAGTTAAGTTTTAAGTGAACATCCCTCTAGCGTATACTAGATCTGGGTGTATGTAATGCTAACACTGGGTTCAAAAAGTTGCCAAATGTTTCTACATTCAAATAAGACAATCTTCCATTTATGGGGGTAAGTCACTTGGGACTGCAGACCTTTGTAGAACTTCAGTCACATCCAGTGACCTTCCTTTGGAAAAATGTATATGTAATCTAGTCTCCATCTGGCCACATTTTTTCCCTCATCAGTCTAGATTAGGATCCATGTATTTAAAATCCAAGTTCCATTAAATGTCTTTAAACATGCAGTGTACTTTCTATCTCTCACACAAGTTTACTGTGTTGAGATGTTTCTCAAATGTCATAGATACATTGCAGTGAAATATTACAGGAAGGCTCCTTGTAACTCACTTCTTCCGTGAAAATCTATCCTCATCGCAAGAGTGGACAAACTCATTTCCTCAGGCTTAAGGGCACCAAGTATCATGTTGCCGAAGAAGCATTCTTCCAGCTGTGGATTAGGTGAGGAATTGGGTAGAAACAGGGATTGCTTGCAGAAGTAACCCTCCAAAGATG
Organism: Pristiophorus japonicus; assembly: GCF_044704955.1. NCBI lineage: Eukaryota > Metazoa > Chordata > Chondrichthyes > Pristiophoridae > Pristiophorus > Pristiophorus japonicus. The sequence continues at coordinate 188,937,006 of NC_091988.1, read as the reverse complement.
CACCAGCTACACAAGGATTTGCACTGCCTTGGTGTTTGGGCATAAGGCTCAAGTCACCATCATCTCTGGGTCATGTATATAACTGGGGGTAAATTGATAGTAATGTGTCTGACTAGCCACACTGAATTTGGGTTACTGCACCCAATGAAGCTGACCTCTGTTGTGCTCACTTTGACAGCATATACTCTAAAATGGGAATGACACAGAGAACGCAGCCAATTCTGAAATACCCTGGATCATGGACTGGATTGTGAGCAGAGCAATTAGGAAAGTATAGCCTTGTGAAGTGACACCCCACGTTGATCATGCAGGAACAGAAGGATCATGTATCAGGAATCTCCTAAATTGGGCAATGGTTTCAACCATTATGTGTCAGCTGTGGCTCAGTTGGTAGCACTCTCACCTCTGAGCCAGAAGGTTGTAGGTTCAAGTCCCACTCCAGGGACTTGAGCAAAAAAAATTTAGGCTGACACTGCAGTGCAGAGGGAGTGCTGCACTGTCGGAGGTGCTGCCTTTTGTTTGAGACGTTAAACTGAGGCCCCATCTGCCCTCTCAGGTGGACACAAAAAATCCCAGGGCACTATTTCGAGAAAGAACATGGGAGTTTTCCCTGGTGTCCAGGCCAATATTTAATCCTCAATCAACATAACAAAAACAGATTATCTGGTCATAGCACATTGCTGTTTGTGGGAGCTTGCTGAGTGCAAATTAGCTGCAATGTTTCCTACATTACAACAGTGACTATACTTCAAAAGTATTACATTGGCCGTAAAATGCTTTGGACATCTGGCGGTTGTGAAAGGCGCTACATAAATGCAAGTCTTTCTTTCATTACTGCCTTCTACTAGCAGAGAGCTGACGTTGTCAGGTTTTGCAATATGCTGCATTACTGCTATTTGCTTTGATGCCTCTTCCTAAACAATCATGCTTCAAAGGCTGATGAAGAGGCTTGCAAGTGTAGGGGAGATGCTGGATGGATCATATGAAAAAGGGCTAGAATAACTATGCAGGCCTGGGAGGGATGCTGATTAACTCCCCTCCTGGCAGTTCCCCTTCTCAGGTTGAGCAGTAGAATTATAGAACAATTGCAGCACAGAAGGAGGCTATTTGGCCCGTTGAGCCCGTGTCGGCTCTCTGTAAGAGCACTTCAGCTAGTTCCACTCTCCCGCACTTTCCCCGTAGCCCTGCAAAAAAATTTCCTTCAGGTACGACATCTTGGTGTCGGTCTGCGGAGACCAAAAAGGCGGGTGGGCTGCGAATACAGGGTGGGACAGGATCTGGAGGGAAACGTGGCCGCAGGTTACTATCACTTTATTATTCTCTCTTTATTGTGACTAAATTGGCCACTTGTATTCAATAGTTAAATGTTCACTTGTTATCATTACTTAACTGTTCACTTTCCATTCTTTCTGAAATGGTCACTTGTTATAATGACTAAAATGGTCACTTGTTATCATTACTTAAATGGCCACTTGTTCTTTAAAATGTTCAATTTCTTCTTCTAACGTTTTGGGGATTTTGAGGGAAGGGTGGGTTGGTGTGGGGGGTTGGAGGGAGGGTGTTGTCCATTAGTTCTTAAAAAAAATTTGTTTCTTAATAAAAAAAAATTTCTACAACTTTTGTACCTTCTCTCTTACTTACATAAGTTTTACAACATATAGTTTTTTATGTATATTTGTTTATTTATTCTGTTTCCCCACGGAAATGAAACTTTTGTTTAAACGTAACTGTATTTGAACGTTTGAATATCAACAATAATAGTTCATGCGAAGTGTTCAGTAATGAGCTGCTGACGCAAAAGTTTAGCGGCCGTGTAACTGCCACTGGCTACTGGTCTTCGGGAAGGGTGTGGTGGTACCGGTGCTAGATCGCCATGCTGATTAAGCTCCCCTATGTCCTCGCCCGTGTCCTCCCCTGCCTATTCCAACAATATCATTAAATGACTTCACTATGTAAAAGCTATTTACTAAATAATTCCAATATATGAGATCTATTTAGCATAAATAAGTTGATAATACCTATTTATATTCCCTGTCCCAAATTTCTGAGTACAATTTGCTTCAATTTTACTCTCTAAATAACTCAGAACTAATTCTCTACCCTTCCTCAGAAGCTAAAAATGGCATCCGTAGTGCCCATTTCCCTCTCTAAGGCGCTGAAAAAGCAACTATTTTTGAGCACTCTTTTGGGCCTTGCATCGGCCCAGCGAAGTGCATGTTAGGTGCCGAAACTTGGGATGGGCCTTGTGTGGGCGATCATTTGGGCGATCAAAGTGGAAACTTAGGGGCCTATTTTTCCGGCTATGTTTTGGGCCGTTTCCACTTTTTGCTCAAAATGGGCGATAGATGGGCCTTAGATGGGTGATGTGAAGTGGAAAGTCCAGCCCAGTGTTTCTCTTATTGAACTGTACAGCCACCTAAGAACTCATGTTAAGAGTGGAAGCAAGTCTTCCTCGATTCCAAGGGACTGCCTATGATGAAGATGATTGAGAGGATCTTACTGAGAACAAATTAGCTGCCATATAACAGTGACTGAACTTCAAAACAACTTGCATTTATAAAGCGCTTTTAATGTAGTAAAACGCTCCAAGGCGGTTCACAAGAGTGTTATCAGACAAATTTTGACACAGAGCCACAGAGAGATATTAGAACAGGTGATCAAAAGTTTGGTCAAAGAGATAAGTTTTAAGGAGGAAAGTGAGGCGGAGAGTTTTAGGGAAGGGATTACAGAACTTAGAGTCTAGACGGCTGAAGGCATGGCCGTCAATGGTGGAATGAAAGAAACCAGAGATGCATAAGAGGCCAGAATTGGAGCAACACAGACATCTCAATAGGTTGTGGGGCTGGCGGAGATTACAGAGATAGCAAGGGGCGAGACCATGGAGGGATTTGAACACGAGGATGAGAATTTTAAGATCTAGGCACTCGGGGACCAGGAGCCAATGTAGATCAGCGTACACAGGAATGTTGGGTGAACAGGACTTGGTGCGAGTTAGGACACGCGCAGCAGAGGTTTATGGAGGATGTAAGATGTGAGGTTGGCTAGGAGAGTGTTGGAATAGTGGAGTCTGGAGCTACACAGGATTACATAGGATTGCACAGAAACAGGCTATTCAGCCCTAGCAGTCCATCTCTGACTCTTTCCTTCCCCTTCTCGACTTCTGTCTCTCCATTTCTGGGGATAGTCTATTGATAAACATTCACTATAAACCTACTGACTCACACAGCTACCTGGACTACACTTCCTCCCACCCCGCATCCTGTAAGGACTCCATTCCATTCTCCAAATTTCTCTATCTCCATCGAATCTGTTCTGACAATGCCACCTTCCACCTCTGATATGTTTCCATTTTTCCTCAACCAAGGATTCCCCTCCACCATGGTTAACATGGCCCTTGACCGTGTCCATTCTATTTCCTGCACTTCTGCTCTCACCCCTTCCCCTCCCTCCCAGAACCACGACAGGGTTCCCCTTGTTCTCACCTTTCACTCCACAAACCTCCACATTTAACAGATCATCCTCCGTCATTTCCACCACCTCCAGCATGATCCCACCACAAATCACATCGTCTCCTCCCCTCCCCTCTCAGCATTCCAAAGGGACCACTCCCTCCGTGACACCCTGGTCCATTCCGCAGTCACCCCCAGCACCCCTTCCCCTTCCCACAGCACCTTCCCATGCAAATGCAAGAGATGCAACACCTGCCCTTTTACCTCCTCCCTTCCCACTGTCCAGGGTCCCTAACACTCCTTCCAGGTGAAACAGCAATTTACTTGTAACTTCTTTCAAGTTAGTATACTGTAGTCACTGCTCACGATGTTGTCTCCTCTACATTGGGGAGACCAATCGCAGATTGGGTGACCGCTTTGCAGAACACCTTTGTTCAGTCCGTAAGTGTGACCCTGAGCTTCCGGTCGCCTGTCACTTTAATTCTCTGCTCCGCTCCCACTCTGATCTCTCCGTCCTCTTACACTGTTCCAATGAAGCTCAACACAAGCTCGAGGAACAGCACCTCATCTTTCGTTTAGGCACTTTACAGCCTTCTGGACTCAGCATCGAGTTCAACAATTTCAGACCCTAACCACTGCCCATTTTTTTTTCTTTTCCCTTTCCTCCTTTCTTTTTTAACCCCTCCCCCATCCACACTTTTTTTTCTCTTTCCCACGGCAGCTGGTGATGAATCCTCCATTCACACCCTATCTAGACTCATCTTTTGTTTCTTAACTTGTCCCATTACCATCTCATTTTTGCCCTTTTGTCTCTCTAATCTCTCCTGCCTTCCACCCTATCACAGACCTTCCCTTTTGCTCTTCCCTCCCGTCCCCCTTTCACTGCCCCTGCATTTCCTTAAGAATCTGTTACATCTCAAACTTTTCCAGTTCTGATGAAGGGTCATCGACCCGAAACGTGAACTCTGTTTCTCTCCATAGATGCTGCCTGACCTGCTGAGATTCCCAGCATTTTCTGTTTTCATTTCAGCCCATGCACCACTCGAGCCTCCTCCCGTCTTTCCTCATCTAACTCTATCAGCAGAACCCTCTATTCCCTTCTCCCTCATATGTTTGTCCAGCCTCTCCTTAAATGCATCTACACTATTTGCTTCAACCACTCCCTGTGGTAGCGAGTTCCACATTCTCACCACTCTCTGGGTAAAGAAGTTCCTTCTGAATTCCCTAGTGACTATCTTATTTTGATGGCCTTGAGTTTTGCTCTTTCCCACAAGTGGAAACATTCTCCCTGTACCTCTCAAAACCTTTCATAATTTTAAAGACCTCTATTAGGTCACCCCTCAGCCTTCTCTGACTGGTAATCCTGATACTGGGAGAAAAAAAACTGATGCAGTAAATAAGCAACTTCTTTTACCTCAGGGACCTGGATTTGAATCCAACCAGGCCAATGGAATTAAGGATTTTCCTCACTGTTAGGTGTAAAGGACCTACGCAGGGTAGGATTACCAACTCTGGTTGGCCATATTCCTATTTTCTATCCCTCTTGTCCCTGTGTGTCTTCTTTCTCTCTGTCCTGTATATCTCTGATTATCTCTCTCTGTCTGTCTCTCTCTCTATCACTCTCTTTGTATGTATTTGTGATTCTTTCCCTATTCCTCTGTCTACATTCTCCATCTATCTAGGAGGTTGTATGGTAGTTTTAATTGAATTGCTACCAAAGCAAATAGCTTTGTGTGTAGCACAGTACAACTGAGAGAAACAAAAACTAAAATGGCCCGTTATTTGCAGTCAGCGGCAATACAAAGGCGCTCGCCGCTGACCTCGAAGAAAGCTGCCCACAGAGTCCTCGTAATCTCTGTGGTGAGAAGTTTGCCTTTTTCGACTTTCAAGTGATTTCAGCACTCTGTAGTGGGAATTCCCGAGTGTGACGATGCAGTGGCGTCAACAAGCTGTCCATGTAGCCAATCACATTGCACAATTTTCAGACAGGAAAGGAGAAGCTGCTTTTATCCGGACTTTTAAAAATGTTAGAGAGAGAAATAAAGATTGGGACACTCATGGGGATGAGGTAGGAGCTGATCTACAAACTTAAAAAAAAAGTGATACTTTTTTAAAAAATTTTCATTTTTTATCATAATGGAGAAATTTGACACTTCACAAACATAAAAAGTACTTTTTCAGGTCCAGAACATTTGTTTGGCATCCAATACTCTGTTAAAACCCCAGTTACATCTATTCCAACAAGGCTCAACATTTAATGGGGTATTTAACAGTGATATTACCGCAGAAAAGCCCAAAATTTCGTCAGTTCCACTGATTGTCAGTTGCGGGGGGGCGGGGGGCGATCACAGCATAGCCAGTGTTGGAGCAGCGAATGACTGACCGCAACTTCAGGATTTCCGCGTTTAGATGCGCACATGCTACATCCTGAAGCTGCAGTCAGTTTCTGAGGGGTAATGATGGCAAACGCTGTTTGTTCTCCGTCATTACCCACCACAAAATCCGGGCCAATGCTGACGTGAGCAATTAGCGCCCTTGGTGCTTTGGAAGGCGAAAATGTCAAAGTGTCAAATCACGCTGGGCTTGGCTCAGTTGGTGGCACACTTGCTTCGGAGTGTGGTCGTTGGTTCAAGTACAATGCCAGACTGAAACTGCAGTGTAATTTGGAGAGCACGCTCCTTTTCAGACAGGCTGTGAAACTAGTTCAGGTTGATATAAAAGATCCTCTGTGATCACTATGCAAAGAAAAACAAAAATAAATTCCTGCGCACTGTGCCTCCTGCAGACCACCACCAACGGATCAACAACTGGCTATTCACCTCAAATGTTCATGGGTTCTAGCTGTGTGCAAATTTGACTGATGTGTCTATCTGCACGGCAGTGACTATACTTCAAAAGTATCTAATTAGATGTCAAGCACATTCCAGTGTAGGTTACTTCTTTAAAGCAGCTGAGATGCCATACCCTGGACAGGCTACGCTGCTCAGCAGGTTGTAATGAACAGACTAGCAAAAAAACTGCTCAATGTGATAAACTTCATCCAATTGAAACCAATCGTATAAACGGATCGGAAAGCAGTGATTAAACTGTGGCTGGGAGTTTTAATGGAGAGACTGCATCAACACTTGAAAAAAAACTTTTTTCAGCTGTGGCTCAGTGGCTAGCACCCTCACCTCTGAGTCAGAAGGTTGTGGGTTCAAGTCCCACACCAGAGACTTGAGCACAAAAATCTAGCCTGACACTCCAGTGCAGTGCTGAGGGAGTGCTGCACTGTCAGAGGTGCCGTCTTTCGGATGAGATGTTAAACCGAGGCCCCGTCTGCTCTCTCAGATGGATGTAAAAGATCCCATGACACTACTTCGAAGAAGAGCAGGGGCGATCTCCCTGGTGTCCTGACCATTTTTATCCCTCAATCAACATCACTAAAAACAGATTACCTGGTCATTATCACATTGCTGTTTGTGGGATCTTGCTGTGCGCAAATTGGCTGCCGTGTTTCCTACATACAGTGACTGCACTTTTTAAAAAGTACTTCATTGGCTGTGAAGCGCTTTGAGATGTCCGATGGTTGTGAAAGGCGCTATATAAATGCAAGTCGTTCTATCTTTTTTACCAGCAGTTAAACATTATTGTTTATTTCTTTTTTGCAACTTGTCGATATCAGACAATACTTTCATCGGCTGACAATCAACCTAAAGGACTTCCCTTTTGTTCTTTCCTCCCCAACCTTTCCCCCCCCCCCCCCCCCCCCCACCGTGGCTCTGTACTCGCTTACGAACTGTTCGATCCCTTAATTTCTGCCAGTTCTGACGAAATGTCATCGACCTGAAACGTTAACTCTGTTTCTCTCTCTTCACAGATGCTGCCTGACCTGCTGGGTATTTTCCTGCATTTTCTCTCTTTATCTCAGCATCCCCGGCATTTTGCTATTGTCACCTAAAAAGGTTGCGGGGCAAAGGAAGGAGTGTGCCTTGCACAAACCCAGGAGCTGTAGAACTTAACTAAAAATATTGCAACATGAATCCCTCTGCCTCCCCGCCACCTCACCCACCTTCCTTAAATTGATCAGCTCGAACTGGCAACCACAATCATTTTCTTTGTAAAGTAAAAGCAAAGGATGAGCAGAGGTAACAGCAGTGCACTAGAATCTGTCAACAGCTTAAGGTCAGTAACACTTCTAACCCAGAGGCTAACAGAGCAGCGCCTATTAAGCTCACCAATGTCTCTCTGCTCTGTGCACAAGGCTAGCATTGCTTCTGTTCCCATTTACAAAGCCGGATTTCAACCTGGAGAGTGTACGCAGATGAGCAACAAAGGTAATTCTCCAGGCATCGGGAATTTAAAATATTTGGAAAGCTTAAGAAATTTGAGTTTGCTTCTTTTGGAACAGAAATTCTTGAGGCAGGCATCCTATTTGAGGGTTTTTAAGATCACGAAGCAAACTGGAAAATTGTTTCCACTGTGGTGAAGTTATAAATTAGGTCGCGTTGAACGCAAGAAGCGAAGTCTGGTGGAATAATTTCATCAGACACTGCGTAAGACACTGGCAATAAATCACCAGGAAAGGGCATTGAAATGGATGCAGTAAATAGACTCAAAAAGCCAATTCGGTCCAGTTCTGAATCGAGCAGTGATTGGAGATCGATAGAATGATTCCACAATCCAGCATTTCAAGTGGGGCGAGGTGCTCACAGACATCACACGCCAGAGATGCATGCCACATGAGCCTACAGTGAGAAAGCAGGTAGGTGGGTTGATTATTGTATGTACACAAGATGCTTTTGTATCAAGCAGGCTTGTCTTGTTACTAAAACTTTTAATTTTAATTGTTCTGTTAATTTGCTCCTCCCGCGACCTCCCCCTCCTCCTGAAGATCCTCCAAGTTCGAGGGACATCAACTGTCCTCAAGTGTCTTGGCTGAAGATCCATTGTTCATGATAGAGGCTCAATTGTAAATGCTGAGGGGATCTTTGAGTATCTGGGGCATATGGAATTGAGCAAAATTCACCCTCTCCAGAGCTATTTCAGGAGGGGATCACCCAATAGTAATCAGGAGAATGAAACCTTCATTGATCCTCCCCTCCTTGACCAACTGGAACCAATGCCTCGCCTTCCAACGAAAGCTCATCACCTGAAACGTTAACTCTGTTTCGCTCTCCACAGATGTTGTTTGACCTGCTGAGTATTTCCAACATTTTCTGTTTTAATGTCAGATTCCAGCATCCGCAGTATTTTGCTTTTGAAACCAAACCCTGCCAGGGATCATCTCCCTGGGCAGTGCCTGAAGATGGACTGGGGACCTTACTGGATGGTGGGGATCAGCTACGCACCACCCTTACCCAGACGACCCATCAAGGGGAGCCCTGCACTCAACAGGCTGGCCTGGGTTTTATACTTCACACATCCAGAAAAGTTCGTTCAAGACAAACCGAATGTTCAAAATACAAAATGCATTAAGGAGACGTGGGCCTGTTTAAATCATAACTTTTGTATTGGACATTTTTTTTTTGTAAATTATGTCGTTTTGTTCAAAAAGAAGTTTTTAAAAAAATCAACAATTATGAGAATTTCTGTGAATGCCATTCCCTTTTTATCGCACATTAACAGGCGCCGTAACTACACATGACGGACCACTCGAAATAAAATAATACCCAACACAATCGGAAAGCAACACAACAAATAATATAAAGAATTATAATAGTGTCACAACAAACAGGAACTGACCACCATTAAAAATCTAATTCTGTATATGCTACAGTGTGACAGTACTTGGGCTCTCCTAAACACCCGTGCTGTTTATAAAGTGCATTAAAAGCAAATTCTACGTAAAATAGCTGATCATGGAAACCAGGAAAGAGCATTATGCACAGTCCTAAGTTGCTTTTTACCTTCCGGTTCCCCCCCTCCCTCCCCACCTCCTCCTCCCTCCTCCTCCCCCCTCCCCCCCACGCCTTGTAGCACCGATATTCGATATGCACTTAAAATCAATTTTAAAGTCAATGGTACTTTATATATATTTATATATATATATATTATGATATATATCTCACCCTCTCCAAACAAGGCGGTCTGCATAATTCAATATCAGTCACCGTCAGGCCTCCTAACTCCTCATTGCTTCGGCAGGTGGATCATGCATTAATCACATTTTTTTTTTAATTACAAAAAGAAAAAAAAACACAAGGGGGGGAAAAAAAAAGACCAATAACTAGCAAATAAACAGTTGCCAATCATATAGATACAAGTGAGAGAAGGCTATTGTTCAATGTTTTACATGACCCCGTACACTATGCGTTCGTAGTAACGTGAGTGAGTGACAGAATACAGGATAGAAATCCTGGTGTTTTGGGTTTTTTTTGTTTTGTTTTTTAAAAACAGTGAAATTCTCTCTTCTCTCTTCCTTGACCAGTTAATGAAGTGTAGGGATCGTCACTGAAGTGCTGCTGCCGCCGCCTTCAGCACCCAAAGGTTTCCTGCGAGGCATAGACCATGTAGAGGAAGCCATCTTCGTCCTTCTCCTGCTCGTAGATCTCCGAGATGGAGGTCGAGACGCTGACCATGCTCCGTTGGTTGACCAGCAGGAAGAAGGCTTGGTTTGGGTTCAGCTGGAGTCTGCGCCTGTGGAAGGAGAGACAGCTATTAATCTCGGGGACACGTTTTAAAAATAAATTACATTGAATATATAAGCACAGAAACAGGCCATTCGGCCCAACCAGTCCATGCCGTCGTTTATGCTCCACTCGAGCCTCCTCCAGTCTTTCCTCATCCAACATCTTTCGTATCAGCATAACCTTCAATTCTTTTCTCCCTCATATGTTTATCTAGCCTCGCCTTAAATGCATCTATACTGTTAGCTTCAACCACTCCCTGTGGTAGCTGTAATGTATTTGCTTCATGGGTTCTTTGCTTAAGAATTCATATCAACATATTGCTATTAAGAACTAGTTGGTTTATTGACAAAGGTTTAACAATCACACTCATCATTATCATAGGTAGTCCCTCAGAATCGAAGAACACTTGCTTTCATTCTAAACATGAGTCCTTAGGTGGCTGAACAGTCCAATACGAGAACCACAGTCCCTGTCACAGGTGGGACAGATAGTCGTTGAGGGAAGGGGTGGGTGGGTGGGGAGTCTGGTTTGCCGTACGTTCTTTCCGCTGCCTGCGCTTGATTTCTGCATGCTCTCGGCGATGAGACTCAAACTGCTCAGTGCCCTCCCAGATGCACTTTCTCCACTTAGGGCGGTCTCTGGCCAGGGTCTCCTAGGTGTCAGTGGGGATGTTGCACTTTATCAGGGAGGCTTTGTGGGTGTCCTTGTAACATTTCCTCTGCCCACCTTTGGTTCGTTTGCTGTGAAGGAGTTCCAAGTAGAGCGCTTGCTTTGAGAGTCTCGTGTCTGGCATGCGAACAACATGGCCTGCCCAGCCAAGCTGATCAAGTGTGGTCAGTGCTTCAATGCTGAGGATGTTGGCCCGGCCGAGGACACTAACATTGGTGCATCTGTCCTCCCAGGGAATTTTCAGGGTCTTGCGGAGACATCGTTGGTGGTATTTCTCCAGCGACTTGAGGTGTCTACTGTACATGGTCCATGTCTCTGAGCCAGACAGGAGGGCGGGTATTACTACAGCCCTGTAGACCACGAGCTTGATGTTTGGCCTTATGCTAAACATCTGTAAAACAAAGATCCTCCACCAACCTGTCCCCACTGCACAGCGCTGCCCCCCAGTCATCAAAATCTACGGCGCAGCCCTGGACAACGTGGACCATTTCCCATACCTCGGGAGCCTCTCATCAACAAGAGCATACATTGACGACGAGCTTCAACACTGCCTCCAGTGCGTCAGTGCAGCCTTCAGTCGCCTGAGGAAAAGTGTGTTTGAATCACACTACACATTGCCAGTTCATCCACCAGGCTCACAACCGCAGGCCTCATTGTGGATGACCTAGACCCAACTGGCTGGGGTTTTATTGAGTCTTTTGAACATCACGTGATTGGCTAAGCCACTCACAATGTGACAGCTCTACAACTCTTTTAGAGTAAACAAAATAAACATTAGATCAAGTGCCCCCCAATCTGGGGGACACTCCAAACATTTCCTCCAACAGCTCTACTACTCTTTTAGAGTAAACAAATAAACATTAGGCCAAGTGACCCCCGATCTGGGGGACACTACAAACATTTCCAAGGCCCTTTTTTTTTTGTTTTTTTGGGGGTTTTTTTTTTGTATTTTTGTAGGTTTTTTTTGTGTGTGTTTTTTTTTGGGCTCTAAAAACCATAATTTACAAGTGCCCCCTATAAAAGGGGAGGGGGACACTAAAACCGGCATTTAAAACAAGTTAAACTTTAAACCATATAAAATCAAATTAAAATTTGGTTGCCAGGGGTGATGATGCACTCCAGTCCCTCCAGCGCCCACCTCTCGTGGAAGGCCGCGAGTGTATCGGTGGACACCGCGTGCTCCATCTCTAGGGACACCCTGGCCCGGATGTAGGCGCGGAAGAGAGGCAGGCAGTCAGGCTGAACGACCCCCTCGACCATCCGCTGCCTGGACCGGCTGATGGCCCCCTCGGCCGTGCCCAGGAGCAGTCCTACGAGGAGGCCCTCGGACCTACCCGCTCCCCTCCTCACAGGGTACGACAGCTCTACAAACCTGTGCGCCTACTCACAGGTGCATACATTATAGTACCGAGTTACACATTCTCACCACTCTCTGGGTAAAGAAGTTTCTTCTGAATTCCCAATCTGATTTCTTGGTGACTATCTTATATTGATGGCCTCTACTTTTGCACTTCTCCACAAGTGGAAACTCTCTCTCTCTCTGTATCCACTCTATCAAAACCTTTCATAATTTTAAAGACCTCTAATAGGTCACCTCTCAGCCTTCTCTGCTGGTAACCCTGGTGCTGGGAAAAAATAAGCAACTTGTTTTACCTCAGGATCTGGATTTGAATCCAATCAGACTGATGGAATTAAAGATTTTTCTCACTGCTAGGTATAAAGGGCTTATGCAGGGTAGAGTTGCCAACTCTGGTTGGCCATATTCCTGGAGATTTCATCACATGACCTCCCACCCCACCCATGTCAAACATCCTTCATTCCTCACCTGCAATTTTTTTTTTTAAACAACTAATAAAAAAAAAAGTGTTTAAAGAAGATGCTCCAAGTATGTTTCTTCCCGGGTTGCTTGCAACTGTGTCCTGGAGATCAACCTCCAATTCCTGGAGACACCAGGGCAATCCTGGAGGGTTGCCCACCCTAGGCCTACATGAAGCACAATGGACATGCCTCAACTGGTGGACCCACTGCATAAACACTGCCATTAGTTTGGTGCCGAGTTGCCAATCGGACTGAAAGGTCACGAAGATAGCTGATGTGGGAAATGGAAAGTCCACACTGTTGTGTAGGGATGCTCATTGAGCTTGGGGCAAAAGCACATTGTAGCAAAAGCATCACTCTGCACCTCGCTGTGCTTATAATTCACTTGAGTGTTGGATGCTGAAATAGAAAAGTATTCAATTCCTCAGCATTAAAATTAACACTAACATTATGAATTTCAAAATGCAAATATTCATGATTTTTAAAAAATCATTTCTAGGATGTGGGCGTCACTGGTAAAGCCAGCATTTTTTGCCCATCCCTAATTGCCCTTGAGCAAGTGATGGTGAGCCGCCTTATACAACTGAGTGGCTTGCTAGGCCATTTCAGAGGGCAAGTTAAGAATCAAGCACATTTCCGTGGGTCTGGAGTCACATACAGGCCCAGACTGGATGAGGGCGGCAGATTTCCTTCACTAAAGGACATTAATGAACCAGATGGGTTTTTAATGACAATCCGATAGTTTCATGGTCACCATTACTAACACTAGGTTTGTATTTTAGATTTATCTAATTAACAGAATTTAAATTCCCCAGCTGCCATGGTGGGACTTGAACTCATGTCCCAGGATTATTAGTCCAGGCCTCTGGATTACTAGTCCAGTAACATAACCACTATGCTACCATACCGGTTAGATTTTTTAAATTTACTACTGAAAATTAAAATATATATAAAAAGAGAGAAATAACTTGTATTTATATAGCGCTTTTCTCAATCCTAGGACGTCCAAAAGTGCTTTACAGCCACTGAAGTACTTTCGAAGTGTCGTCACTGTGGTAATGTGGGAAACGTGGCAGCCAATTTGCACACAGCAAGCTCCCACAAATAGCAATGGGAAAATAACCAATTGTGATGTTGATTGAGGGATAAATATTGGCCAGGATACTGGGGTTAACGCCCCTGTTCTTCATCAAAATAGTGCCATGGGATCTTTTATGTCCACCTGAGAGAGCAGACGGGGCCTCGATTTGACGTATATATAAACGGTCGCTCTGTTCTATTGGTAGTCACAATAAAAAGAAAAGAAAAACTGATATTCAGGATCTCTTATTGTTGCATAAGCCAAAAGCAGCAGATGTTGATGGCTGTAGATACTTATTTCTGCAAGTGTGTGTAATATAATCTCATGTTCAAGACTTTCTTTTGTTTGTGTAAATAATAATATTGGGGAAAGCGGATTTTAAATGACAGAAGGTTACATAGAATTGCTTAGGATATACAGCACAGAAACAGGCCATTTGGCCCAACCAGTCCATGCCGGCGTTTATGCTCCGCTTGAGTCTCCTCCTGTCTTTCCTCAACTAACTATCAGCATAACCCTCTATTCCCTTCTCCCTCATATGCTTGTCTAGCCTCCCCATAAATGCATCTATACTATTCGCTTCAACCACTCCCGGTGATAGCGAGTTCCACATTCTCACCACTCACTGGGTAAAGAGATTTCTTCTGATTTCCCCATTGGATTTCTTGGTGACTATCTTATATTGATGGCCTCTGATTTTACTCTTCCCCACAAGTGGAAACACTCTCTCTGTGTCTAACCAAGGTTCCATACAGGTTTGGCATAACGTCTCTTCAGGTTACGAGGGCCCAGTGGAAACCCTCAATGAAGCCTGGGCCTCTCCTGCTTGACACCAGATAATAAGGAATGAAAGGTATGCAGCGGGGAACTAATAAGCAGGAGAACAAGATTAAAAGATGTATATTTACATAGCACTTTATCACATTGGTCAGAAATTTCAAGAGTTCTTGACACTGGACGAATTACTTTGGAAATAAAGTAACTATTATGTTGGCAAATAAAGTAACTATTATGGATAAATGTTTGAACAATAAGGGAGTCAAGGTTTATCGGGAACGGGCAGGGAAGTGGAGTTGAGGCCAAGATCAGATCAGGCATGATCTTATTGAATGGCAGAGCAGGCTCGAGGGGTTAAAAGGCCAACCGCTGCTCCTAATTCTTATGTTCTTATGTTGGCAAACACCGCCATTTTATACACAACAAGATCCCACAATAAAAACTACGAGAGAAATAAGCAGTTTTTTTGCCGGTTGGTTACTGAGGGAAAAATTGTTGGCCACGGCACTGGGACAACTCCCTCCTGTTCTTCAAAATAGCACCATGGAGCTTTTGATATCCACCTGGATCATCAGAACATGGCAGCTGGTGGCCCAGGATGCATGCTAAAGATCCCATGTCTCATTTGAAAATCGATACCTCCGGCAGTACAACAATGAAGTATCAGTCTAATTTATGTGCTCAAATCCTGGGCCCTTAAATTGCATTAATGCAATGCCAGCATAAGCTTAACGTGCTTGCCTAAAACTCTACTTTCGAGTCGGGGAAGGTAGCTCTTTTTTTAAACTCGAGAATCATGGAATAGTACAGCACAGGACGCAGTTCAGACCGTGCCGTCTGCGCCAGAGATATTTAGATAAATGGGTGGCGGCCCAGGACACAAACTGAAAGAAGGAGCTTGCATTCATACAGCACCTTTCATCACAGCCATTGGAAGACAGTGGGGTCTGTCTGTGTCGCCGCCCCCCCTCTCTCTCTCTCTCTCTCTCTCTCTCTCTCTCCCCACCCCTCTCTCTCTCTCTCTCTCTCTCCCCACCCCTCTCTCTCTCTCTCTCTCTCTCTCCACCCCTCTCTCTCTCTCTCTCCCCCCCACCCCTCTCTCTCTCCCCA